>NC_044557.1:11927332-12527332 GCF_007565055.1 Rhinopithecus roxellana
AGTAAAAAGGGATTTTGTTTTCAGTTGGCTCTTCCGTCGTGTTTGCTGGGAAGCTGACGTGCTGGGCTGGATCTAGGCAATTTAGTCCACTTGCAGTCTATAATTCAGATCTAAGCTCTGAGATAAATTATGAACATAAATATTGATGTGGTTCATATTCATGAAGATGTCAACATGTTGTCTACTTTGGATCACTTGTACACTTTTCTACTGTTTTGTGAGAGTGTTTTGATTGGTGTGTGTGAATGTTGCTTGATGAGGTACATTGGAGGCAATCGTTTCTATTATTCTCAGCAGGGCCTGGGATATTTTTGATAAGTCTATACTGTACACAAGTCTGGGCTGTACCTGTCCTGAGTAAAGAGTGCATTCTCTGAGAGAAGAAGGGATATAAGGGCAGTGGAGTGGGAGATGCACACTGATGATCAGTGTAGTTCATTGGAATTATAATCACTGGCTTTATGGAATGCATTTCTCAAGTATTTCAATATCTAAATTCAACACACATGCATCAGCCTCCACATTCCCTAGGGGTAGAGCAGTATTTCAGTTACCATGAGAGGAAGCAAAAGATCCTGAGGAAGACCTGGGTTAGGGACTTGCCAGGTGGCACAGCTTTGCCTGGGGTTCCTGACACCGCAGCAGCTCCCTGAGACCTAATCCAATCCCTACTGATGTTCAGAGCTCCAGAAAATGAAGCAAATAATCCCAGAATCCCTATCGGAGGAACTCCTGTAAACAGGGCTTTGAGGATCTCATCTGAGGAATGACTTGGAGGTCAGCCAGGGCATGAAGTTCCATGATAAGGAAGGTTTCGTCCATCCCTGGAAGGCCATCATCAAAGGAGGGCTCAGGGATTCTTGGGTGTTTTGCGTGGGTGGCAGTGGGTGGCATTTGGTTTACTCTTTCATGGTGGCCTCATGGCAGCTACTCTTAACACTTTATGAATACCCTGCCCTGGGGCAGCTGGGGGACTGCATGTGTGTTATAATATCTGTTCCCTGAAAGAATGTATGTTTGGGGGAGTTAGTATCACATTTCCCCTAACACCTTAGTGCGCTGGGGACTGGCTTGAAGAAAAGGACTTTCAGGTAAGTTTGATAGCTGTCAGGGTAGTAAACAAGAGAACATCATCTCCTGCAATCTGGAACTAAAGACAGATTTACAAAGAGCCCTTGCTTAAATGTTATCCTGGGTTTACACTGATTGTCAGATAATACAATCATGCACCACATAATGACGTTTTGGTGAATGATAGACAGTGTATATGGCAGTGGTCCCATATGATTATTATGCAGTTGAAAAGTTCCTATCACCCTCATAGCTGTCTTACTGTCACAGAGCAATGCATTACTCAGGCGTTTGTGGTGATGTTGGTATAAATGAACCTACTCAAGAAGAACCTCAGGCAGGTCCTTCAGGAGGTATCGAGAAGGAGGCATTGTTATCATAGAGATGACAGCTCCATGCGTGTTTTTGCCCCCAAGGACCTTCCAGTGGGATATGATGCGGAGGTGGAAGACAGTGATATTGATGATCCTGACCCTGTGCAGGCCTGGGATAGTGTGTATGTCTGTGTCTTAGTTTTTAACAAAAAATTTTAAAAAGCTTGTAAATAAGGATTTAAAAAAATTTTATACAGCTGTACAATGTGTTTTAAGCTAAGTGTTACAAAAGGATAAAAATGTTGAAAAATATAAAAACTTTCTAAAGTAAAAATGTTACATAGGCTAAGGTTAATTTTTATTGAAGAAAGAAAAATTTTAAAAATAAGTTTAGTGGGTTGGGTGTGGGAGCTCAGGCCTATAATCCCAGCACTTTGGGAGGTCGAGGTGGGAGGATCACGAGGTCAGAAGATGGAGACCATCCTGGCCAACACCGTGAAACCCCATTTCTACTAAAAATACAAAAATTAGCTGGGCATGGTGGTGCGTGCCTGTAGTCCCAGCAACCCAGGAGGCTGAGGCAGGAGAATTGCTTGAACCAGGGAGTTGGATGTTGCAGTGAGGTGAGATCGCGCCACTGCACTCCAGCCTGGCAACAGAGAAAGACTCCATCTCAAAAATAAATAAACAAAAATAAATGTAATGTAGCTGTTCAGTGTTAATGAAGTCTACAGTAGTGTACAGTAATGTCCTAGGCCTTCGCATTCACTCACCCCTCAATCACTGACTCACCCTGAGCAACTTCCATCCTGCAAACTCCATTCAAGGTGAGTGCCCTATGCAGGTGGACCGTTTTTAATCTTTTATGCTGTATTTTTACTGTACCTTTTCTATGTTTAGATATGTTTAGATACACTATACTTACCTTTATGTTTCAGTTGCCTACAGTATTCAGTGCGGTGACACGCTGCACAGGTGTGGATGGCTATACCATATAGCCTAGGAGCGTGGTAGGCTCTACCATCTAGCTTTGTGTAAGGATGCTCTATGATATCTGCACAACATTGAAATCTTCTAAGGACATATTTCTCAGATCACATGTTTCTCAGAACATATCCTCACCGTTAAGTGACCCATGACTATAGAGTAGTATCTATTTAAAATCTCAAACCTTCCAAGAGTGTCATAGGATGTACCTTAGAAGATTATTTTAATATAATCATCTGCAGACATTCCTTGAAGTAATTGTACCTCCTTGTATTACATAATTAGTATCAATGAATAATTCAGAGCATGTAATTAATACTGATACCAAAATGTTTAAAATTATTTTAAAGGAATTCATAACTATTCCTTTTAACTTGATTTTTTCAGGTATTGGCTAAATTTATCCTATCATGCTTAAACTACTTATGCCTTCAAATTCATAATGAACTCTAAGGAACTTGAAGGAGCCCATGGATAGTTTTAAATAAACTGCGTTTCTTTATTATTATTATTATTATTATACTTTAAGTTCTAGGGTACATGTGCACAACGTGCAGGTTTGTTACATATGTATACATGTGCATGTTGGTGTGCTGCACCTATTAACTTGTCATTTACATTAGGTATATCTCCTATGAAATGCATTCTGCTTATTTTTAGTGCCTTAATTTTGAAAATGAACATTGCACTCTCCCAGGTAGTTTTGGCAGGTTGTTTCGGACTGATGAGTATTTTAAGGTAGGTTGTTTGGACTGATGAATGTTTTCCCCATGAACCAGGGGAAAGACCCATGGCAGGAGGCTACTGAGGAGGGTAGGGGCTTCTGGACACTTGAGTGGACCCAGGGGCTTGTGACCTCATGTCGTTCTTTGTCCAGATCCTCAATTCCTTTTCAATTCTATGGTCACTTGTTTACAGTTTTTAAAAATAACCCCTCCTTCACCCCCTGCCCAAACAAACCTTCCAGCTGTTCTTGCTAATCCAGGACAGCAAGCCTCGGCCCAGGCAGTGGTGCTGTGCTCCAGTTGGGACTAGGTGGCCTGCAGGAATGCAGTGGCACTCAGGAGTGTGCTACCCCGCCTGCCTTCCTGCCCACACACGGTGCAGGGTTTGAGCTGCTCACCTTCTGAGGCAATCCCAGCTCTCCCTGCCAGGGCCTGTGCCAATGAACAGAAAGATGATCTCCACTGAGGACAAAACCCTTTCCATCCCCACTTCTGAAACATGCACTAGAAGAAAGAAATCAAACTTACTCAGTTCACCTTATTCATTAGGAGTCAATCTCAAAAAAGTAGGCAAACGTTAATTTGATATTTAGAGAATCAATTACTGATGCAAACTGACCACATGTGTGTGTAAGTCCCCAGTGTGTCTTATGATTTGTCACTTAGTAGCTTAGTGGCCGCTGTCATATGACTAGGAAGCTTTGAGTTAGAAGCCATCTGACTGTGTCCTACACTAACAAACTATTCAAATGCGCTTGAGTAAATTACCTTGCTAATCATTCTCAATATATTAACTCATTTACCACTCACACTCAGATACTTTTAGAGGTACTGTTATTGCTGCTATGTAAACAAGAGGAAACTGCAACCCAGGGAGGATAAATAACCCTTTTCCATCCTGCCAGCTTGTGTGTGGAAGCTGAGATCAGACCCGCAGGCAGGCTGTTCTCTGAAAATGAGCTCTTTCCCTACTCCTGCTATTTTGGAATAAGGTGACTTTTAAACACAAACAAATCTTTTATTGCTTCAATGACCAGGATGAATTCATTAAAACTATGACCTGGGAATTGACCCAAATTTGATCCTATTTAGCTAAAAGACAGAGCTAGTGTGACACCAGCTAATTGTACTTGAACTCGTTTTAAGGTGTAACCTGAAAGTGTTTCCGGACAGCTGGAGCATTGCCCTAGCTCTGCCACTCCCCTTATTTCCTGGTTCAATTGCTATCCAAAACCCAGCTCGAAAAAAAAAGGGCATCAATTTGGATCTCTCCTTGGCATTCCAGGGGAAAATGAGTTTCTTCTTAATCCTTGCTTGCATGCCACATTAAACATGCCACATGTTGTTTCTGTCTACATTGTGTTGTGGTTAGTTTGTAATTCTCTGCTGAGAGTAAATTAACTCATACTTCTCCCACCCTTCTACATTTTGAGTTCACTTAAAAATACTGGAGAGCAACTGCGTTCACCTGATGGTGGTGGCAAAGATGGCAAAGAGCAATATAGAAGAATGAAATAACACTGACAATTAAAAAGAAAAGTGAAGGAGCACACTGCCTGCAGCAGTACATGGTGTGTGTGTCTGGGGTACCCATGTCCAGTGGAGAGGGTGGGCACCAGGAAGGAAGGTTGGATCAGGTCTTTAAGTCTCACAGGGAGAAGCCTGAATTTCATGCTATAGACAAACAAAGCTCCATCATGAGTTTTTTTGTTTATAATAAAATATTTTCCATATTAGTCAATAGCTTTTTGTTTTTCTTAAAAATATTTGATAGCTTTGTTAACTGTAAATCAGCACATTTGGCTTGGCACAGTGGCTCACACTTTAATCCCAGCACTTTGGGAGGCTGAGGTGGGAGGGTCCCTTGAGCCCAGGAGTTCAAGACCAGCCTGGCCAACACGGTGAAACCCTGTCTCTACAAAAAATACAAAAATTAGCTGGGCGTGGTGGCATGCACCTGTAGTCCCAGCTACTTGGGAGGCTGAGGTGGGAGAATCACCTGAGCCAGTGAAGTCTAGGCTGCAGTGAGCTGTGATCACACCACTGCACTCCAGCCTGGGCCACAGAGTGAGACCTTGTCTTAAAAAATAAACAAACAACAAAAACATTTTCTTCAACCACAAGAAGCAGCAAATAGACATTACTGGAGCTTATAAAGTAGATAATACAAGTTCACCTATCCACCTCCCTAATACCACAGCCCCGAGATAAACACTATATATGTAACAAGCTTTTGAGGGGGACTTATCTGTTGCTCCAGAAATGGTAACCAAGACTCACCAATGCCAACAATGGATGCTCAGTTTCCCCTCCTTATAAAGAAAGTTAATGGTACCCTACTAGGACACAGATGAGATCCTTCTATAATTATCCATTGCCTTACACCCTTTGCCTGCTCTAGGTGAAGAGAGGACAGGGGAGAAAATCAACTCTTATCAGTGTCTTTGGGCTTTCAGGAAGTTCCACGGTTGGTGGCCACTCCCTCTTCTACTGGTTGCTGGCCACTCCCTCTTCTGCTTCACTTGTGCTATCTTGTTCTCTAATATATATGTATATACACACATATATACACACACACACACACACACACATTTATACGTAAAATTTTTATATTTATGTAAAAGTTTTATTGTTTATATATAAAACGTTTGTATATATAAACATTTTCTTCATTTGTTGATGTTTTGTCCCCTCTTTTGTCTAAATTTTAAAAACTGCTTGAGATAACTGTGGATTCACATGAAGTTGTAAGAAATAATACAGAGAGATCTTGTATACCAGTCACTCGGTATCCTTTAATGGTAACTAACGTCCGATAAAACTATAGTGCAATATCACAGTGAGGAAATTGACACTTACATAATCCAGGGATATTATTCAGATTTTCTGTTTTTATATGTACACTGTTCTCCCCCAACCATGGGAGTTTAGTTCTACTGAGCTTTACCATCTGAGTAGCTGTGTGTGATCACTGCAACTGTCAAAATAACAGTTTCGTCACAAGGATTGACCCTGCCCCCCTTTTATAGTCCCTGTCATCCCTCCTCATCTTTCCCAGCTACTGGTAACCACTAATCTCTTCTTGTCTCTTTAATAATGTCTTAATAATAGTGCTGCATAAGTGGACTCATGCAGTATGTAACATTTTAGATGGGCTTTTCACTCAGTGTCATTCCCTTAAGATCCAGCCAATTTGTGGCATGCATCAGGAGCTCATTTCTTTCACTGTTGCTGAGTAGTATTCCATGGTATGGATGTAGCACAGGTTGTTTAACCCTTTGATTAAACACTGAAGCATATTTGGTTGTTTTCACATTTTGAGTTTTATGAATAAAAAAACTGTGATCTTTTATGAACAGGTATTTTTGTGTACATTTGTTTTCATTTCTCTAGTACAAATGCCAAATAGAGTAATTGCTGGGTCAATGGTAAATACACATTTGGTTTTATGAGAAACTGCCACATTCTTTTCCAGAATTGTGATATTTTACATTCCCACCAGCGATGTGTGAGTAATCAGTTCACCCACATCCTCACTGACATGTGACCTTACTACAATCTTTAATTTTAATTATTCTGATGTCAAAAATTATTTGAATATATTTGTATGGGTCTATTTTGGGGTTCTCTATTTTATTTCATTGACCTATCTGTCTACTTCTCCTCTAATACCACACTGTCTTGAAATTGTAGCTATGTAGTAATCCTTAACATTTCTTAGATTGCTTCTTCTCAATAAATTCTTCTTTTTCAAATTTTGTGAATTGTCTTTTCAGCTAGTTAGATCTTGTGTCTTTCTTTGTAAGACTTAGAATAAACTCGTCTGTCCTTTAAACCAACAAAGATAAAAAAAGACAAAGAAGGACTTTACATAATGGTAAAGGGATCAATTCAACATGAAGAATGAATAATCCTAAATCTATATGCACCCAATATAGGAGCACCTAAAATCATTAAACAAGTTCTTAAAGACAGACAAAGAGACTTAGACTTCCATACAATAATAGCATAGTATAAACACCTCTATACAAATAAACTAGAAAATCTAGAAAAAACTGATAAATTCCTGGACACATACACCATCCCAAGACTAAACCAGGAAGAAGTCAAATTCCTGAATAGACCAATAGCAAGTTCTGCTATTGAGGCAGTAATAAATAGCCTATCAACCAAAAAACAAACAAATAAACAAACAAACAAAAAACCAGGACCAGACAGATTTACAGTTAAATTCTACCAGAGTTTCAAAGAGGAGTTGGTACCATTCCTTCTGCAACTATTCCAGACAACTGAAAAGGAGGAACTTCTGTCTAACTCATTTTATGAGGCTAACATCAACCTGATACCAAAACCTGTCAGAGATACAACAAAATAAGGAAACTTCAGGCCAGTACTTCAGATGAACATTGATGAGGAAACCTCAATAAAATACTGGCAAACCGAATCCAGCAGCACATGAAAAAGTTTACCTACCATGATCAAGTTGGCCTCATCACTGGGATGCAAGACTGGTTCAACATATGCAAATCAATAAATGCAATTCATCACATATCTCTCTGACAAAGGTCTAATATTCAGAATATGCAAGGAACTTGAACAAAATTACAAGAAAAAAACCAACCCCATTAAAAAGTGGACAAAGGACATGAATAGAAAATTCTCGAAAGAAGACATTTATGCAGCCAACAAATATATGAAAAACAGCACAAAATCACTGATCATTAGAGAAATGCAAATCAAAACCACAATGAGATACCATCTCCTGCCAGTCAGAGTGGCGATTATTAAAACGTCAAGAAAAAACAGATGCTAGCGAGGCTATAGAGGAATAGGAACGCTTTTACACTATTGGTGGGAATGTAAACTAGTTCAACCATTGTGGAAGACAGTATGGTGATTCCTTAAGGATCTAAAACCAGAAATACCATTTGATCCAGCAATACTATTCCTGGATATATACCCAAAGGAATATAAATCATTCTGTTATAAAGATACATGCACACGTTCTTCTTTGCAGCACTATGCACAATAGCAAAGACACGTAATCAATCCAATCACTATAACCAATCACATTAACACAGTAAAGAAAAAATTATATAATCATATCATTTTACTAGAAAAAGAACCTTGCTAAATTTTGATAGGAATTGCATTACACATCAGGATCAAATTTGGGAAGTAGTGACATCTTTTTTATGTTGAGTTATTCAATCCACAAACATTGTATGTCTTTCCATTTATTTAGATATTCATTAGTTTCTTTAATCAGCATTTTGTAATTTTAAGAATACAGATCCTATATACATGTTCTAAGTATTTCATTTTCTTTGGTGTGATTATAAATGGTTTTGTGTTTTAGATTGTGAATTCTACAAGTTCATTGTTAGTGTAGGGAAATGAAATTGATTTTCGTGTATTCATCTTATTTCATGCAATCTTGCTGAAATCACCTGTTATTTCTAGGAGATTTTTAGTTCTTTTTAGTATATTCGTTTGTAATCTTTGTGATTTTCTCATGTACAAATTACAACAGTTTTATTTTCTTCTTTCCAATTTGTATGGCTTTGTTTCTTATCCTTGCCTTGTTGCACTGGCTGGAATTTCTGATACTTATCATGAATAAGAGCAGTGACACTCCTGTTTCTAATCTTAGGGGAAATCATTTTCTTGTTCTTGATCTTAAGAGAAATCATTCAGTCTTTTACCACTGACCATTGTTTACTGTTGGACTTTTATTGATGCTCTTTATAAGGTTGACTTCTGCTCCATTTGTAGTTTTCTGAGCTTCTTTTTTTTCTTTAATCATGAACAGATGTTGGATTTTGTCAAGTGCTTTTTCTGTGTAAAATGATATGATTATACATTTTTTTCTTTACCATGTTTACTGTGATTGGTTATAGTGATTGATTTTTTGAATGTTGAACTAGGTCTGTACACTTGAAATAAATTTCAATTGGTCATGGGAAATATATAATTTCTCTTATATTTGCTAGATTTGATTTGATAATGTTTTGCCAAGAACTTTTCTGCCTATGTTCATGAGAGATATTTGTCTATAGTTTTCTTTTTTTTGTACTATTTTCGACTAATTTTGTTGTCAGGGTAATACTGACCTCAATGAATAAGTGGAGATGTGTTCTCTAGTCTTCTATTTCTTGGAAAAGATTGTGTAATGTGGATGTTATTCTTTAAAAATTGTTGTTAGAATTCTCCAATGAAACCATCTAGGACTGACTATTTCATTTTTGGGAATTTCTAAATTACAGATCCAATTTATTTGATAGTTATAAGACTACTCAATTTGTTTATTTCATCCCAATTGAGTTTTGGTAGTTTGTGATTTTTTGTTTAGGAAGTTTTCTGTTTTTTTTTTACATTGTCAAGTTTATGAGAATAAAGTTGTTTGTAGTATTCCCATAGAGTATCTTCTCTTCTAACCATTGGCAATCATTGATCTTGTTATTGTCTTCATAGTTTTGCCTTTTCCAGAATGCCATAGTGTGTCACAGAGCACATAGCCTTTTCAGATTGACTTCTTTCACTTAGTAGTGTGCATTTGAGTTTCCTCCATGTGTTTTTATAGCTTGATAGCTCATTTCTGGTTAATAGTTCCTAGTGTGGATGTACTCCAGTTTATCCATTCACCTGCTGAAGGACATCTTGTTTGCTCCCAAGTCTTGACAATGGTGATTAAACCTTCTATAAATATCTGTGTGCAGGTTTTATGTGAATTAAGTTTTCCTCTATTTGAGGAAATGCCAAGGAGCACAGATGCTGGATTATATGGCAAGAGTATGCTTATTTTTGTAAGAAACTGCCAAACTTTCCCAAAGTGGCTGTACTGTTTTGCATTCCCACCAGCAATGAATAAGAGTCTCTGCTGCTCAGTATCCTCACCAGCATTTAGTGTTGTCAGTGTTTTGGATTTTGGCCATTCTAAATGGGTATGTAGTGTTATCTCATTGTTTTGATGTGTAATTTTCTAATAACATATGATATTGAACGTATTTTCATATGCTTATTTGTCATCTGTATATCTTCTTTGGTGAGGCGTTAGTGGGGCTTTTACCCATTTTTTGTTTTCTTATCGTTGAGTTTTTTTTTTTGGTATATTTTGGATAACTATCCTTTATCAGAAATATATTTTGCAAATATTTTCTTTCAGCCTGTCACTTGTCTTTTCATTCTCTTGACAGTGTCTTTCACACATAGCAGTTTTTAATTTTAGTGAAATCTAGTTTAAGTTACGTGTTACTTAACAATGGGGTATGTCCTGATTAGGTGATTCTTTCATTGTGCTCCCAGGCTGCAAACCTATACAGCATGTTACTGTACTGAGTACTGTAGGCAACTGGAATGCAAGAGTAATTATTTATGTATCTAAACATATATAAAATATAAAAGGTACAGAAAAATACCATGTAAAAGACAAAATCTGGTGCACCTATATAGGGCACATACTATGAATGGAGCTTGTAGGATGGAAGTTGCTCTGGGGGAGTCAGTGAGTGAGTGGTGAGTAAACGTGAAGGCCTAGGACATTCCTGTACACTACTGTACACTTTATAAACATTGTAGACTTAGGCTACACTAAATTTGTAAAACATTTTTCTGTCTTCAATAATAATTAAACTAAGCCTACTATGAAGTTTTTCATTATAAACTTTAATTTTTTTAACTTTTTGATTCTGTTGTAATAACACTCAGCTTAAAACACAAACACATTGTACAGTTGTACAAATATATTTTCTCTCTTTATCTCCCTATTCTATACATTTTTTATTTTTAAAACTTTTAATTTTTTTTTCATTTAATACTTTTTGTTAAAAACTAAGACACAAACACAAGCACACACATTCGCCTAGGCCTGCACAGGATCACGATCATCAATATTACCATCTTCCACTTCTGTATCTTGTCCCAGTAGAACATTTTTGGGGCAGTAACACCCATAGAGCTGTCATCTCCTATGACAGCAATGCTTTCTTCTGGAACACATTTTGAAGGACTGCCTGAAGCTAATTTACAGTTTACTTTGAAAAAATATATAAGCAGAAGGAGTAAGTAAAATAATGATTAAAAGTATAATACATATATAAATCAGTAACATAGTCGTTTATTATCAAGTATTATATGCTATACATAACTATGTGCTAGACTTTTATACCACTGGAAGCACAGCAGGTTTGTTTACATCATCATAACCACAAACATGTTAGAAATGCATTACACAGTGACCTTACTGTGGTAACAACATCACTAGGCAATAGGAATTTGTCAGCTCCATTGTAATCCTATGGGACCACCAGTGCACATGTGGTCCATCACTGACTGAAACATCATTGTGTGGTGCATGACTGTATTTAATATGTTAAGCAATAGAATACATATGTGAAATTTAAGAGAACAAAATTTTACTTTTAACTTTTCTTTTTTGTTTACTCTCTTAAAAGGAAAGCTTTAGAGAAAATAAATGTAACAGAATCTATTTAAACAAAGAAGAATTCATGAACTGGGGAGCACTGAAAACCGGCAGAGCTCAGAGTGCTCTGCTAGAATGTGAGCAGCAAGCTTTCAGAGGCTGAACGTGGAAGCAAAGTGAAGACATTCCCTGATGACCTAGGTGTTTGCATTATTTAGGCCTAGCGCGATTGTAAGTCCCTAGTTCCACAGCTAACCTGGTGCTTGGCTCTTTGTGATTGACTGAGTCTAGATGTTTCTTCCTTTTTAATTTTCCTTTTCTTAGTCAGTTATGAAACAATGCCCTCCAAGCCAAGTTTCAGTTTGCTTACATAGAGCTCTGGGTACAGAGGAAACCTTAGGCCAAGGGCTTCCTCTTATTTGCTTTAACAACTCTATATTCCCAAAGTAAATGTTCGGGTTTTGTATTCTTCTAAGTGATCTTGCAACAGTAGACAATTGTAAACACCAGCATTGCCATGAAGAGAGATGTTTTTATAGTATTTTACATTATTGTTTAACTTGATTCATTTTTGTTATGTTGGTTATGGTGCAGATGTTTACGGACCCCCACTGTGTAGCAGTACTATGGAATCATTTTTATGTGCTTTTACTTTGATTTGAGAGTATGTAATTGTAAAGTGATCCTATAGATTAAAAGCAAAATGCCATGCTCTTTAGTACAAGCAACATAAGGAATTTAGGATCAGTGTTTGAAATTTCCAGGCAAACAACATTGTTCCTAGTCTGCACTTACTATAAGTACTTGTTTTCTAGCATCTCAGGAACAATTTATTTCTTGATGCAAAACATTTCTTCCAATTTGTATTATATTGGTGTCATCTTATAAGGACAAACGGAGTAGTTAGACTTTCATTCAAGATACGCTTCATGCTCTTGGCCATGGAGGGAGGCCCATCAAGGGTCATGGTTGTTCTGTCATTTATGAAGGTGGAGAGGCTTTCTTGAACTGGAAGAAAAGGGTTGAAAGTCCTTACTAAAACTATAAAGTATTGCCTGGGTCTAAGAATCTAGTAGTACTTTGAAACTTTATTCAGGTAGATTATTCCAAAATGGTGATAAATGAAATTAAACTTTTCAGTATAGTGGGTTATTTTTTCAAATCTTAGATTTTTAAAATGAGCTTTTAGTGGCTCAATGTAATGAAAATATTGAAAGGAGTCACACCAGTTTCATTAGCTTTGTAAGTCACTTCAAGATTTATTTTAGGTGAAGCCTTGTGCTGCTTTAAGTATCATTTAACGTTGAACATTCTAGGAATCTGTTCTCTTCTAACCTAGAATGTGAGTTAAAGAATAGTTCAGCTGAACAGCAAAGAATAGTGATTAATAGAACGATCTTATAGGCAAGTAAGAAGACCTGTCTTCCTCATCTTCTATCTTTTTGCACAGTCACATCTACCTTTTTCTGGTCCCAGGTGATTTCTGTGGGCACAAAGAGACATAAGACAGGGAGGTAAGGGCAGCTATCATGGGCCTTTCAATGAATTCCATTTCTCTTGAGTTCACCAAGCCGGAGGTGAAGTGGGATGTAAGCAGGCTAGAGGATCAAGAGGTACAAGAGCCGGTGTAAAGCCAGAGTGTTCATCCACTCGGTAAGGGACTTTGGGCCCATGGGTGCTGAGAGCTCTTCGCTCTACCTGGGGCCCCAGAGGTAATGGGACTCATTCCTGCTCCCATGGAGCTCGTTTTAGTGGGAGAAATGAACTATTCAAGAACCGATTTGAGTAGATTACAGTTAGAGCTGCAGTTGAGATATACACAGGGCATTAAAAAACGCTGCATTTCTTTCTGTAATGTTTAAGTCTCAGAATCAAGGATAGAATTTCAAGAGATTCAAGTGACATTGAACAAATTCTTTTTATTTTACAGTTAAAGCTGAAGTTCAGAGACTGAAGTGATTTTACCAAGGCTATATCAATAATTAATAACTGAGCCAAAACGTAGAGGCCAATGTTGTTGAAATGGTCAGTGGTCACATTTAAGCCTAATGAAGCAAAGTTTTTGAAAAATTATGACCCATAAAATTAGCTTACACATGTAAGATGACCTGTGTCTTACCTGTGTGTGAATACTTGCCTGTTGACCATTTACTATACATCCTTGCAGAACATAAAACACCTTAAGGTGTCTTACTAAAGAGAACTGGGTTCTATCCCCAATCAAAACGTTCTTTCGTTGTTCCCACTCTCCCAGGACTTATAATTCATGCCTGGGAGTGCTTGGTAACACAGATTTGACAACCAGGCAGCTAATGGAACAAGGCGCTTCAAGAGCCTGAGGTGGGAGATTTTCTCCTCCTTCCATGATGGAGGCCAAGACAATGCTCCCGGGAAGGAAAGAGAACACTCTGCCCCTGAATTTGTTGTTATTATAGAAACCTTCTATTCTGGAAGTGCTACTTTTATTTTGTAGCTAAGATGATCAAAGAAAATAAAGTAAGTGGTGTTAGAAACACATTTACAAAAATAAATAGAATTTTCAATCAGTTTACTCAGATTTCTTCAAGTACTACTAATAAAAACATCGCTTTTATTTCTAATGCTCTTATTTCTTGCCAGTGGGAAAGACAAAAACACCGGCATGCCTACCCATTGTGGCAAATGTTGTATTCTTTCTGTGACCGATGGACATGGTGCCATGGAGATGATGATGGGGCTGTTGATTGTCAACAAATATTTATGGAAGGTTTGATACTTTCTAGACATTGTGGGTGCAGAAAACCCTTAAAAGGACCTTGTCCTCAGCCCCTTAGTACATGGTTGAATAGAAAAGACAGCAAATACCCAGAAATTACTAATAAACATTTGGAGTTTGAACCTGCAGAGAGCTACAATGGTGCCACTGCACTCCAGCCTGGGTGACAGAATAAGACCCCATCTCCAAAAAAAAAAAAAAAAGAAAAAAAAAAGAAAAAAAGAGAAGTGTCCAAGGACAATAGGTGGAGTCAGTGAGAGTTAGAGGAGTCTGGCTCCTGGGTGAGGGGAGCAACTGGGAGTAGTTCCTGGAGGAAGAGCTGGGCTGGGGTAAACTGAAACACGCATGAATTTTAGTGATTGCTGAGAAAGGCAATAGAGCTCATGGCACTCACAAGGACAGGGCAGGGGATCCTTAGATGATAAAAAGGACGGACAGAGAGCGGAGAGCTTTCAGGCTATTTCAGGTCTCATTGGGCTAAACCGGCTTCTCCAGGGCTGGGGTGACCCACACGAAGCCTGTTACTTACCTCTGCCTACAGTGGACTTTCCTGGTAGTGTCCATGGCATTTTACGGACTAAGGAGAACTATTTATGGTGGCTCACAGTGGCCTGCTCTCGAAAGACAGAAACACCCTCCACAGGTAAACACAGCTTCAAGTTCTCTTGAGATTGCTCTTCTTCCTGAGATCTGATTTTTCCTTGTCTTCTGCAATGTCATGTGGTCATCAGCAGCTAATTTACATAACAGATATCTCTGTTGTCTCAAGCCTTGTTTGGAGACCTGCGACTGCAATGGAGAACCAAACAAATGGGGTCTCTATTCTCCAGCCATCCCAGACCCGCTTCCCAATCTCCTCTGATGACACCTCTTCTTCTGCCTGCTCTTTTATTTTTTATTTATATTTTATTATTATACTTTAAGTTCTAGGGTACATGTGCACAACTTGCAGGTTTGTTACATATGTATACATGTGCCATGTTGGTGTGCTGCACCCGTTAACTCATCATTTACATTAGGTATATCTCCTAATGCTATCCCTCCCCCATCCCCCCACCCCCCACAAGCCCCAGTGTGTGATGTTCCCCTTCCTGTGTCCAAGTGTTCTCATTTTCCAGTTCCCACCTATGAGAGAACATGCAGTGTTTGGTTTTCTGTCCTTGTGATAGTTTGCTGAGAATGATGGTTTCCAGCTGCATCCATGTCCCTACAAACGACATGAACTCATCCTTTTTTATGGCTGCATAGTATTCCATGGTGTATTTGTGCCACATTTTCTTTCTTTTCTTTTTTTTTTTTTTTTTGAGACAGAGTCTTGCTCTGTCGCCCAGGCTGGAGTGCAGTGGGGCGATCTCGGCTTACTGCAAGCTCTGCCTCCTGAGTTCATGCCATTCTCCTGCCTCAGCCTCCCACATAGCTGGGACTACAGGCACCCACCACCACACCCAGCTAATTTTTTTGTATTTTTAGTAGAGACGGGGTTTCACTGTGTTAGCCAGGATGGTCTCGATCTCCTGACCTCGTGATTCACCTGCCTTGGCCTTCCAAAGTGCTGGGATTACAGGCATGAACCACTGTGCCCGGCCGTGCCACATTTTCTTAATCCAGTCTATCATTGATGGACATTTGGGTTGGTTCCAAGTCTTTGCTATTGTGAATAGTGCCGCAATAAACATATGTGTGCATGTGTCTTTAGAGTAGCATGATTTATAATCCTTTGGGTGTATACCCAGTAATGGGATGGCTGGGTCAACCAAAACAGCATGGTACTGGTACCAAAACAGAGATATAGACAAATGGAACAGAACAGAGCCCTCAGAAATAATACTACACATCTACAACCATCTGATCTTTGACAAACCTGGCAAAAACAAGAAATGGGGAAAGGATTCCCTATTTAATAAATGGTGCTGGGAAAACTGGCTAGCTATATACAGAAAGCTTAAACTGGATCCATTCCTTATATCTTATACAAAAATTAATTCAAGATGGATTAAAGACTCCTCTGCCTGCTCTTAAAAGCAGCTGTTCCTTATGGGCCTGTCCTCTAGGATCCTTTCTCTACATACTCTCCCTTTGTGGCCTCTTCTACTTGCATGCCATCAGTTAACAACCTTGCAGAGATTCCCCAAATAGCCATTGTAGCCCCAAACTCTCTCCTGAGCTCTGGCCAGCAGTCTCCACCCGTCCTCCCAACCTGCTGCTGTCTTAGATGGGTCACTGCTCTGTGAGTAGCACCCCAGCGATAGCCAAGAGAGGCCTGTCCTGCTCGGTGCCTCCCTCTTCCCTTTTCTGCACCCTTCACCCCTATTCAATTCAACCCTCAAACTCCTCCATCTTATTTCCTCTTCCCTGCTGCCTTGTGGTCATCTTGTTCAGGTGCAGACTGTCTTTCTCCTGAGTTATTCCAAGTGGCTCCCACCAGACTCCCTGCTACCAGTTTTATTGTCTCCCATGCAGCCCTCTCATTGACAACAAAAGTGAACTTTCTATAAAGACAAGCCTGATCACGCCCCCTCCCTGCCTAACGTTTTCAGTGGCTGCTGACTGCCCTTAGGAAACAGCCCTATCTGGCTCAGAGGACCTTTGTCGACCTGCTGGTGCTCCCCCAGCCCCTGGCCCACCTTCTGCAAGTCACTCACTGCTGAACTGCTCCCTGTGCACAGAGACCCTGAACTGCTCTCACACTGGAGCCCTCCAAGTTCTCTGTGTCTGAGGAACTGCACACAATGTGTTTCTCTCCTTGATGGACTTCTCTCCATTTGGGCCACAGCAGAGCCTTTCCTAACATTCTGGACTAGGGTAGTTGGGTTGGCTCAGGGCTTGCTTGAGGCTGATATCGCCCTTGCAGGACTGCCTGTCTAGTGTCTCTTCTATCTGATAGGGCAAGAGTTCTGGGAAGCCAGTGTCTGAGTCTGGTTTCAGTTTTGTTTTTACCTTTTCTTATCTGTATCTGCAAGGCATAGATGAATTAGGAATAGTAAATTAGAGTCTGGATTTGAATTCAGGTCCATTTGACTCTCAATTTGTGTTTCCTTTACCATGTTCTTGTTTTCTCTAAGTTAACTTCACACTAATTGGAAAAGTGAAATCTTTTTTCTGAGTACTATCCAGAAGGGAGATTGTCTTTTATAGATTTTTTTCCCCAGATATTCTGCTTGTAGACTTTGACTAATATAGCTCTATCTTGTGTCCTTTTCCTTGCAGAGCGGGGTGAATGACGGGAGGGCCTGGGTCCCGGGTGCAGGGCCGGGTGCAGGGAAAGCGCTGAATTAAGTCCTTGGGCAGGGAAGGGCAACGGTCCGGTTGAAGGAAAGGAAACGTAAGAAGGAAGGCCCGAGGCAAGGCCACGGCACGTTAAGCCTTCAAGCCAAGGTCCAAACGGAACGGTCCTTACTTCCCTGCCCCTGCCCTTCCCACACCCCTTCCCTTCCTTCCCTTCCCTTCCTTCCTTCCCTTCCCTCCCTCCCCTCCCCTCCCCCTCCCCTCCCCTCCCTTCCCCTCCGCTTCCCTTCCTTTCCTTTCCTTTCCTTTCCTTTCCTTTCCTTTCCTTTCCTTTCCTTTCCTTTCCTTTCCTTTCCTTTCCTCCTTTCCTTTCCTTTTCTTCTTTTCTTTTCATTGTGTGTGGGACAGGTATATGCTATAGAAATGAATTCTTGAGGCCATTTTGCATCCCCACGTGTGAGTGCCTAGTCTCAGCTGTCCTACCAGAGACCCCTTGAGTGCCAACCCTAGTGATATGGAGAGGAGACAGGGAAATACTGGATAGAAGAAAGCAGTTCCCTGGCAAAGTCCCCACCCCCAAGCTTGGAAACCCGTGGCCCTAAATGAGAACAGGCATTCCTATTTTTGCTCCCAAAAATAGGAAAAAGAAAGTTGTCTTTTGGCCTGCCATGTCCCCTTCCTGTACTCATATAAACCCCAAACCCCAGGTTCCATGAGGGGACAAACAGAAGAGCAGAAGAATGGCAGAACGGTACAGCATAGAGAAGAGAAGGAGCGTCTGAATGCTGAGAGGAGTTTGGCTGGGGACACTGGGAGAGAAGATTGGCCACTGGGCAGCCAAACTCCAGGGGAAGATCATCTTCCCACTCCATCCCCTTTCCAGCTCCCCATCCATCCCACTGAGAGCCACCTCACCACTCAATAAAAACCCCACGTTCATCTCTGAGTCTGTATGTGATTTGATTCTTCCTGGACACTGAACAAAGACTCAGGTACCAAGAGGGCACTGAGCTGGTTAACATGTAAGTCACCTGCGAACTGCAAAGCTAAAAGAGTGCACTGTAACACATGCCCACTTAGGCTTCAGGAGTTTCAGCCTACCACCCCTGGATGCCGCTGTGGGGTCAGAGCCCAGGGGCTCTTACCCTGGCTCCTGCACCTGCCCTTCTGTGTGCTCCCCCTCCCATAGGGGTTGGAGTGCACATGGTGGCCAAATAGACTAGCCACATCCCTGTCACATGTCCTGCAAAGTGTGTCAGGGAACTCCCCCATTTCACTAGTCCTTCTTTCTGCCCCTTTTCCTCTCCAACAAGTTGAAAGAAACAATCATGAACCAGGGAAAGCTCAGCAGACAGCAGGCACCGCTGTGTATTGGTGAGAAAGCAACTGCTTGCAGAAGGAAGAAGGTGGTCCATAGAATAGCTGCAGCAGATTCTAAAAAACTTTAGCTCTCCTTAAGGAAGTTAGGGGTAAACACTATCTCTGGTACTGAAGAAGTGAACATGTTTATACACCGATGAACAGCAATCCATTTTAGCAACCCTAAAGGTCAGGTACCTCTGTGAACACTTTCACCATGACAGGCCATGCTGAGACAAAGCTGCTGAAAGAAATGCTACCAGCTGGTTTATCATTGTAAACCAGCTTGGTGCAGACAGTCTGACTAGTTTAAAGAGACTGGCTGGAGTTCCGCCAAACTATCTGTAGATGGAAAAGCACTACTTGCTGCTGGAGAAGATAATGATGATGGTGAGAATGAAGTTCCCGATCTTGTGGAGAATTTTGATGAGGCTTCCAAGAATGAGGTGAAGTGAATTGAGTCAACTTCTAAAGAAAATAGAAGTGGCAGAAGTTACTGGGAGCTGCTATTTTATATTATGACTGCTTTTCAAAATTGTCTTCTTTACGGATCTCATAAAAACTAAATCGCTAACATTTTTAAACCCAAGTCCCTTAGATACTTCAGCTGTTTTTAGTTTTTGGTTATACACAATTCATTCTTTGCAGCTAATTAAGCTGAAAAAAACCTGGGAATAAAGTTTGAAACAAAGATTAATAGAGTTCTTCGTCTAATTAAAAAAAAAAAGAAGTGAGTTCTTGAGTGTGAAGCGTGTTTTAGTTTTCGTGGTCTCTGCTCATTTTCAGTGCCAGCCTCACTTCCGTCCATCCTTTATTCTGGGGTGCTGGTATGTCCTTTGAAGGTTGTCTGTAGGTTGAAGCTCAACCTGGGGCTGAAGCTCTGAGTCTCAGGGTGGCTCTGAGTCGCAAGGTGGCTCTGAGGACTCATACTCTGGCTCTGCAGCCTCTGCGACAGTGCTTCAGCTCCCTCCCTGTCACTATCCAGAAGAGCCACGGATATCCTGGGGCCGTGGTGGAACAGCTTTGGGAGGAAAATGAGATTTTCCTTCCATGCGAGCGAGTGTCTGTATCAGCCTTCGGAGTTCCCTTTGTTGTGCCTGGAAGTAGTGAACACTCGCTCTTATCTTGCCTTCACCAGCCTAGACAGGAGCCCGCACAGGGCCAGTGGGGAGCTGGCAGCAAGAAGGAAAAGTGCCGTGACCACTAGCTGACTGTGTGAATATGCTCTTTATTCTGCTGTAAAGGTGATGGTGTTGGTGTCCTAGATGCTTCACCAAAATATCCAGCTAGGAAGTGAGAAATATACCCAATTTTCAAGAGCTTATTAAATTAATATCACTTGAATGTAGGGATTACTCAAATGAGACTTCATCTATATGCTGCTCAGGAATATCAGGATAGCACATTTCTTTTTAAAATTTTGGTTAATAAAAATAAAAATACTATTCTCAAAAAAGAGCATACTTATTCACATGCGATTCATATAAATAACACCACAATTATGCCAATAAGTCTGATTTATAAATAGTATCTATTTACAAACAACAGCTGACAGTAAAGCAGGAAGTTGGGAAAATAAACATAAATGAAAACCCTTCCAAAAACATTTTCAAAGTGTAATAAAAAATTACTGAGTATTAAACATAGCTTTAAAAATACAGTTCAGACATAAAGAATAAAATGTCACATAAGTTGTTTTTTAAGAACAATTTGCTTCTGTATAAAACTTCTCCCAAACTCAGGAAGTCTGATTTTTTTAACACAAATGACGAGTTCAGGATCCCGGTGAATTGAAAATATCCGGCCGGGCACGGTGGCTCAGGCCTGGAATCCCAGCACTTTGGGAGGCCGAGGCGGGCGGATCACGAGGTCAGGAGATCCAGAGCATCCTGGCTAACGTGGTGAAACCCCGTCTCTACTAAAAAAAATACAAAAAAATTAGCCGGGCGCGGTGGCGGGCGCCTGTAGTCCCAGCTACTCGGGAGGCTGAGGCAGGAGAATGGCGGGAACCTGGGAGGCGGAGCTTGCAGTGAGCCGAGATCCCACCACTGCACTCCAGCCCGGGCGACAGAGTGAGACTCTGTCTCAAAAAAAAAAAAAAAAAAAAAAAAGGAAAATATCCAGCTTTTAAAGTATGAAATCAGCGGAGGAGCTCAGACAGATGATCAGCATGAGCGTACCTAACACACCACAGCCGGGCCAAGAGGCAGTCCTTGGGGCATACGAGCTGTCACAGTGGAAACTGTGAAACAAGATACTGCAAGCAGATGTGTCCATCTTTGAGTTTTATAGCACAAGGAATGAGATGTCACAGCATACTTTTCAAAAGAATTCTATGAAAACTATAACTGAAGCAAATGTGACTAGTAAGCAACGAGAAGTGTGCTCCTTTAGGGCAATGTATGAAAATGCAGTTAGAGACCGACTATGAAGTTCGAGCCACGGTTGGTATTTCTTGGTTCACTTTGCAAGGCTACTATCTTTTTTGAGAAGAAAACCAAAAAGAATAATGCTGGAAAGTGTATATAGATAACTTTTACCTTTTTCACCCAACCTCCAGTGCAGCCCTTTGGCTTTGCATTGGTGCTCCCCAATCCTTGTCACTCACTAAAGGGTGGAGAGCTTCCCTGCTGGGTCCAGGGCTAAAGATGGAAGTCCTGCACAGTCTCCCAGCTCCTCCACCCCAGTCCCTGGCCCCCACATGGAAGGTGTTCTTCCTCCTTCCAGACCCCTGAGGCTGCCTGTGGCTGTAGTGTTGGGGTCTGCTTGGGACAATCAATTCCAGGCCTTGCTTTCCTTCCTGGGTACTTGCCCGTGCTCCTGTTCCTTCCAACCAGGCCTGCCTCCTCAGACAGCTGTGTCAAAAGCAAGACATTTAAGAGAAGTGGTGACCGCTCTCTGCTTTCTCTTGATTAGAGAAGAATTTAGCACAAGTTGTAGTAATTAAAAAAAAATCTAGCTCATTTGCTCAAAGGACAACGGTTTAAAAGAAAACATATTCAGCATGACTCGTTTTGCTTTTAGGTGACAATAAGTTTTTGGAAACCCCCCTTATAATTAGCCAGTGAGTGGCAGCTGACTCTGGTGGTGGCTTGCCCAGCATCCATTCTTGTTCCCTTTTGCTGACAGAATCCTGCAGGGTGACGCTGCCTGACCACAAATACTCATCTTCTCTCCCTCTCCTGCTGCTGCAGAGGTCGGAAGGGTCTGGCCGGTAAGGACTATCCTGGCCCCACTCATGGGCACTGTTTCCTTCTCCCTGAGCCTCTCCTCTGATTCCAGCTGCCCTGTGGTCTCTGATCACGCACAAGCACTGATTATGCAGGGACAACCTTGCAGCATGTGCTTCCAGCCCAGGTCATGGCTTTTATTTTCTGCTGTGTGGCTTCTCAGATCCTGCAACGTGGGTAGCCCACACTAGAGATGTGGGATGTTAGCACTCATGGAGTACCAGTGACTGATGGGATGGCAGAAAGAGACAGATGTGTCCCCTTTTATCCGCCAGGTCTAAGTTCTGAGAAGCATTTGGAAGACTCTGCAGTTCTTTTGCAAGTCATCTATGGCGCTGGCCAATGTGTCCTTAGAATGGGTTTTCCTCCTTTCCAGGTTTCTTCATTCCTCACACCTGCTTCCTGTCACATTCCTATGTAAACTCCCTGCAGCTATGTCTTTATCTCAAGTTCTGCTTTCAGAGAAACTATACTATTACAAGATATCTGCAAGAGCAGGAATCAAGGGCATCTTTTTAAAAGAGAGAGACAGTTAGAATTGGTAAGCCCCTTCTTTCTCATTCCCACTGGTAAAGACAAAAGTTATTTTGTCAAGATGAGTGTGAAGGCCACATGCTAAGGGTAATAAAGCACAAAGTCCTTGTTGACACTGCTGAGCAACTGCAGCCACCTAGACAACCTCCTCTGGTCTTGTATGGCGCAAATAGCTCATCTGTTTGGGTCTGATGAGGGTTTTCTGCTATTTGCAGCCCAAATCATTCCTAACTGATAGGGTAAAAAACAACAACAACAAAAGAGTACTTGGATTTACAAATCTTAGGGTAGCGATTAGAATCTTGCCTTTTGAAAAATCTTGCATCTCTTCCCCTTGCTTGCTGTGAGGGGCCTGAGGGAGCCTTCTCTGCTCTTCCTGACGATTATAGGAGCTAGGGGTGCAATCGTTTTCCACCTGCCTTTGGGGATGCCTGGTGTAGGTCCTGTGTGCTGCCAATGTTTTCTTCTCTGTTCTTTGACTTTCCCATATTATCATTTACTTTCTGAAGTATGAATTAGATACACAAAAAGTAATCTGGAGAAAATCATGGCACACATTTGGAGCTCTTACACTATTATCCTTACGGATTCTAAAATGTCTTTTATTTCTCACAGGGCCTTTTCCTCACTAAAGGTACATTTGGCTTTCATTGATTCAGCCGTGTTTCACAGCAAGAGTGCAGTAGTTTAAAAAACATATAGCATAAAGTAAAATTAGTTAACTACACCTCACTTCAACTAGCTTGATTGAAAGTTAGTCTCATTCCATGGAATCAGCAAGAGGGAAAAGAGAATTGATGTGTTGTGCACTTGAGCATTTGAATACATGATTGTTTTAGGACTTTCGTCCTTTTGAAGGTGTAGCAAGGCTGCCAGAAATGCAATGGCCCCAAGGTACAGTTGTCAAGAAATATCTACGGAAAGGGTAATGCTTCATTAAACATAGATCTTTCCTTTGTTCATTAGGATCTTGCCAGATGGGAATTCAGTGTTTTGAAAGCAGGCACCCACATGGAATTTTGTTTCCGACATTGATGAATGACTGAATCTCTCCATGGAGTTTTGTTACGGGGTGTCAGTGAGTGTTAGTTGAGGGCGTGACTGTAACTTTTCATGATACAGAGATCTGTAGGTGTCAATCCAGTCTATGGTTGAGCAATCATAGTACAGCATCCGTATCTATAAATCAAAAGGGTAGAGGCAAACTCTTGAATTTAAATTTGCATATTGTAAGATTCTTCCAAGTGGACTGAATAGCATTTTTTTTTTTTAAACTTCTGTTGAACTTTCAAGTACCGTCATTTACTGTACCTGATAAGAAACAGGCAGCACAGATGAAATACTGGGTTGCAGATCAGAAGAACCAATATCCAAAGAAACGAAGTTAGCCCTGCCTCAGGTTACTGTACCTCCTGAGTCAGCTGACACCTGCTACCTCCACACCATTAACTTGACTAGACACCCCTCCTCCCGTATTCATAAGGATCTTTGGAGGGTGAATAAACTATTTCTATTGTAGCATTTGCAGACCTCCTCATATGGCAGGTGATGTGCTACATGTTGATCTTCTATTACCTTCTGCCATAGGAAGTCAGTGGGGTGCCTGTGTATAGAGTTGGAGAAGCTAAGAATAAGAGAAATCAACACTTTCCTCAATCACTTAGCTGGTAAATGGCACAATTGACGTTCAAACCTAATGTGTCTGACTCAAAAGACATTTTTTTCATTCTTCTCTACTGCTTAGTGTAGTGATTAAAATTGTGTTTGGTGGAGTCAGTTGGAGTTCAAGTCCCTGCTTCACTGATTACTAGCCATGTCTTTCTGCAACTAAGTCAATCTCTCACCCTCTCTGTTTTGCCATTCAAAATTAGATGTATCTTATCATGGTTTTGATTTGCATTTCCCTGATGATCAGTGATGTTGAGCATCTTTTCATATTCTTCTTGGCCTTTTGTATGTCTTCTTTGGAGAAATGTCTATTCAAGTCCTTCACTTATTTTTGAATTGGGTTGTTTGTCTTTTATTGTTGAGTTGTCAGAGTTTTAAAAAATAGTTTCATATTAATTCCTTATCAGATATATACTACATTTAATATTTATATTTTAAAAAGCAATAGAGGCCTTTTAAAGAACTGAGAAAATGACAAAAATATTGGCAACTAATGCTGCTCTCATGATACTCCCCATAGTGGAAACTGATGAAGGGTTTTCATTTGGCAATGGGAGAGGTTGGACATGCTCTCTTTATGGCACTCACGATTTATTCTTTGGTAGAAGGAAGGATACTAACAACTCAGTAATATTTTCTCTGTTTCCTTGAAAAAAGACAATTGCAGCTTTTGAATTTGTAAGTTGAGTGGGATAACAGAGGATAATACTGAAGTGAAAAGGTGTCTGAATGGAAAGGTATTTCATTTGTCCATTCAGGAGATTTGTTTTACTTTACAAAATGGTGCAATGGAACAAATACCTGTGTTACCATTTTCCTTCCCCTCTTGTCATTTATTTTTCCTTTGGACTGTTACCCTCTCCTCTGAACTGTTCTCTGTGTGAAAATGTCATACCTTCTTGATTTTCAAATGCTTTCAGAGTAGCAACAGGTAATAGAAGTTCAACATTTAACAATCTCAATGTTTAAACTCAAACATTTTCCACAATATTATACCCCCAAAATCTTTTCTTTCCATTGAGCCATTAAAAAAATAAATAAATAGAGTACAGACAGCCTCCCAGAATGACTGAAGTGTCTGTTTGCTCTAGATGTATTTATATGGCCAACAGTGTAGTGGTAATAGAATGCTATTCCTCAGTGTGATAAAATGAAGATGGTGGATAATAGCACAGAAGTATTACTAAATCAGAGAAATGATGTCTTGAATTCTTTAAAGTGCAATGTAGCCAATGATAAGTCATCCTTCCATGTGGCAGAAAAGAGAATCTGGGTGCACAAAGTATGGGCATATTTATTAAGTCAAAAATATAAGGCCTAGAGGATAACATTCTACATAATGTGGCCAATTTATGCTATAATCATTAGGGATGACTCAATTTTACTGATTACAATATTCTAATCTTAAAAAGAAGTTGAATTCAATGTACTACCCATTCTGAAGAGCTTTAAAAAGCATTTCAGGGTGATAAAAATTACCAGCTCTTGTACAATTTTCTTCATTTGAAAACTCCAAAAAAAAATTTATGCTTTTATTATATGGATTTTGCAAACATATATGTGTAGAGAATTAAAGCAATATGAAGGAAAGGTAAGATTGCGGGTTTTTTTGGTAGATCACTTTTATTACAATAAAACAAGTGACTATTTTGCTTGGATCTAACATTTATTATCTTTTGGGAATACATTTCAACCCTAATTGAGATTAACGGCCTACAACAGAAAATCGGATTTTGCTAATCAGCTCTTCTTATACTACAAACGATTCCTCAAAAAAATGTGTTTATCTTCATGGCAAGCAGTTTATTTCTTCATTGAATTTTTTTTCTACTTTGATGACAAAAGGATAAAGCTTGTTTTGACTAACCAAGTCTTTTAGCTTATTAATTTACGCTAAATGAATTGTTTGTGGTTAAACAATTGGCCCTTAATATACATAGGCCTGTGGTTTTATCTTCAGATTACTTGACAGAAACTGTCTTAACCAGGTGTGAGGACAATGTTGGCCAGCCTTGCCTATTCAACTGGGGTGGGTGACAGAAGGTTCTGTTTCTGGGTGATGGTTAAAGGTATTTCATTTCATTCTCAAGTGTCCTTGTTTGAATGCCAAGTTATATAATCATTCTACATTTAGCCAGCTGCTGCTTCTGATAAGACTGCCTAAGAATTTAAAGATCCTTTATTTAAAAAAGACAGGCATATCAAACCTGAGATAAGGAATGCCTTGTGGTGCTATTTCAGGTGAAACTTTCTATGTGTTTAGCCTTAGGGCAGCTCTGCCTTTGCACAGGAGCAAGCTGATATTATAAATATTTCCTAAAGTTCAAGTTTATCTAACATGATTTTCTAAAGATAAAAATGTATGCTTGTTTTAAGTTAATGCCTTTCATATTAAGTCATTTAGAAATAGCCAGACACATTTAAACTCCAAATACTAGTTTAGCAGAATTTTTATTGACTCACATTTTTAGGAGAAAAATACAAATAACCTTAAAATTAGCTCATATTGGAGATTTAATTGTGATGAGTACCCTTTTAGCTCAGCCTTCCAGACTTTTTATTTCTATGGTTTATTGTTGCATAATGAGAAGTAATGTTTAGAATGAATGCTCTGAGACTCTGCAAAATTATGAATAATTGAAAAAAGTCATTTTTGTTACACATTAATCATAAGGTATTACAAATATTTTCAAAACAGAAGTTTAAAAGGAATATTTTAACAGTGCCAGGAATTCAATAAACCCAATTATAGTTTCCTGAGCATTGTGTTTAATCTAGATTTGTCTGTACAATGTGCCATAGATAGAATGTAGACTTTTTCTCTTATACTATAGAAGCTAAAGTCATTATATTTTTCTTATACTATAAGAGCTAAGATTGTCTGTTTACATTAACTTTGATACATGTGATCAACGTCCAAATACTTATTTGACAAATGTTTATTAAGTTAGTATATGTCCCAGGCATGATTCTAGGTGCTTGGGATATGAGTGAGTTAAACAGAGAAAACCTACTGCCCTCATTGGGCTTACATTTTATGAGAGAGAGAGAGAGAGAGAGAGAGAGAGAGAGAGAGAGAGAGAGAGAGAGAGAAAATACATTAGAAACCTAATAAATAAACATACGCTATAGTATTTCAGATGGTAGTGAATTCTACATGAAAGAAAAATGAAAGTAGGGTAAAGGCAGTCAGATGTGCCTAATGAAAATTAGCTGAAATCAGCCCAATAGTACCATAGGTAGTTTTTTTTTGGATGAACAGAGAAATTGACCCTTTTGGTCTTAAAGGTTGAACCTTACATTTGTTTTATCTGAGTTCCCTCCTCAGGAAAAGACCTTCAGACCTCTCAAAAAAAAAAAAAAAAAAAAAAAAAAAAAAAAAAAAAAATCAAAGAACTGAAACCTAACCATGTTACCACACCCAGACAATCAGATGACAGATGCCTCATTCCTCATAATTGCTTCCTTGCCTCTCTCCTAGTTCCTGGTTTCTTATACCTTGTTACATTTCTTCCCTGCTATTTAAACCCCTAGTTTTAGTCAAGCAGGGAGATGGATTTGAGACTGAATTCCCATCTCCTTGGCTGCAGTACTGGAGTAAACCTTCTTCTTTGGCAATGCTTGTTGTCTCAGTGATTGGCTTTCTGTGCTGCAAGCAGCAGGACCTAGAACAAACCCCTGGTGTCTCAGTAACAATAAATGCTGGATAAAAAGAAAAATGAGAATAAGGTAAAGGCAGTCAGATATGCCTAATGAAAATTGGATAGCTACAAGTATTTTTTGTTGACACATTATAAAATTAACTGTATACTACATATATATATATACTTTTAACTGTATACTACATATATATACATGTACACTTTTGGACACAGTGGTCTAGGCCAGCATTTCCATTTGGAAATTGTAGAATACAAAGTTCCTTAACAAAACAAAGTCACTTAACAAAAGTAAGTTGACAAAGTAATTGGAGAATAGAATACATGTAGAATTTAGAACTCATAGCTCTCTGGTTCCCAACCATGTATTATTTCTTTTTCATAATTCTGGAGCTTCATGACAAACTCTCAACTGTATTAGATCTTTGTAATGTTTATAATCTGAAGACAAGCCATATGTATAACTGAAGCAAACAATCACAATGCATTGATAAGTTCAAGAGATAATTTTGGCTGGATCCCGTGGCTCATGGCTGTAATCCCAGCACTTAGGGAGGCCAAGGCAGGTAGATCACTTGAGGTCAGGAGTTTGAGACCAGCCTGACCAACATGGCAAAACCCTGTCTCTACTAAAAATACAAAAATTAGCCAAGTGTAGTGGTGGGCGCCTGTAATCCCAGCTACTTGAGAGGTTGAGGCACAATAATCCTTTGAATCTGAAAGGTGGTTGCAGTGAGCCAAGATCACACCATTGCACTCCAGCCTGGGTCACAGAGTGAGACGTTATCTCAAAAATAAAATAAAATAAAATAAAATAAAATAAAATAAAAAGATAATTTTAAAGTTTTAACAGTTTTTGGTGTAACTGCTAGTTTTCTATGTGTAATACCATGATGTCTGTAAACTATGACAATTTAACTTCTTCATTTCTGATTTGGATATCTTTTATATATTTCTTTTTCTTACCTAATTTCTCTGGCTAGGATTTTCAGTTCTCTGTTGAATACATATGGTGAGAGTGGGCATTCTTATCTAGTTCTTGATGTTAGAGGAGAAGCTTTTGAGTTTTCACCATGGAGTGTGAGGGCTGTGAGCTTGCCATACACGGCCTTTCTTGTGTTGAGGTACATGCCTTCTGTATCTAATTTGTTGATGGTTTTTATTATAAAAAGATGTTAAAATTTGTCAAATGCCTTTTCTGTATCTATTGGTATGACCATATGGTTTTTGCCCTTTGTGACAACGTGGATGAACCTAGAAGACATTATGCTAAGTGAAATAAGCCAGGCACAGAAAGACAAATACTTCATGAGCTCACTCCTATGGGGAAAATAAACTGGTCAGGCTCATTCATAGTAGCAGAGAGCAGAATGGCAGCTACCAGGGCCTAAGGGAGGTGGTGTATTTCACCTTCGATTGTCACCTTAGGTGTATTTCGCCTTAGATTGGTCAAAGGATACAAAGTTTTCATTAGGAGAAATAAGTTCAGGAGATCTATTGTACAACATGGTGACTATAGTTAGTTGCATTGTATTGTATATTTGAAAATTGCTATAAAAGCACATTTTAAATGTCCTCATCCCCCCAAAAATTGATACATATGTGTAGTAATAGATTTGTTAGGTAGCCTGATATAGCCGTTCCAGAATATATACGTATATCAAAGCATCATGTAGCATACCATAAATACATATAACTTTTATTTGTCAGTTAAAATGGATTCTAAAAAGTTAAAAAGAGACAATTTCATATTCACTCGAATGGAAGGAGAAATCTATTTGCTTCTATAAAAGAGATATGATATAAAATCTAGAGCAAGAAAGATTTTGTCTGGCTGCCCAGAATCAATTTTTGGTGGAGTCTCAGAGCCTACACTGGGGGTGGTACAGTTAAAGGGATCAGTAGAGCAGAAAAAAGGGAAAGCTGGGGAATGAGGAGAAGAAGTATGTTTATCTCTTTTTTCAAAGTTAAAATACCTTTAACTGGCTCCTCTAGCTAAAAAGGCAATATATAGTTATTATAAAAGTGTTTATGGAATAATATAAACATTATAGTCAAAGTTGTCAAAACTCTTACTCCTCATTAACATTTAGAGTCTATCATTTTGGACTGTTTGTGTGCATAGATATTTGCATATTGACTAAAATTTCACATAGATAATATGTGCAAAATTTTGTGTAACTATAATCAATTTTGTTTAATGATATTCTATAAACAATATTTTTGTTATACTATATTGTGAATATCATATAAATAATGTTGGTTCATACATACATATTTAAGTACATGGATATCCTCTTTATTTTAATGACTACATAAAATCCCACCATATTCATATACCATAATTAACTTATCCTTCATTTCTTTGTAGAAATTTAGTAATTTACTGATTATAAACAGTACTGTGATGAGTTTGCATTCTTGTGCTCTTGTCTGGTCAGTTTCTTACAATAAATTCTTAAAAATGCGATTCGGGGTCAAAAGATGTTCAAAATGTATAATTACGTTTTGCAAGTTTGACTTCCAATTGACATTAGTAATGAAATTTACTAATTCTTGCCAATACAATTAAAATCAAATTTGATCTCTTTAATTTGCATTTATTTGATTACTGATGAGGGTTACTACACTTCCACATTTATCTGCTAATTGACTCACTTCCCCTTCCTCAGTAGGGCTCCTTCTTCATTCCTTAGCAGTCTACTCATCTTCTGCTTAAACCCCAAAGGCTGGAATCCCCAAGCATGTCATTTCAAATTATCTTTTTCTCCTATTGCTCCCCTCCCTAATTATCTCATCTGGTCCCACAGTTTAAATATTCACATGCTAGTAACTCCTAGATTTATAACTCCTGCTTTGACTTCTCTCTGAATTTCAGTGCCTACCTGAAACTTCAGCACTTGAACTAACATCCTGTGGAACACAGGCTTAACAATTAATTATTTTTCATGAATTTGGTTTGGTATAAACTGAATCTAAGGTCTTCTCTCAGTTCAACATTTCGGTCTATTATGTTTTTGAACATTCTTCCCCAAAGATTCTGTTCTCTTCTTCAAGGATTCTAGTTATTCCTACAAAGGGTCTCCATTATTTTTCTTCCATATCTATGAGCTCTCTGATTTTTATATCAGTGTTCTTTTCCTTTGAATTTCAGCCTGTACTCCACATTGCTGATGTACTTCACTTCTCTGCAATGGCAATTCTGTTCTTTACAATTTCCTACAATTTAAGTTCATAAGGGTTCTGTTTTTTTTTACATTATTCTTCTCTCTGTGAGCTCTCTTTTTATTTTAGTCTGCTTTCTTAGCTCCATTGTCTTTTCACCTCCATTGTGCAGATCCTACAGCAGGTGCTTATGGAAGATAAGGACAGATGACTACAGACAGTGACTTCCTGGAGCCAGTTGTCTTGTTGACAGGCCAGCTCCAGGAACTCCCCTTCCTGCTCCAGGGTGACTCAGGTGCCCTTCTCTGTTCCAGCCATTCCAGGTGAATCACAATCAACGTGCTCATCATACTCTGACTTACCTGTTTTTCTCTCTTGCAACTTGGAATTTTGAGAGGGCAAAAACTTTCCCTTACTCTACATGTATTCTCAGGAGGTAGTACAGGAGACTGGCACAAAGTGGGCCTTTTAGAAATATTTATTGATTTAATGAATCGGTGCATGAGTAAATATCAAGAAGATTTTAATTTAGATGTGGTTCTTATGATGGAAATTATTTATTGACCTTTGCTACACAAAAGGTCAAGGACATCTGAATGAATAAGGAAAATATTATATATATATTTGTATGTGCATGTGTGCATGTATATATATATGCAAGCGCGTGCACACACACACACACGTGAACTATTATTCAGCCTTAAAAGAAAAGGAAATCCTACCACGTGCAACAACATAAACTGACCTGGAAGATACTACGTTAAGTGAAATAAGCCAGTCACAGAAGGCCAAACACTGCATGATTCCACTCATATGAAGAATGTAAAATAGTCAAATTCACAGAAGCAGAGAATAGAATGGTGGTTGCCAGAGGTTGTGGGGAGGAGGAAATGGGGATTTGTTGCTCAGTGGGTATGACTTTTCAATTATTCAAGACAAATAAGTTCTAGAGATGTGTTTTGCAGAACAGTATCTGTGGTTAATAAAACAGAATTGTACACTTTAAAATATATTAAGATGATAGATTGCATGTTAAATGCTCTTACCACAAACCAAACCAAACCAAACCAAACCAAACCAAACCAAACCAAACCAAACCAAATGAAACAAAAATGAAACCACAAAAAAAACAAGAAAATTTGTGGAGGTGATGAGTATGTTTAGTAGTACTTGGCTGTGGTATCATGAGTATATGCATATGTCCAAACACATCAAAATATATACATTAAATGCATTTTAAATATACAAATATCAACTATGTGTCGATAGAGCTTAAAAATTCCCCTAAAAGATTTAAAAAGGGACTCTATATTTGAAAGCATACTTTTCTAAATGTGAATTTCCTCACATGATGAACTGCTTGTCATGTGTCTGCCTCTGTTTTTATTAAAGGATTATTTACTCCACTGGACAGAGAGAGAGCAAGCAAAACAAACCACTGAAAATATCAGAGATGCTTAGTTCTACTAGAAGTGAGCATGATACATAAACAAATTACTAAAATAGCTTATTCATAAATTTGTTTATGAGAACTGAGTATAAATTTTAGGCTATCCTAAGTAGTAAAACAGTCTATGTAGATTCAGTAATGGTGCAATTCTCTTTTGAATGCTACACAAAGCAGAACTCATTGGAACCCAAGCATTTTTTCTGCTGAAAACCCAGAGACACCTTCAGTGGGCAGTTAAATGGAGACCCCCCCGCATGCCTGAGAATCAAAGCTTCAAAGGTTGAAGTCTGTTTGATAGTCTTAAGAAATTCACTGATTGGGAAAATTACACTCTTAGCAAAGAGGAGCTTAAGAAACTTCATATTGAAGTTTGATTTTCCAATGGCATTTATTTCAAATGTTTGACGAATAGGCTTTTCTGAGGGAATCTTTGAAACTCAAATAGATAAGATGTTAAAAATTAGCCTCTTCTATTTGTTTTTCTGGTGCTCAGCTTGTAAACTCAACTTTACTACTTCAATCCTGTTACTCCTTCGTTTGCGTAATAAGAAAACTATTACCATAAAAATAATTCAAATTATTATGGTGGTTAATGAAAATAAATATAACTATGTTAAAATAAGCAATTGTTCTCTTCATGCTTTAGCTCTCACAAAATCTACGGTGGAAGCCTTTTCTGATGGTTCCAATTTGCATCGGGTGTTCCTCCTGTGTGAATTCCCTACTTCCTCCCTTGGCATCAGTATTTTAACTATGCATTTACTCATTGATCAAAATAGAATGTGACGTATTGGAGGTAAACAGTCTTACCAATTTTTTTTTTTTTTTGAGATGGAGTTTCGCTCTCATCGTCACCCAGCCTGGAGTGTAGTGGCGCGATCTCAGCTTACTGCAACCTCCGCCTCCTCTGCTTCCCAGGTTCAAGTAATTTTCTTGCCTCAGTCTCCCGAGTAGCTGGGATTACAGGCACCCTCAATCATGCCCAGCTAATGTTTGTATTTTTAGTAGAGACGGGGTTTCACCATGTTGGTCAGGCTGGTCTCGAACTCCTGACCTCAGGTGATCTACCCAACTTGGCCTCCCAAAGTGCTGGGATTACAGGCATGAGCCACCGTGCCTGGTCAAGTCTTACCTATTTTCATCTTGGTGCCTTCTGTCAGTTTTGGAAAATTCTCAGCCATTATCCTTTTAAATACTGCTTCTAACTTATTTTTTCCACTTTGGGAATGCAATTAAAATAAATGTAAATTACGAATATCTTTGTGCATGTAAGAATCTGCACACATGTGTGTGTGCGCGTGAGCACACACATACACACACACAGTGTTTTCACCAGGAGGGTTTGTCTGAACTATTTGGTCTGTCTTTGCCAGAAGCTGAACTCTGTAGCTGACATTGAAGAAGGAAATCAATGGACTGAGAGAATGAACACACTCACTCCTTTATTTTAAATGTACTACAAATCTAAGTAAAACAAGGAATTCCTAACATAGAAAATATTATTTCTTACACACATTATCTCACCGTGTTAATTTATCTTGTTTAAGTAATATGCACTTTCTGATAGAGGAATTATCACCTTCTCTTCCTCCTTCTCTTCCTCCTTCTTCTCCCTCAGAGTCAGCCAGTACAATTACTGTTTAGATGACCACCGTACTTCCCGTGAAGCTTATCGTCACTGTGAACCATGTTATTGTCCCCGTGGCATTAGTCCTTCATTTAATTTCTTGGATGTTTTATTAGCAACGTGCCAGACCAAGTAACCTAAGGAGCTCTTCCAGTACGAGACGTGTAGCAGGAGCTTCCCTTTAATTTTACAGTAGACATGACACAAAATGAGAGCTATTCTCAAATGTTAAGGTGAAGGGAGAGCCCAGACCTAGACAGGTGACTGAGTCCTGGATCTGAGGTATTCTAGAGGGTGGGTCATGTCCCTGGTGGCCCAGGGCCCCCTTCAGTTATGTGGAGACCCCTCATGCCTGAGAATCAAAGCCTCAGTCAAAGGTTGATCCAGTGGGCAGTACAAATTCTTTCTGGTCTCAGTCTTATCACCAGGTGGAAAAAGGGAAACCATTTATTTACTTTTTTCTGAGAAATCCTAATCATAAACCAGCCCACAGTATTTGGGGCATGAATTCACATTACTTGGATGGCTGCAATATCCCTGAGATAAGAAGTTAGTATAAACCGTTTATGTGTATGTGCTGTTTACTAAGGTCCAATAAAGAAAATGTATATATATATTACATATATCAGACTAATGATTAAGATCTAGAATATACACAGTCCTAAAAATCAGTAAGAATGGAAAAAGAGAAGAAAGGAGACTACAATACAAAAGGCATTTTATGTAAGAGATCACATTAATGTCCAATAAACCACCAAAAATGCTTAGCCTCATTAGAAATCAGAGAAATGCAAGTTGGTTGCAACAGCAATAAGGTATGTTTCACATCCTCCACATGGGCTAAAATTAAAGTTTGAGTACTCCAAGTGTGGTCATCCATGTGGAGCAATGAGAAGTGTTATACACTGCTGGTGGGAGTCTGAATTAATACAAACACTCAGGGAAACAATTTGTTCTTGACTAGTAAAGTGTAATATATGCATAACTTAGAGCAGGTAATTTTATTTCCAGGTACATAACCTAGATACATTCTTGCACACAGACACGAGGAAATATGAACAAGACTGCTAATGACATCTTTGTAACAGCAAGTAACTGTTAGCAACCCAAATATCTTTAAATAGTTGAATGGACAGACAGTGGTATATTCACAAAATGAAATACTATACAGCAATAAAAAATAAATGAACTGTTACTACACACATCCACATAAATGACTCTTGAAAACATCAGTTAAAAAAGCAATTTGCAAAATATATGCATGTGATCCCACATTATATAATGCTCAAAACATATAAAACTTAACTATGTATTGTTTATGGGTACACATTTATATGGTAAATTGAAAGAAAATCCAGGAAGGGACAAAGAGAAAAAGGGTAGGTTAGTGACTGCATCTCTATGGGAACATGAGACCAGAAAGGGGCACACACATGGGACTTCAATGTTCTTGGTAGTCCTCTATTTTATCGTCAATGCCATGAGTACATGCATATTTGTAGTAAGTTGGTTTTGGGATTTGCCAAGTCAGAAAGACTTGTGATAATAGTTTTTTTTTTCCCAACTAAAACACAGATAAAATAAAAATACTAACATAATTTTATACTGCTTTGCTCTGGAAAACATTAGAAGAAATAAAGGCAAATGTTCTAAATTAATTGTCCAAGAAAAGATTTTGGTGTGAAAAACTATGCAACTCAAATTTACAAAAGGATTTTTAATCATGCTGCATTTAAATTATTTATTCTTTAAAAATGTATGAACAAATTAAATTAAATAGAAAATCCTGCAGGGGTTGATTATGAGTGGACACAAGAAGTTATTCTCAGGACTAGGCAGTACTTGCTGGCCACAGTTTCTGATAGGGTGGTTCAGTGAGGCTGGGTCTGGGTTCCAGTGTTTCTATCAGGCATACCAGATGCAGGTATTCCAGTGACCATATTTTGAGAAGCATTGGGTTAAAGTTGAAGTTAGTAGTTTGCAAGATGGAAAATAAAAGGTAGAGAAGCAAAAACGAAAACAAATCAATCCTGAGATTGTTGGCAAAGATATGATTGTATGGTTTATTTGAAAAAATGCAATAAAATTAACAGATAAATTAATGATCAATTCTCCATAAATAAAGAATATACAATTGTTGGGGAAATATTTAGAAATATTTTCTTTGGCTGCATTCTGTGCACAGCTGTTAATGAGAAATGCCACTATCCTTTTTTTTTTTTTGATATGAAAAGAACCTCAAATTGAAGAATCTGTGCTCTATTGTTAAATTACTCCTGTGTAGAATGAACAATTTGATTAATGTATTCAATTTAAATTACTTAGATAGCACAGAAAATTAAAAGAAGTCCCCTGAAAACTAAAAGATTAACAGCAAAATGTCATGGGTTCAGCAGCTTTGCACACAGTATACCTGGTGCTGTATGCACATTCAACGTTAGCTGATTAATAAAGAGTTCAGATAGCATCAGTGATTGTAAAGTGTAGAAAAAGAATGTTACTGAAAAAGCTTATTCCAAATATAGAGGAAATGTGATGATAAAAATGAGATAATTAAAAATGTGAAATCTGCTCAGGTTTTCAGATTCCAGAATCCCTCCTTGTGGCCAAACAGATTATGTCGAAATAGAAAACAGACCCCGGAAGTTTTCTTTTGTTTCTGTATTTCAATATACTTCTGGATTGGTTGGATAAATTTGACAACAACTGATCAAGTGGGTGCCATTGATGTATTTAGAACGAATTCTGATTCTCTAAGTACAGTTCTGGGAACAAGATAACAATTCACATTGATTTCATGAAGTCGGTGATGTTATTTAATCTTCTTATCAGCGGAATGGCATAGTTATTGTTATTACATCCATGTGATAGATGGGGAGATTGAGGCACCCAGCTTACTACCTTGTCAATGTCCCACAGTTAATAAAAAGCAGGATTGAAATTCATACCCAGCCACACCCTAATAACTATGCTAGAATCTTTCAAACAGGATTGTTGGAAAAACGGAGCGTGCTAGTTGATTCTGACCTGCAAGTTCCAGTGAAAGCTGGAAGATTTATTTGCATGGCTATGTACTTGGATTTAAAACAAGTTTTTCCCTCTACCATGTTGCCAAAGTTTATCACTGAAACCTTTACCACTATTCTCATTCAATTGTTACCCGAAATTTCCCAGGGCTCTGAAGTGGAAGTCGCATTTGCACTTCAACTTTCAGTTCCAGCATTCCATCACTTACGGAAGTAGCAGAGTCAATGCCAATTAGCAAACAAGTCATTCTGAAGTCAGTCTAAAAGTCAGTCTTTCTTCATCAAGTTTATTATAGAAGACAAATGAATAAAATAACAGGGGGTGCCTCTGCAATATTTATCAGATACATTACGCAAATTGACCATTCTGTATTTGAAAAATTGGGAAAAAATAAAAACCAGAATAAGTTGTTTCAAAAGCAAGCCTGGAGGGAAAACATTTATTTTTCTAGTATTGTAAACATATTTAAATTAGCAATTTTTAATTAATATAGTGTTTTCACTTTTAGTGTACTAACAGAAAATAAGTTGATTAATACCTGGGGTGGGGCTCAGGCATCAGGAGTTTAAAAATTCACTTGGGTGAATCTCATGGGCAGTTCGAGCTGAGAAACACTGGCTTCAAGATTTTCCATCCAAGAGCCATTGGACTTGGTTGTAAACAAAGAGACTGCATTTCTAAAATTCCCATATCTGAAAAATCTTGTCCTGGCTTTTAAATCAAGATATAGTTGAGTATCTCAACTTCCCTTTATGGAAAAACAATCAGACCTTCAGACAGAGATAAAATTTGTTTTGAAAGAATTAGAACAATTTATAATGGAAAAGCGAATTCTCACTAATGTAAATCTATTGTTTTGGTAATCGATTTAATTACAGCAATGTGGAGTGCAGTGTGAAATATATGACTGCAGAGATGATGCTAATTGCTTTAATTAGCTACCCAATACTCAAAACCGAGAGGATCACTTAGCATTGGCAAAGTAGAATGGAAGAACAGTTCTATAATTTTTTGGCGTGAAAGCTAAGCCCTGGAATTTCTAACTCACCCTCCTCTAAGACAAGGAGAAAATGATTATAATTGAATAATGCATTAAATCTGTTCTGAAATGATAGTCACCACAAATTATTCAAAACATCTGAAGACCTGTTGAATTTGAAAGAGAAGTATATAATGCAGGTTGGGTGAAGGAGCCCAGTGACTCACTGTTTGAAATTTGCCTGCATTCATCAGTTTTTATTTTCACCTGTAATATACATATAATATTATTGAAAAAAATGAAGGCAAAAATGGTAAATACTAATAACTGAATTGCTAATAATAATTCATACAATTTGTCATCTAATGTAGAAACTGTTATCCTGAATGTACTTGCAATCACACGATTTTGTAAAAACAAATGACAGTGTTCAATGTTAGGATGCTTTCTACAAGAAACCTAGATAGTATTGTATTAGAATTTCTCTCTGTGTGTATATGTGTGTGTATCTGTGTGTGTATCTATGTGTGCATCTCTGTATCTGTATGTATATGTGTGTATATGAATTTGTGTATGTGTGTATGTGTGTATATGTGTGTATATATTGTGTATGTATATGAGTGTGTGCATATGTGTATATACTTGTGAGTGTATATGTGTATGTGTGTATGAGTACGTATGTGTGTATATGCACTTGTGTGTATGTGTTTATATGTATGTATATATGTGTGTGTGTATATGTGTGTGTATAAGTGTACGTGTGTATTTATAGGTATATGAGTCTATGTGTGTATGTGTGTTTATGTGTGTATGTGTATGCATGTGTATGTATGTGTTTTTATGTATGCATGTTTAAATGAGTGTATACATGTGCATATACTTGTGTGTGTATGTTTGTGCACACGTGTATTTGTGTCTGTGTGTACATATGTGTATATATGGGTATGTGTGTAAATGTGTATGTGTGTGCATACATGTGTATATGGGTATGTGTGTAAATGTGTATGTATGTGTATTTGTGTGTCTGTGTATATATATGTGTGTATGTATATGTGTGTATGCATGTGTGTGTAGATATATGTGTGTATATATATGTGTGTGTGCATATGGGTATGTATATGTTTGTGTGTGTATGTGTATGTGTGTATGTTTGTATACTTGTGCATATACTTGTGGATGTATGTATGTGTGTGTATTTGTGTGTATTTGTTTTTGTATGTGTGTATACATATGTACATGTGTATGTATGTATATATATGTATGTGTGTGTATGTGTGTATATGTGTGGGTATGTATATGTGTCTGTATGCATCTGTGTGTATGTGTATGTATATATGTTTGTGTGTGTATATGTGTGTGTTTGTATGTGTGTGTGTGTATGTATATGCAAGCATACCTTGTTTTGTTGCACTTCACTTTATTGCATTTCACAGATGCTTGCATTTTTTACAAATTGAAGGTTTGTGACTACCATGCCCACAGCAAGTCTGTGGGCTCTATTTTCTTAACAGCATGTGCTCACTTCATGTCTCAGTCTCACAATTTGGTAATTCTCACAATATTTCAAATCTTTTCATTATTATCATATTTGTCATGGTGGTCTGTGGTCAGTGGTCTTTGATGCTGCTATTGTAATTGTTTTAGGGTGCTACAAACCATGTCCATATAGGATGGTGGACAAATGTCCTGTGTGTTCTTACCTACTTGACCAGCTATTTGTTAACTCATTTGTTTCCCTATTCTCAGGCCTTCCTATTCCTTAAGACATAATATTGAAATTAGGCCAATTAATAATCCTACAACGACCCGTAAGTCCTCAAGTGAAAGAAAGAGTTACATGTCTCTCACCTAAAATTAAAAGCTAGACATGATTATGCTTTGTGAGGAAGGCATGTGGAAAGCTGAGATAGGCTGAAAGCTAGGCCTTTTGTGCCAAACAGTCAAGTTGTGAATGCAAAGGAAAAGTTCTTGAAGGAAACTAAAAGTGCTACTCCAGTGAACACATGAATAAGCGAAACAGCCTTATTGCTAATATGAAGAAAGTTATAGAAGTCTGGATAGAAGCACAAATCAGCCACAACCTTCCCTTAAGCCAAAGCCTAGCACTGAGTAAGGCCTACACTGTCTCTTCAATTCTATGAAGGCTGGGCGATTTGAGAAAGTTAGAGAAGAAAATTTGAAGCTAGCAGAAACTGGTTCATGAGGTTGAAGGGAAAAGCCATCTCCATAACATAAAAGTGCAAGTGCTTAGCATCAAGTTATCCAGAAGATCCAGCTGAGATAACTGATGAAGGTGGTTCCAGATTTCTATCAGAAGAAAATACCATCTAGGACTTTCATAGATAGAGAGGAGAAGTCAATGCCTGCTTTCAAATCTTCAAAGGACAGGTTAACTCTCTTTTTAGGGGCTAATGAAGCTGGTGACTTTAAGTTGAAGCCACATCTCTTTTACCGTTCTTAAGATCCTAGAGTCCTTAAGAATTATGTTAAATGTACTCTGCCTGTGCTCTAGAAATGGAACAACAAAGCCTGGATGACAGCACATTTCTTAACAGCAAGGTTTAGTGAGTATTTAAAGCCCATTGCTGCGACCTACTGCTCAGAAAAAAAGATTCCTTTCAAAATATTACCACTCATTGATAAGTACCTGGTCACCCAAGAGCTCTGATGGAGATGTGCCAGGGGATTAATGTTTTCATGCCTGCTAATACAATATTTGCTCTGCAGAGTATGGATCAAGGAGTAATTTTGACTTTCAAGTCTTATAATTTCAGAAGTACATTTCTTAAGTCTGTAGCTCCCATAGACAGTGATTCCTCTGAGGGACCTGGGAAAAGTAAAATGAAAGCCTTCTGGAAAGGATTTACCATTTTAGATAGCATTAAGAACATGCATGATCCATGAGAGAAGGTATAATAAAAATATCAACATTAGCAGGAGTTTGGAAGAAGCTGATTCCAACTTTCATGGATGACTTTGAGGGCTTCAAGACTTCAGTGGAAGAAATAACTGCAGATGTGGTAAAAATAGCCAGAGAACTAGAATTAGAAGTGGAGCCTGAGGATGTGACTAAATTGCTGCAATCTCGTGATCAAACATGAACGGATGAGGACTTGCTTCTTATGGATGAGCAAAAACAGTGGTTTCTTCGAGACGGAATCTGCTGTTAGTGAAGACGCTGTGAACATTGTTGAAATGACAACAAAGCAATTTGGAATATTATGTCAACTTAGTTGATTAGGCAATAGCAAAGACTGAGAGAATTTACTCCAATTCTGAAGGAAGTTCTACTGTAGGTAAAATACTATCTGACAGCATTGCATGACATAGAGAAATTCTTCATGAAAGAATGCATCAATGCACTGATGCATCTTTGCATCGATCGATGCAGAATACATTGATCAATGCACCAAACTTCATTATTGAATTATTTTGAGGAATCGTTACAGCCACCTCAATTTTCAGCAACTGCCACCCTGATCAGTCAGCAGCCATCAACACTGAGGCAAAACCCTCCACCAGCAAAATTTATTGTGAATGTGCTGAGGGCTCAGATGGTCATTAGCATGTTTTAGCAATAAAGTATGTTTTACTTAAGTACTTTTTTTAGTCATAGTGCCATTGCACACTTAAAAGACCATAGTATAGTGTAAACGTAACATGTTTGTACAGGAAAACCAAAAAATTCATTTAACTCACTTTATTATTGTGATACTTGCTTTATTGAGTTGGCCTAGAATGGAACCCACAATATCTCCAAAATATGCTGTTATGAGGAAAACTTGGGACTGTAATATCCCCTTGAAACTAGGAAGGAGCCAAGAGACCAAAGAATGACTCAGACAAATTCTGCTTGGTGAATAGATGAGTTTATTAAGACAGATAGGGCACTCCTGGGTGGTGCAGGGCTGCTCTAGGGATCTGCATCACTCCTGTCTCTAAGCTACTTTTAAGCTAATTTTCTGGCTCTTTGCTTACTATGTGTGTGTGAAGACACTGTTTTCCTTGGTAGGTTCTCAGATACTCTCCGAGGTGTTTGGGCTCTCAGGGACATCCACTCCTTGGCTGAGCACCATGGTCTTGGCTCACTGTCTGGTCTTCAGGGTTCAGGCAGTGGACATACATCCTTAAGTAACCCTGTGGGGACCTGTCATACTACATATGCTTGTATTGAATATATGTAAGCCAATAAGCCTAGTGAATCTTTTAAAAATAAAAATAATTACCTTTGCTATTTCCTTATTTAGTATATTTCTTCCCTCCACTCTCCAAAACAGTCTTGCTCTGTCCCCTAGGCTGGAATGCAGTGGCATGATCTTGGCTCATGGCAACCTCTGCCTCCCAGGTTCAAGTGATTCTCCTGCCTCAGCCTCCTAAGTAGCTGGGATTACAGGCGCCCACCACCACGCTCGGCTAAGTTTTGTATTTTTAGTAGAGACGGGGTTTCAACATGTTGGCCAGGCTGGTCTCGAACTCCTGACCTCAAGTGATCCTCCCACCTCGGCCTCCCAAAGTGTTGGGATTACAGGCGTGAGCCACTGTGCTCGGCTTATTTCTCCATGTTTAAGTGAAAAGTAACGGCAATAAAAGCCAAAACTGACAAATGGGATCTAATTAAACTGAAGAGCTTCTGCGCGGCAAAAGAAACCACCATCAGAGTGAACAGGTAACCTACAGAATGGGCGAAAATTTTTGCAATCTACTCATGTGACAAAGGGCTAATATCCAGAACCTACAAGGAACTCAAACAAATTTACAAGAAAAAAACAAACAACCCCATCAAAAAGTGGGCAAAGGATATGAATAGACACTTCTCAAAAGAAGACATTCATACAGCCAACAGACACATGAAAAAATGCTCATCATCACTCGCCATCAGAGAAATACAAATCAAAACCACAATGAGATACCATCTCACACCGGTTAGAATGGCAATCATTAAAAAATCAGGAAACAACAAGTGCTGGAGAGGATGTGGAGAAATAGGAACACTTTCACACTGTTGGTGGGACTGTAAACTAGTTCAACCATTGTGGAAAACAGTGTGGTGATTCCTCAAGGATCTAGAACTAGAAATACCATTTGACCCAGCCATCCCATTACTGGGTATATACCCAAAGGATTATAAATCATGCTGCTATAAAGACACATGCTTTGTTTATTGAAGCAATATTCACAATAGCAAAGACTTGGAACCAACCCAAATGTACATCAGTGACAGACTGGATTAAGAAAATGTGGCACATATACACCATGGAATACTATGCAGCTATAAAAAAGGATGAGTTCATGTCCTTTGTAGGGACATGGATGCAGCTGGAAACCATCATTCTCAGCAAACTGTCACAAGAACAGAAAACCAAACACCGCATGTTCTCACTCATAGGTGGGAATTGAACAATGAGGTCACTTGGACACAGGAAGGGGAACATCACACACCGGGGCCTATCGTGGGGAGGGGGGAGGGGGAGGTATAGCATTAGGAGATATACCTAATGTAAATAACAAGCTAATGGGTGCGGCACACCAACATGGCACATGTATACATATGTAACAAACCTGCACGTTGTGCACATGTACCCTAGAACTTAAAGTATAATTAAAAAAAAAAAAAGAAAATCTGAAAACTTTCTTCACCTATAACTTTCCTAAGAGATGCATTTATTACTGTTTATTGGTTTCTGCTTTGAAACAGCAACAATATAATCAGCAAAGTCTCTTGCAGAGTAAAATGTGTGTGTGCACTTGTGTGTGTACCTGTGTGTTTATGTGTGTGGACCTGTGTGTGTTGCATGGACCTGTGTGTGTATGTGTGTGAACGTGTGTGTGGATGTGTGTGGACCTCTGTGTGTTGATGTGTATGGACCTGTGTGTGGATGTGTGTAGACCTGTGTGTGGATGTGTGTGGACCCGTGTGTGTGTATGTGTGTGGACCTGTGTGTGGATGTGTATGGACCTGTGTGTGTGGATGTGTGTGGACCTATGTGTGGATGTGTGTGGACCTCTGTGTGTGGATGTGTGTGGACCTGTGTGTGGATGTATATGGACCTGTGTGTGTGGATGTGTGTGGACCCGTGTGTGTATATGTGTGTGGACCTGTGTGTGGATGTGTATGGACCTGTGTGTGTGGATGTGTGTGGACCTCTGTGTGTGGATGTGTGTGGACCTGTGTGTGGATGTATATGGACCTCTGTGTGTGGATGTGTGTGGACCTGTGTGTGGATGTATATGGACCTGTGTGTGTGGATGTGTGTGGACCTATGTGTGGATGTGTGTAGACCTGTGTGTGGATGTGTGTGGACCCGTGTGTGTGTATGTGTGTGGACCTGTGTGTGGATGTGTATGGACCTGTGTGTGTGGATGTGTGTGGACCTATGTGTGGATGTGTGTGGACCTCTGTGTGTGGATGTGTGTGGACCTGTGTGTGGATGTATATGGACCTGTGTGTGTGGATGTGTGTGGACCTATGTGTGGATGTGTGTGGACCTGTGTGTGGATGTGTGTGGACCTGTGTGTGTGGATGTGTGTGGGCCTGTGTGTGGATGTGTATGGACCCGTGTGTGTGGATGTGTATGGACCTGTGTGTGGATGTATGTGGATCTGTGTGTGGATGTGTGTGGACCTGTGTGTGGATGTGTGTGGATGTGCATATGCCTGTGAATGGATCTGTGTTTTCCTGTCGGCACAGAGAAAGTCATGTGCCTTGAGTTGTGTCTAGCGGGGAGCAGGTTCCTGCATCCTGCTCTGCCCAGAAGATCCTCCCAGTTGAATCAGTGCTTTACTTAGCAAGGGCTGCCGTAGCAAAGACCACAGACTTGGTGGATTAAATGACAAAAATTTATTTCTCACCATTCTGGAGGCTGGGAGTTTGAGATTAGGGTGCCAGCATAGTGAGAATCTTCTTGACTTGCAGACGGCCGCCTTCTCTTTGTGTCCTCACATGGCAGAGCAAGAGATTTGGGTCTCTTCCTCTTATAAGGGCAATAGTTCCTTGGATGAGGGCTCCACCATTATGACCTCAATTAACCTTAATCACCTCTCTAAAGGCCCTATCTCTAATGCAGTCAGATGGGCGTTTAGGGCTTCAACATAAGAATTTTAGGGGGACACAATTAAGTCCATAGCAGCCAGAGTCTCTCTATTGCCTAAGATGAAACCAGTGCTATTTTCATCGCTGTATCAAGTGTACAAGGCCAAGAACTAAAGTAGATCATGGGGAAATGGAATGCATGACATTTGTTTCAGACAATGTCAGGCCTGAATTTGTACCTTTGTGCAGTATTTTAGGAAATTGGGAGCTGAAATTTCATTCACCTCTAAATGTACTTCTTCGTATCAGCCCTGTTCTGTTCCCCGAGGAAACTGCAAAAGCTGGTTGTCCAAACCACTAGCCTGTGAAGGATATTCAGTAATAGTCGAGGGAGCATGGAGTTAGAGATCAAATAACTTTCCAATTATCAGAGTCCCCAGGCACTCAGTTCTGGAAGCTTCTCAGCTCTTACATTCACTTGCTTTCAGAGTCACCTTAGATTGGTTTTCTAGCAAAAGAAAGCTCATGTTTTCTTAAAATAACGAACGAGTTGAATCATTTAACGTGCAAGTGAGGGGAACCGTACAGCCTCATACAAATGGCTGCCATTTTCACTTGGGGAGGGAACAGTTAATGAGCATGCTGGGGTGCCCTGTGCTATGGATTGTTGTCTCTGAGGTCTCACTCATCCAATGAATTTGTTAAATAATCATTATGACACCAAGACCAAAACATAATGACACCAAACACAAGATGTATGCGTGTGCGCACATGTGTGTGCGTTATAGCACTGGAATTTGCTACTCTGATCTGTCTCCCCGATATAATTGGTAATAATAATGATAAGGTGGGAACCTAATATGTGCCAATTCTGTGCTAAGTGCTGTAATAGGTGATACCAATTCATTCTTGCCAAAATCCTATGCTGAAGGTAAACATAACCCCTATTAAATGAGAAACTAAGCATGACTACTGAACCACAGCAGGTACAGACAGCAGCACAGGTTCTGCTGACACAGCCTCTGAAGGTATCCAGCGCTTAGCATCCATCCTTTCATTTATAATAAACATAGTTATGCACATGGCTCACCTATTGGCCCGACTTTCACAGAGGCTCTGAACCCACTCAGATAGAATCACACTGTATGGTTTATTGGTTTCAACTTCCATGTAGCCAGAAAAAGACAATGGAAGTCTTATAGCTTAAACATTAACAATATACTTTAAATACAATGTACCATAAAACATTACAAGATTTGGATGCATGTAGATTTCATAAAATTTTATTCTAGAAAGTACACTCAGATGGTCCTAATGTCTGCCTTATAGCTCAATGTCTGTTTGTTTAACTTTAAATAAAGTGAAGTCTATTCTTGCCTTGTTGTGTTACAAATGGAAAGGCTGGAGAGTAGAGATGTTAATGCTTTGTTTGGGTTCACACAGCTTGCTAATAGAAAGGCCAGGGAAAAACCTGAGATGACTTTGCTTAAAATTCATTACACTTGCATGATTGACAATGCCTAGCTACTAAAGATTAGATAGTTTGGGAGTCACATGGTTCTTTTTTGTGTCAGACAATATACAATCAAGATTTAAGGCATCAGCAGCTCTCTCTCCCTGATGAAGGGTTACTGTAAACGTGAAGACGTGGGCACCTAAGTTCCTGTTGGTCTATTTAACATATCTGCGAGGCTTGAGTGTGAGTTCTCCCTCAGATGTGTCACAGAGTTATTGGTGAAACCTTTTTTTTTTTTTTTTTTTTGAGACAGAGTCTCACTCTATCACCCAGGTTGGAGGGCAGTAGGACCATCGTGGCTCAGTGCAACCTCCGCCTCCTGGGTTCAAGTGATTCCCCAGCCTCAGCCTTCCAAGTAGCTGGGATTACAAGCACACACAACCACACCCAGATAATTTTTGTATTTTGTTTCGTAGAAACAGGGTTTCACCATGTTAGCAAGGTTGGTCTCGAACTCCTGACCTAAAGTGATCTGCCCACCTCGGCCTCCCGTGGTGAAGCATTTTTCGCAGGATACTAGGCTAACACACGTTGCCTCCCATTGGTGAGTGGAGGGTGATGAGAAGAAAGTGGCTGTTTCCTCAAAAAGAGTGATGTTTTCAAATATTGCTTGAAAAACAGAAGTGTGATTTGGTGGAATATATTATCATCTTCATTAAGATAAAATGTTGGTTTCTAGAGATTTCCTCAAAATAACATATGATTTGATCACATACCTATCAACAATGAAAGATGCTTTGTGTCATTTATAGTCTATGTATTAAAAGCCTGAATGAAAGAGATAGTAATGCTGGTTTCAAATTCCTTTGTTGTTGTTGTTGTTTTTGAGACAGGGTCTTGCTCTGTCACCCAGGGCAGAGTGCAGTGGGGCCATCTTGGCTCACTGCAACCTCTACCTCCCTGGCTCAATTGATCCTTTCACCTCAGCCTCCCAAGTAGCTGAGACCATAGGCGCACACCACCATGCCTGGAGAATTTTTGTGTTTTTAATAGAGAGGGGGTTTTGCCATGTTGCCCATGCTGGTCTGAAACTCCTGGGCTCAGTGATCCCCTCACTTCCGCCTCCCAAAGTGTTGGGATTACAGGTGTGAGTCATAGTGCCTGGCCATGTTTCAAATTTGAAAGATTGAACAGGTTATGTTGTGCAAGAAACTTAAACTCAGCCTGTGTTTATCTTGTGTAAAATGAGGATAAATAATGTAGAGCATAAACCTAGTGTTTCTCATGAAGTAAATACCTTGTATTGCTATTGATCCTAATGCAATGACAGCGTACATTGGGAGCAGTGGTTTAGAGCTTAGATACAAATCCTCGGTACATTCTTTACCACGTTAAGCTTGCCTAGTGTTTTGAACAAATTGGACGGTTTACTCTTCTGTGCTGCCCTCCTGTACTAAATGGAAAAGATTTTCTTATTGTCTGAGACTTTCATGGCATTTCTTTTTATGTTAGAATTGACATAAACAATTTCAGCTATTTTGAGTGTATTAGGATCACTGAGTAATATTCTTTGGACAGATAGAGGCTCTGATCTCTTTGAAGACATAGATTGTGTTTAAGTCTGGAGAATTTGCCTGAAAATAAATTTCAAATTTTCCAGCAAGAATAATGATTGAAGCTACAAAATTGTGACTTCTGATGTGAGCCTAAATATAAATATAATCTGTAAAATGTATTTAACTACTGTATTTTGTGTAATTTTTGTGTTTCAATTTGGAGCAGTTGAGACAGGAACTTACGTAACTCTGCTAGGGCATGTTTTCCATGGGGAAGATGAGAACTTTCACTTGTTCGTTAAAGCAAAGAGCATTTTCAGTGGGAGAAGTCACATTTTAGACTGTGGTGTACCACACCTAGTGAGTTGTGGTTTAGTCGTAGTTAACAAATTAGTCCATTTTGACTTGAAGCCCTAGAATTACGGTGCCGGCATGGGAAGATGTGTCCATCTGGAAGCCTCTCCCCTTCCTGACTTCAATGACTTCTTCCTTGGTTTTCTCTTGGGTTATTCTCCAGTGAAATTTGGCCCCCACCCACAACCTCTCATTTCTTTAACCTTTTGATTTATTACTAAATTTTCAAAGACTTGTTTAAGAGGTTTTTGTAAACAAGGCAAAGAAAATGTGTTATACTTTCATGGTACTTTCCTCATATAAAACTTAATTTTTCTATTTCCTTTATTCCCCTTGAACTTACTATATTTACCACTCCAAATTCCCATGTGGATACTGACTGAAAAATATTTAAATCATTTCATATTCAAGTAATTTAATAGTTGTCTTTCTCTGGACTTCTTTTTGAGTTTCTTGGAAAGAGACTTTTGAGAACCAACGATAATTAGCAAAGCTAATTGGTGTTGGATATTGTTTTATGCTCATCAGTCAGATGCTTGTAGTTTTGTCATACAGCACACGTTGACAGAAAGAATCGAATAATAAAAGCTCTCAGACTCTGCTTTTAAGGTTTGTTGTCCTTTACAGGGTGGCCTCAGTAAAGAGGGGATGGAGAGGGATGGCTTATATTACAGGCCTTAATCAGGGGCCTTGCTCCTACTTGCAACAGCACGAGTCTGCTTTTGCCTCAGATGCTCGTGGCTGTGTTGGTTCTACCTATGAACAATTCAAATTTAGGTTATAAGTTCAATGGAGACCTGAACTAGTAAAAGACTGCTTATTTAGATCACCTAACAAAGTGGGGATTTGAAATGCAACCTTTGAATCTTCATCTATGGATGTAGGGAGTCACACATCTGCCTTCCTCCCTCTGCTGGCCTGGGCTGAGGATGAGTGTTCTGAAAAATAACAACATTTGGTAAAAAAAAGTGTTCATAAGGTAGTGTTTTTAGAAGTAGGCATCATGGAAGAAAGAAAAGAAAGGAAGAAAGAGGGATTTTCTTGGCATTGTTTCGTGGTACTATTAATTAGTTGTGCCTTTGCCTTTTTTTTTTTTTTTTTTTTTTTTTTTTTTTTTTTTTTTTTTGAGACAGAGTCTCGCTCTGTCGCCCGGGCTGGAGTGCAGTGGCCAGATCTCAGCTCACTGCAAGCTCTGCCTTTCGGGTTCATGCCATTCTCCTGCCTCAGCCTCCCGAGTAGCTGGGACCACAGGCGCCCGCCACCTTGCCCGGCTAGTTTTTTGTATTTTTTAGTAGAGACGGGGTTTCACTGAGTTAGCCAGGATGGTCTCGATCTCCTGACCTCGTGATCCGCCCGTCTCGGCCTCCCAAAGTGCTGGGATTACAGGCTTGAGCCACCGCGCCCGACATCCTTTGTCTTAATGACTTTTCATGACTTTCCTTAGAAAGTTTTGTTCAACTTTAAACTTTATTTTATACTTGGGTGTTTTTTTTTTCCATTTTAAATTAACTTTTTTTAAGTCAAACTAACTTGTAAATGTTTGTCTCTAGCTAAATAGCCATGTTTTTTAGAAAAACACTACTTTGTCCACACATGAGGTTAGCTTATCAGCTATTGACAATCCAAACGCAGTTGTGTTGGTTTGGTCTTTGCACAAGGGAAAATATAAGAAGCTGGGTTTTATTATCAGAGAGGTTAGGAGGACATGACTTTCTTTAGTATTTCTTTCTTACTTCACAGAGTCTGATATAATCTTTATTAGACTTTCTCCACTAGCTCTTTGGAAGGAAATTGAATATGCAACCTGTGAACCTCAAGGAGACATCCCTGTGGCGGTGAACCTGTGCCGAAGGCTCGTATTTATCAGAGATGTTAAAAGCTAAATCTGTACTAGTTGAGTAATGGCCCACACTGTGCCTCAGTGGAACGTCATTCTGCTCAGAATGGCTAAATCCTATTTTCATAGAACCAGGCTCCTCTCTCTGTTATTTCCTTACATTGCCACAATCAAAAGTGCTAGGAGATAAATTTCCAGAAACTTCCTTGTTGTTTCGGTTTTCTCATAAATATATTCATGGTCTATCTTCTCTTCCTTAAGCATAGGGTTCACTGGGGTGGGAAATAAGGAAGCAGTTACCTTATTAGGAAAAAAAAAAGAGTTGGATAACAGCCTCTTAATACATCATTACTTGGGGCATCACCCATAAGACTAACTGGCACATACGAGGATGAGATAACCAACCACTTCCCCAAGCAAAGTAAACTAATGAGTCAAAAGAGGATAGAAAGATTTGCCCTTCATTAGTTTGATCAACAGAGAGGTTGTGAAATGCAGATCATAAATATGTAAAGACGTTCTGCAGTAGATTTACATATTAATCCCCAAAATGAAGCAAAAAAAAAAAAAAAAAAAAGAAAAGAAAGAAATCTGGACGTCTGAGATGGCCCATAAGTTGGAGCTGAGTACAGAGAACTGAAAGAAATCATGAAGGAGCCAACAGCACGGTTGCTTGGGCAAATGAGCCTCCTGCTGCAGAGCGGCTCCCATGCTTCAATAGGTGCCCAAGGAGACTCCATGTGGCTTCATCCTTGACCTGTGGCTGGGCTCCAAGAAAGTAGTGGGCTGGCAACCTGCTGTTTGAACAGATGGGCCCCATACAGGCAGCCCCAGGAGTACGACTGTTGGGTGATTCCCAGCCAGGAGTGTATGAAAGCCTGATTCCTGATTTCTAATGGCATGGTAAGGGAGACATACTGGGACCCATTCAGTTGAGAGATGTCTGAACCTCCTCGTTTACAGCAATGTAAAGCAAGGCCCTGAAACTTGGTGGGTTATGAGGATTTCTGCTCAAGGATGAAGATGGTGCTATTCCTGGAGATCTAATCAACCTGGCTTTCTTTCAGTAAGAATGAAGTTAGCTTTTGTAATTAGATCATTCTTTTAAAAAATATGCTTGCCCTCCTTTATTTTGGAAACATTCTGTCTTCAGATTGGCTAGTGCTTGATTTCTTTTTGAACCAGTAGTGACTGTACAGATATGCCTGTGGCACCATACCTTCAGGATGGGCACTGCAAGCATTAGAGCTTAGGATGGAGGGGCTAAAAAAATAAAAATTAAATGTTACCATTGGATGTTCTTTCTGTCACCTATGTCAGAAAACTCAACATCACCCAAGATTCTGCCCTTTTCCTCCAACTGGCTGCAGTCCACAGGGTCACCAAATTGTGTTTGTTCAACTTTCTTATCATTGAACCCAGACCTGCCTTCATAAATTGTTAATGTGTTGCTTTGACCTCACTTTCTGTTCTGCAGTGTATTCTGTGTGTGGTTCTTGTAAATTCACCAGCCAACAGAATGCCCTTTCTAAAGCACAAATCAGATTATGTTATTCTTTTCCTTAAAATTCTTAAATGAATACTAGATACTTGAAAGATAAGGTAGCAGTCTCTTTGCCTGACTATGAGACTGACATGCTTCTGACTCCAGTCTTTCTGCACCCATGCCACTGGCTCCCCTCCCCTCACCCAGTGGTACGTCCTCTGGTCATACTGATCTGCCGCAGTGGCTGTGTAGCAAGATTTGTCATATTAAAACATGTAAGGAAACAATGTTTACTGATCATGATTTTTTCTTGCCAAAGGTAAATAATTTTCTCTTGCTTTAGGAAAATCTATATTTTCTTGTAATCTAGATTTCCTACTTCATTCAACAGAAGAATATCATTGAGATCATTGAAACTGTGTAGAAATCGAAATGTCAATATCTGTGCTATTTAAAAAATGGCAACACATTCGCAGCTTTCTAATCTTTCGTGCTGGAAATATGCTGAGGGCTCTAAAGTGAAGTTATTCAGGCTGTATTTGGCACACGGGCCATGGTTCACTCATTACATACAGCTTTGGTGACTGAGGCATGACTTTCCCTCCACCTCCATAGAATGTCTTTGGCTTATTCACTAGGACAGCTCCATTCTCATTATCACTTTTGTCATACTTTATTACAATAACTATTTTTAAAAAGTATCAGTCTCCTTGTATTGGACAATGAGTTTCATGAATACAGGAACTTCTATCTCTGGTGATTGCACTTGGCCTGCCACATAGAAAGAACTTGGGTCAAGTGGAATCAGTCATATGACTTTTCTAGTTCCATTCAGTAGGTCTTTGGTGATCTTCTAATAATGAAATTATTTATATTCTCACATAGAAAACTTAGAAAAGAAGCAACATTCATTTTCACAAACTGGAAGTGGTTATATTAACATTTTCTGCTAGGTTTACTTCTAGCTATATACCATATATAATACAATTGAGATAATAACTATAGACATTCTTTTTAAACATTGTATCATCAACATTTTTACCATATCTTGTTATTTTTCATATTTATAGAAATGCAATTGTTAGACTAAAGCATCTGACATATTGAGACTCCTAAAATATAATGACAAATTGCTTTAAAGAAGGGTGGTTGACAATTTCTGTTTTCACAGCAGGAGTGTTTGGTTTTGCTACATTCTTGCTACCATTGACTATTTAACATGCATATTAAATAGAAACATGTATATTTTGTTTCGTAGTTACTACTTCCTAAGACTCTTTAATATTATTATTTAAACTTTTACCATGTCATATCACATCTTATCACAAGATGATAAATTGTATTTGCATTCCTTTGGTTATTAATAAGAATGACAGTTTTCTTAAGTCTAGAATTAGTTTCTATTTATTTTACTGAAAAATGTCCCTTTATTAATCTTTATCTAAGTTTCTTCTGGGTTTTTGATGTTTTTCTTATTTATTTGTAAAAGGCAAAATATTAAGACTATTAACCCTTTCTAATTGATAATAATAATTTCTTAGGTGGTTTGCCTTTTGCTTTTTATTTTTTATCATGAGGTATTGCATTTTTAAAGTTATGCATATCTTTTGAGGTAATCATTTGTCATTTATTTCATTTTTTATGCCCACAAAATATTTCATCATTCAAATCTTAGATATTTTTGTTATTTGATTTTTTTTTGCGTTAGATTTAACTTCTTATCTATTTGGAAATGATTTTGATATTTCATATGAGTTGAGGATTTAACTTTTTTCCTTTAATTATTGGTTAATTCTCATGCATATAAAGCACCATGATTTTAAAAACTACTATTGTCTCCAGGCATCCTGCTCAATGAGTGTTGCAAATACTGGTCTGGGAGCCTGCTAGTCAAGTGGGACTTATTAAATTAGAGACCCTCCTAACCCCCCGATTGGGGAACAGTTACTGCTATTTTGCTGATTCCTATTTCATTGTATGAGGCAGTGGGGCGGCAGAGGCTTCCATACCTCTGTTATTCCAACTACTGGCTCATGGCCACTATGGATCATTCCAGGCTGGGAAGAAAGCATGACTGTGGTTTCTTATATTACATTATCTCCAGGGACATGGACAGGCCAAGCCATTGCTGTGGGCTGTTATCACATTACCAAGAGAGTTCTAGAGAACTGTTTGAAAACAATTTCATAGTGTACTTGGCTTGAGAATGAATCTGCTTCCCAGATTGATGTCCTCCTCATCCCACTGGGAAGAAGAACTGAGGACAGAGATTACATATACTTCCCTATTGCTGATTAGAAAGAATGGGAAGATTAGTGGCAGAGGATGCTAATCTTTAAGTATTCCGTCCTCAGACTGGGGCAAGAGTATTTGAATTTACTCAATGGGAAGAACTTCTGAAATTTGAATGTCTAAATTGATGCTAAAATGTATCATGTTACTTATACTCCTTATGTAATATTCATTAATTCATTGAATATTTGTTGCTGTGGGTACTCCTTTAAAAATGTAATGGGAAACATAACAGATAATACAAAAACATAACAATATGCCACCACTATGGATAAATAATATAGCAATAAAAGGAAAAAATGGATTCAAGAAGTTGGGAGACAGCATGTTAATTAGTGTGTATGAATAAAGGAGATGAGCTTCTGAGACTTTAAAAGGAAGGCAGATTTGATGAGTTCTTTGAAGCCAACTTTTGTTTTAAGCACCACAGTGCCTATGTGTATATGTGTGTATGTAGGTAAATGAAGAAGGGGTTGAAATTGAAGAGGATAGGGAAAAATTCAGAGTGGAGAAAATGATATTAGCCCTGACCCAGAGAATGTTAAGTGACAGCAGAGTTCCCAGAGAGGCTAAGTAGGCAGCGGTGAGACTAGGAGAGTCCAGCTGTGTAGGGCTAAATTAGTGGTTTTTGGGGAGATGGTTTTACTTGTGAGGGCTTTGCCAAATGTGGGGCTATGATGTTGGTTGCCATAGTAATTGGGGAACATGAACTGGCATTTGAAGAATGAAGGCGTAGCCTGTTAGACAACCTGTATTATGTGGGACAGACCTAATTGGTAAAGAACTTTCCCATGTCCTCAACTTCCAAAATTTCCCAGCAGACATTAATCTAGGTGAAAAACTGTGCGTAACAGTCTGAGCCCAGAGCACACCTGCATTTTACATGAGGTTTCTAGTAGAGTCAACAGAGAGTGGTGATAACTATAATAAGAATAGGAAGGAAAGAGAATAAAAGCAGGACAGTGAGACACATTGGTTTGTGCCAATGACAAAAACAAACAAACAGAAGTTGTCTGAATTTGTTTTCTATTGCTGAATAACACTGAGTTCCTACCAACAATATCCATTTATTAGTTCCCAGTCTGCCTGGGCATCCCATGGGTAGGTTCTTGCTCAGGGTCTCCCACAGCTGAGATCATGTCAGCTTGGACTGCTGTTTCATCTGAGGCTGGGATTTTTTGCAGGCCATGCAGGCTGTTGGCAAAATTAACTTCCTTGTAGTCATAGGGCTGAGGTCCTGTTTCCTGACTGTCGTCTGGGGACCATTCTTAGCTCTTAGTGATTGCCCACTGCTCTCTTCCAAGTGGCTTTCTCTACAAAATGTCCATTTGCTCCTTCAAGACCAGCAAGAGAATGTCTGTGTTGCTTCAAATCTCTGACTTTTCCTCTGACCTCTGGACTCAGATTTAAAGAGCTCATGTAATTAAGTTAGGCCCACCTGAATAATCTCCCTTTTGATTAAGTCAAAGTCAACTGATTAGTAACCTTAATCACATTTCCAAAATTCCTTTTGCATGTAACAGTATAATCACACAGTGACATGCCATCATTTTCACAGACTCTGCCCACACTGAATGGAAGGGAATTATACAAGCATATGCAGTGTGTAAAATGGAGTTGGGTTCTGGGCTTAGATCATTATGCACAGGTTTTCCACCTAGATTATTGTCTGTTGGGAAATTTGAAAGTTGAGGATATGGGAATCTTGGGGGCTATCCTGGAATTATGCCTTTTACACTGTCTAGAAGCACCCAGAATGCTTTGTGCTGGGACCCTTATGTTCATGGTGACAATGGAATACTTGATCTGACCTGGTAAATCCTAGTCTTAATTTTTGTTTTGGCCTTGACAGTGGATCAGTTGCAAAGACATTATGTGAGGTCTGTGAATTGGACACAATGACTGCTCCTTTCCTGTTAGAAATCATTATAGATATTTTATAAGCCTGTGGATGCATGTACTAGCAGCCATAAAACCAAACTCAGCTTTGATTTACTGCCCTCTAGGTGGGAACACATAGCATAGATATTGGTGTCCTATTGTAGTGATTCTGAACTGCTAATTTAAACTGGCTAATTTGTCAAGTGTAATTTTCTTTTATACATTCTTTTATTCCATCTGGAGGTTTTGACATGTAAATGGATGGGAGGGAAAGGGGCAGAAAATCCATTTTGGAACACTTAAGGTAAGAACAACATATTCGAGGGGGAAGAGGAAAGTGAACCTTGAAATCCAGTTGTGCTTTCTGCCTTCCTCTTTGCTACACTGGAGCTGTTTGCCTACACATCAGTCTCGCATGCCTTGGAATCTCTGCCTCTTTTCTTATAGTCCTGCTAAAACTCAGTACAGCCTGAAAGCATGGTCTATCAAGAGGCTTTTTTGTTCAGGGAATTTAGAGGAGCTTAGAGGAGAAGACAAGACAAAAAGCACCTCTTAGGGGAGCTTCTTCTTTGCTCCAGGATCTTACTTATGAACAAAATTTTAAGTATAGAATACCACATTGCTAATTTCAGGGGCAACGTTGTATAGCAGATCTCTGGATCTCTTCCATCTTGAATAATTGAGACTTTATGCCTGTTTGTGACTAATTCCCCATTCCCCTCTCTTCAATATCAAATAAAGGATTATTTAGGAGATTTTATAACTCAGTAGTAAAAAAAAGCAAAAATCCAATTTTTAAAATAGGCTAAAGACTTGAATCATTTCTCCAAAGAAGACATACACCTCCAACAGGCAGGTGAAAAATTGCTTAATGTCACTAATCATTAGGGAAATGCAAATCAAAGCCACAATGAGGTATCGCCTCAATTGATACCAAATGAGGTATCAATTGGTGTGAGGTGTTACCTCACTGTGGCTTTGATTTGCATTTCTAACAGGCATATATATACATATATATATGACAATACGTGTTAGTAAGGATGTGGAGAAATCGGAACCTTTGTACACTGTTGGTCAGAATGCAAAATGGTGCAGCCACCATGGAAAATAGTATGGAGATTCCTCAAAAAATTAAAAATAAAACTACCATATGATCCAAAAATTCCACTTCTGAATATTTATCCAAAAGATTGAAACCAGGATCTCAAAGAGATATTAGCTCTCTGGTGATTCCTTAATTGTAGGATTGGCAGCACCTGGGAACTTGTTAGAAATGGAAATTCCCAGCCTCCCACTGCAGCACTACTACTTCATCAACCTCTGGGGTGGAGCCCAGCAATCCCTTCTTAACAAGCCCTTCAGGAAATGCTGATTAACTCTGGACTGAGAACCACTGCTCTAGTCAAATCATACAACTTGCTCTCTCTCTTGTATAGTTGTATCTGTATCATTTGTTTCTCTACTCTGTCTCTGAGCTTCTTCTTACTGAAAAAGCAATGAACAATATTATACACACTTCTAAGAAAAGACTATTTGGGTTAACAAAGGCAAGCTTGATTGCAGCTGAAGAGGAGGTAGGTTAGGGGAGAGTAAGTGGCATGACACTGTCACAGATGTGCAGCCCAGTCATTCAGCAGCAAACAGGTTAAGGACAGAGTTGTGCGTGAACAGAGGGCCCTGAACGCATACATAGAGTTGCTCATTCTCCAAGCATGTGGACACCTCACCAATTACAAGGGCCCCTCACCCCCTTCAAAGAGTTTCTCAGCACTTGCAGGAGGAGATGAGGCAAAAGACTTACTAGAAGCTTCTTGGTGTCATTGCCTATTCTTTTTTCGTTTTTAATATTTGAACAATGCAATGGTAGACACTAGCTCACAGTAGCAAACATATCCAGAAAACGTCAACTGTTTTGGCAGTCCTTTCAAATAAAAATTCACTGGCTGGAATTTTTCTTTATAAAACTCTGAGCAGGTAAGATCATATTTAAAATATTCTATACAGATCATTTTATGGTCTTTGTAATGTTCAATATGTAATAGCTGTTTTTATTTTTTTTACCATAGCGTTTATATAACATAATTTGCTAACTGTATTTTAGCACTGGCATGTAAAAATCACTTTCCTCTTACAGTTATCTCTGAATGGTATGATTCTACATACTTTTCTGCTTTATAGCTTTTCATATTTTAAAATATTTTTACAATGAGCATATACTAATGCATTATGAAAGATATCTTAAATGTGATCTTAGCCTATCTGCTGTCATTCGTATGACAGATTTATACAGATTTCATAATGAAGAGCATTGAGTGTACTCATGCCCAGTGGAAACATAGTGCCCGTTGAGAGATGGAGTCTCAGTGGTTGCTGTGTGCAGACCATGTGCTGCAAATATGGCATTGCACATATGTTGAAAAAATGCTTCAAAACTGCAGTAAAGCCATAGTTTCTATTTACAAGTTGGATTATTTTGAAAATGATAGTGTTCTTTTCGATTAATGTCACAACCTCATGACAATATTGTTGTCCATGGCCATATGCTAGACATTTCCTGAGACAGGGTAGGAGTGCCCTAAGAGGGCAGCAGGGCTTGAGACACATGCCAGGGCCTGGGTGACTCTGCAGCCCTGCTTACCGGCAGAGCTGCAGCAGCATGTGGGCTGAAGGCCCCAGGGCCCTTGCCCAGGAAAACCAGAGGATGCATATAGGCTCCTCCAGGGAACCTCAAGAATGAATACATACCAGGGAGCCAGATACCCATTTTTGATTCTTTGGGACCAGAAGTGGGAGAGAAAGTTCAGAGAGAAATGCACAAACAATTCTGGGATTGGTACTGATAGGCGAGGTGGGGTGGGGTGTGGAAGGAAGAGGTAAAACGATGATGAAGAGCAGTTCTCTTATGGGGACTTCCGGCAGGGTGACTGGTGGTGTTGGGGGCTGGGGTCTTGGGGATGGGAGGGTTTGTGTCTGGCCTATGAAATCTGAAGAAACCTCCTTCTTCCCTTGTTTTCCTGTGTTCTTACAAAGAGTTTGCTCCATTGAGTGGGTCCGCTCCACGCATGCTCAGGTCCACTGGAAAAGATGCACCAGTCCTGTATCGAATCGACAGCCTTAAGATCCCCTTCTGGCTTTGGGGGTGACAGTTAACTCTCTCTTCTGGACGAAAAACCACATGTGTCTCGATGAAAAAACCACGACATGTCCCACTGACTTTTCTGGGCAAATTCCAAAACCCTGGTCTTCTAGGGTTCAGTTAGTTCTAGAAATGTGGTGTGAGGGGAAATTCCATACTAAAATAGCACCATTTCCTGCTGATTAAATGAATGTGTTCTACCTCATTAAGTCCCTTAATCACATATCTTCACAACAGTCCTATGAGACAGAAACAATTTGACGAGAAAATTGGGCGCAGGGATGCTAAAATCCTGCCCAAGATCACACAGCGAGCAAGCAGCAGTCCTACATGGGAGACTCGCTGCCCAGCCAGCCGGCTGCAGGACACCCATGGTCACTGCTGTGACCTCGTACCTCGGGGAGATGACAGGAAGGCACCAAAGATTTACTGGCATTTTTTTCCCCACTCAATAAAAGTAAATTTGTGTTTGCACTAGGACTTAGTTTCACTACCAAAAAAGCATTGTTTTTGAAAATATGTATATATGTAATCAGTTTATTTTAAACACACATATATACGGTTAAATATATCAAGAAAACAATTTTTTTCCTCTGTAATACACCTTCATTTATGAAATTGTCACTGGAAGATGCCTGTGCACTATTAGATATAAACTTCATTGTCAAGGCACTCATGAAAACCCTGGAAAATTCAAGAAACAGTCAAGCAAAAGTATCACTCCTAGTTTCCCATGTTTTGAAGAAGACAACTCTATTTCACACCTCAAGAGCCTCTTCCCAAGCCACATGCACACCACATGCAGGCACCACACAGACACCTGGCCTTTGGTGAAACCATTTCTCCCCAATAAGATGAGATTGCAGTGCTAGGTCATCAGCACGAGCCTCGAGACTTGGATGCTCCATCATAAATGGGAAGGAAATCATCAGAGTTTATTGTAAATGAAGAGAAAGTGAATATTTTCAAGCATAAATCAAAGTATAAGTGTTAGGAATAGAAGTAGCCTGTGAACTTCATAGTGTCTCATTCACATACAAGTTTCAGGGAATAACTTAAAATTAAATGAAACAATTATTTGCAGCTAATGAACATGTGTCCCAGGAGAGAGTTATGAGTGAACAAACAGGGACAACTTTGGCCCTTTCACGAAGCATCCTGACTCTGGTGAAGTTGTTCTGATGGGATGGATAACTGGTTAGTGCTTAGCTTCCTGAAGGCGATGCTTATTCATGAAATGAGCACTTATCAGGCCATTGTTCTGTGCAAGGTAAGGACATTCAACTACCAGTCTTTGAAGTTCTATCAAAGTGTGCACAACACTGCACCACATGACAAATTGTCCCTCTGGAAGTCAAAGCATGAAGCCCAAATGCAAAGCAAAATATCTAGTCCCTGACTCCTCAGGAATGACATTAAATAAAAGGGATGCACGTAGATCCAAGGATGGGCATGAAGTCATACTACTACTAATAGTAGATATAAATTATTGAGCATAATGTGTCAGTCACTTAATGTCAGCAGTCTCTGTATTCTCCACCCCTGATTTAGCAAATCCTACTCCTATTTACAAATGATTTGTTAAGTAATTTGTTCAAGGTTGCACAAGACCTATGACTGACCTAAGGTGTTTTAGGTGATCTATATGCATCATAATATCTCATGGAATTCCTATTTGTAGATAAGAAGACTGGGGCTTAAGGGATTTATGCAAATTACCTGATGTCATAATACTATAGTGTGAGGCCTAAACTTCTGAGCAGGTTTCTCTGTCCAATATGTGTGTACTCTGTCCACTGTAACAGCCCGTTTCCCAGGCTTCAAAATAAAGAGGATGCATTGTCTAGCCTAAAATAAATGTTCAGTTAAAAGGAAGGAAGGAATGCTTATAACTTTAGAGTGGGAAAAGTGCCAGGTTTTTCCTCTGCATTACCTCGATCATAGGATTGCATCCGTCTGAGTTGTTGGGACTATTTGCTTATATGTTTTTTCTGCCAAACCAGATTCTTTGAAGCCATTTTCTTCAAAGATTCATGTCTCACTCATCATTTCTCCAGAACTTAGAATAACGTCAGGCATGTGGTAGGTATGAAACAAATATTAATAGGTTGAGTTTGGTTTTATGTAGTCAAAACAATCCAGTTAAAATAAGTAGTAATTTTTAAATCACTATCAGATTCTATTTTTTAATATTAAATTCTACAGAATACCTTTGGGACACACAAAAATAGGTGTGGACTAAATGTGTAAGTAACCCCTTACAACACGATGAGCAGGTGCTATGCTCTAAGCGTTTCAGTGATCTCCACTGAAGAAACAAGTCTGAGAAGTGATGATATTAAGATACCCAAGAATGTAATTCTCCTTCAAGTTGGGTTCTTGAAGATCCACCATATGCCTCCTACTTCTCCTTATACTGAGGAGAGCTGGAGCGTGTCAGGACAAATGCTTCAAGAATAATGTTTTATGTGGGAATGGAGATCCAAAGATATCCTTCTTCATACACAATATTCTGTGAGCAACATGCCTTCTCTTTACAAGAGGTTTTATGAGAAAATCTTTATGGCCCTTCTTAGTTATGTGATTTTTAAGCCCTGCAAACTCTTTATGGTTATTTAGCACATACTCCAGGAATTAATCATGGCCTTTCTGAGGAAGGAAACCCTGTTCCTAGTAGCAGTATTAGCTGGAACCCAGCTATGCTTAAGGTTTAGTGCCAGATCCTTGAGTTTCCATATTTACTTTCATTGTGGAATGATAAATAAATTAGTGTGCTTTTAGAAAAGTTACAAATTATCCAAAGATTTTATTTTGGGAAAAGATTTTATATGAAGTAGTATATGTCTATTTAGAAGAAACCACCATTCTACATTATGTTTTAGCCTATTTCCTAAGTAAAAGCCATCAGTTTTGGAAACAGTGACTTCAAAATAATTGTTATTTACTCATTTATTTTTAACTTTTCAACACCTAAGTCCATTAATTAATACAGGAGCTATCAGTTCTGTTGCATACCGGAAACATAGCACAAAATGATGTTTTATAAGCAAGGTTCTCAGATAACTGTGGATTGAGTCATTTTATGCACTGGAACTGGTCAGTCACTGTGTGATCAAGAAAGTCTTTAGGTTTTAACTAGGTTAGCCCTCTAAATCCTCATCAGACAATTCAAGAAATTTCTCTTCTCCTGAATGGAGTAGACGAATACATTTTTTTTTTTTTTCTGTTGCTTTAAGCAGCAGAGAATAATGATATGGTCGATGACAGGAAACGTTTGTAATATATTACACAGATGATCCGTCTATGTCAAAGAATAATCCGGAGATCATGTGATAATGACCAAGAGGTATGCAGGGTGACGAGAGGCTTTTATGCGAGGCTCTGAACAACGGAAACTTACTCAATTAGTTGGCAACAAAAATGCTTACTAAGTATTTTCCTCCACTTCACCAAAACAAATGGGAAAAGTAATTAGAAACCAAGCGAAGGCTTTGGGAGTAGGCTTTCATTTTCTAAATTAGAGCTTCAAGTAAACAATCCTGTTTGAATCCTGCAGCTACTGCAACTGGAACTGTTTTGGCTTAATGATTCAGTTAAGAGGATAAGCCTCTGTGCTCTCTGGTTCCTTGTTCTTTGTATCTTGACCCATTTCAGGAGCCGATTCCCACCTGGAATGCTACTCTCAGCCCTGAGGTGTTTATTCCTGGGTTGTCTGAAAAAATTTTTGACATGGTTACTTATTGATCTTCTTTTTCATTAATCAAAGAATATTTATTACTTGGCCAAGGGTTATATGACACTGAGCTGGATAATATGTAGTGATGAAGAAAGAATATGAAAATGAACCTATCCTAATTATTCAAAAAACTAATTGTGATAGAAGAGCTGGAGGCATTTGGCAACAGATACATTATTTCCACATGGTTTGGTAATTCTACACCAGATAGGAGCAGCTAGACAGTTCTGGTGGAGAACAGGTTAGGGAGGACTGGTGGTCAAAGATGAGTCCAGCCAGACGTGGTGGCTCACGCCTATAATCCTAGTACTTTGGGAGGCCAGGGTGGGCAGACCACTTGAGGTCACGAGTTCGAGACCAGCCTGGACAGCATGGTGAAACCTCATCTCTACTAAAAATATAAAAATTAGCCAGGCACAGTGGCATGCACCTGTAATTCTAACTACTCGGGAGGCTGAGGCAGGAGAATTGCTTGAACCCAGCAAGCAGAGGTCGTGGTGAGCCGAGATCGTGCTACTGCACTCCAGCCTGGGCGACAGGGCAAGATTCCATCTCAAAAAAAAAAAAAAAAAAAACAATAGAAAGGTGAGTCCATCCTGGGAGAACCACAGAGAAAATGGACACTCATCAGAGAGCAAATGGCCAGCATAGGTGAAGGCACCAAAGGGTTTAGAAGATGCAAGTGGAGCATTCTTCAGAGGTAAAGATAACAACGTCAGTAACAGAATCAACAATAATCTGAGTAATAAGGACTGTTTACTGGGGACTTACCATCTATATCTATTCTTCCATGTGATTATCTTAACCCTGTTATAAGGAGGAACAAAGGCTTAGAGCTGTTAGTAACTTGCTCCAAACACAGATTATTGAATGTTATGCAATGGATGACCAGATAAGAATTGTAAGAGATGTAATGGGTTAAGAATCCTTATGTGTGATTTTTAGAAAGTCTTCTTTCTGTATTGACTGAAGTGGAGCTCCCTTGCCGCAGGAAAACCATTGAAGGGTGTTGTCGTTTGTGCTGCTATAACAGATTATGAGTCTGGGCAATTTCTTTTTTGTGTGTCTTTTTTCTTCTAGTGTTTTTTTTTTTTTTTTTTTTTGAAACGGAATCTTGCTCTGTCGCCCAGGCTGGAGTGCAGTGGTATGATCTCAGCTTACTGCAACCTCTGCCTCCCAGGTTTGAGTGATTCTCTTGCCTCAGCCTCCCGAGTAGCTGGGACTACAGGTGCGTGCCAACGCACCCATATAATTTGTGTATTTTTAGTAGAGACAGGGTTTCACCATATTGGTCAGGCTGGTCTTGAACTCCTGACCTCATGATTCGCCCACCTCAGTTTCCCAAAGTGCTGGGATTAGTGTGAGCCACCGCGCCTGGCCGAGTCTGGGCAATTTCTACAGGACAGGAATTTGTGTCTCACAGTTCTGGAAGTCTGGGATCAAAGGGCTGGCAGGTTTGGTTGTCTGATGAGGGATGCTGTCTGCTTCCAAGGTGGTGGCTTGTTGCTATGTCTGCTGGAGGGAAGGAATGCTATATCCTCAGGTTGCAGGAGGTGGAAAAGCAAGCGAATCCAATGCTGCAGGAAGCCTTAAGGGCCTTAATCTCATCCACAAAAGAGAAGCTTCTGTGGCCTAATCACCTCTTAAAGGCCCTACCTGTTAATACCATCACATTGGCAACATCTGAATTTTGGAGGGGAGACATTCAGACCATCGCCAAGGGGAGCATCAGTGCTCCAAATGGAGAAATGACTAGGGTTTATAAGAGCAAGTGAGTGACAAGGGTATGGAACAGGTGCATTGAAGAAGTAGGAGAGTGCTTAGCAAATGATGGGCCATATAGAATAAACGGCAGGTAATAGCTCAGAGCTAGTTCTCAATTTCCCAAGGACTCATTTACCATTTCTACTAGAGAAGGACTTCCAGGTCATCGAATTAAGGAATCTAAGTCAGAGAAAATAATGTAATTTGTCCACAATGTAACAAAGGGTAGCAGAGCGTTAACTAAACACTTTGGAATGAGACAAATCTGGACCTGAAACCACGCTTGGTTTGTGCTTGGGCAAGTTAATATTCAGTTACATTTTATATAAAATAGGAGCGGCATGCCAGTCTAACATGGCAAAGTGTAAGAAGGCTGCACAGCGCCCACAGGGCAGTCACTTTTGCTGCCATGATGGATACGGCAGGACCAGGAGCCAAACCCCTGACGCTCAGGTCCTTGCTCCTCAGCACAGAAAGTTGCCCCGATAGCCACCCAATGCTACTTGGAATTTCAGAGCAAGGACTTTCATCCAGGCTAAATTCATGATATAATCCATTTCAGTGTGCTGCTTTCCCTAGAGAACTTATAATTCAATCATAGTCACTTATGTTAAGTGAACAATACAAAACTCCTGAGTCCGAGGTTGTCTGAAGGAAGCAATCTGTAAGAAGTTTCTCTTTCCAAAGTCATGGCATCTAATTATTTCAGGCATTCTCCTTTATGCTCGATTCAAGGCAGTCAATTTGCCATTATTTCCTTTACGTTTCAGTTAACGAGTGCTGAGGGATTCCAGCTCCCAGGGCTATTCAGCTTGAGTCATCGAATCCATCTTGGCACCAGTCAGCCTGAGTTTCATGCGTCACTGAGCAGATTCACAAAGCCACAATGCAATCTTTTTGTCTTTTTAGGGTATGTAATAGAGTGCCTTCTCAGCAATAGTTGGAGGAAAAGAGGCAATGACTTAAATCCTGCTCCTAGTACATAGGAAATACAAGAAAAATGTACGTAATTCAGAGGTACTGAGTATTAAAGAGATGAAACGGCATTTCTGAAATTAAATGGTTGAAAACCATTGAAAGCAAGAAAATACATGTAGGGCCGATAAACTCAATGCAGCTTCAAGTTTTTAGTCTTATTGTTTTAACCAATGCATTTAAAAATAACCTCTTAAGTTGTTATTTAAGTCTTCAGGGATTTTTTTTTTTTTTTGGCATCTGTGACCTGGTGGCATGCCTTAATTAAACATGAAAAAAGTTATGCCCACATCCAAAAACCTACAAAAGGCTAAATTTTAAGTCTAAATTGCTGAAAGGCTGATGTTTTTCTGTTCATCATCTCCATATTTAACTCAACTATGGAGAGAGGCAGAGCTTTTGCATTCTTGGGTTTCTAATAGTGGTTTGCACAGTTAAGGGATTATATATTCTTTGCATTAAAAGGGTCAAAAAAGTTAAAAACATCTGTTAATTGATTTTTCTTTATACTATTCCAGTTGGCTCATCGTTTAGTCTTTATCAAAATGCCCACAGTCAAGGACATTGCTTGCTTCTCAAGGTCATTCACTTTCCTGATTTAGAAACCTAAAATGTTTATTCAGTTGAAATCTCTCTCCCAACAGCTGGTGATCTTTCTTATCTTTTTGGAGGAACCCTATAAGTATACATATTTTTGTAACTCATGTAGTTTGAACTTATAGAAGAATTTTTTGTTGTTGTTGTCATTTTTGTTTTTCTTTTTTTTTTTTTTTTTATTATACTTTAAGTTCTAGGGTACATGTGCACAACGTGCAGGTTCGTTACATGTATATATATACATGTGCCATGTTGGTCTGCTGCACCCATTAACTTATCATTTACATTAGGTAGATCTCCTAATGCTATCCCTCCACCCTCCCTCCACACCATGACAGGCCCCCAGTCTGATATTCCCCTTCCTGTGTCCAAGTGTTCTCATTGTTCAATTCCCACCTATGAGTGAGAACATGTGGTGTTTGGTTTTTTGTCCTTGCAATAGTTTGCTGAGAATGATGGTTTCCAGCTGCATCCATGTCCCTACAGAGGACATGAACTCATCCTTTTTTATGGCTGCATAGTATTCCATGGTGTATATGTGCCACATTTTCTTTTTTTTTTCTTTTTTAAATTTTTTTATTTTTATTTTTTTATTATTATTATACTTTAAGTTCTAGGGTACATGTGCATAACGTGCAGGTTTGTTACATACGTATACTTGTGCCATGTTGGTGTGCTGCACCCATCCACTTGTCAGCACCCATCAACTCATCATTTACATCAGGTATAACCCCCAATGCAATCCATCCCCCCACCCCCTTCCCCATGATAGGCCCCGGTGTGTGATGTTCCCCTTCCCGAGTCCAAGTCATCTCATTGTTCAGTTCCCACCTATGAGTGAGAACATGTGGTGTTTGGTTTCCTGTTCTTGTGATAGTTTGCTAAGAATGATGGTTTCCAGCTGCATTCATGTCCCTACAAAGGACACAAACTCATCCTTTTTTATGGCTGCATAGTATTCCATGGTGTATATGTGCCACATTTTCTTAATCCAGTTTGACATTGATGGACATTTGGGTTGGTTCCAAGTCTTTGCTATTGTGAATAGTGCTACAATAAACATACATGTGCATGTGTCTTTATAGCAGTATGATATATAATTCTTTGGATATATACCCAGTAATGGGATGGCTGGGTCAAATGGTACTTCTTCTTCTAGATGCTTGAGTAATCACCACACCGCCTTCCACAATGGTAGAACTAGTTTAAGTCCCACGAACAATGTAAAAGTGTTTCTATTTCTCCACATCCTCTCCAGCACTTGTTGTTTCCTGACTTTTTAATGATCGCCATTCTAACTGGTGTAAGCTGGTATCTCATTGTGGTTTTGATTTGTATTTCTCTGATGGCCGGTGACAATGAGCATTATTTCCTGTGTCTGTTGGCTGTATGAATGTCTTCTTTTGAGAAGTATCTGTTCATATCCTTTGCCCACTTTTTGATGGGGTTGCTTTTTCTTGTAACTTTGATTGAGTTCTTTATAGGTTCTGCTATTAGCCCTTTGTCAGATGAGTAGATTGCAAAAATTTTCTCCCATTCTGTAGGTTGCCTGTTCACTCTGATGGTAGTTTCTTTTGCTGTACAGAAGCTCTTTAGTTTAATTAGATCCCATTTGTCAATTTTGGCTTTTGTTGCTGTTGCTTTTGGTGTTTTAGACATGAAGTCCTTGCCCATGCCTATGTCCTGAATGGTATTGCTAGGTTTTCTTCTAGGGTTTTTATGGTTTTAGGTCTGACATTTAAGTCTTTAATCCATCTTGAATTATTTTTTGTGTAAGGTGTAAGGAAGGGATCCAGTTTCAGCATTCTACATATGGCTAGCCAGTTTTCCCAGCACCATTTATTAAATAGGGACTCTTTCCCCATTTCTTGTTTTTGTCAGGTTTGTGAAAGATCAGACAGCTGTAGATGTGTGGTATTATTTCTGAGGACTCTGTTCTGTTCCATTTGTCTATATCTCTGTTTTGGTACCAGTACCATACTGTTTTGGTTACTGTAGCCTTGTAGTATAGTTTGAAATCAGGTAGCATGATGCCTCCAGCTTGTTCTTTTGGCTTTGGATTGTCTTGGCAATGCAGGCTCTTTTTTGTTTCCATATGAACTTTAAAGTAGTTTTTTCCAATTCTGTGAAGAAAGTCATTGGCAGCTTGATGGGGATGGCATTGAGTCTATAAATTACTTTGGGCAGTATGACCATTTTCACAATATTGATTCTTCCTATCCATGCACATGGAATGGTCTTCCATTTGTTTGTGTCCTCTTTTATTTCGTTGAGCAGTGGTTTGTAGTTCTCCTTGAAGAGGTCCTTCACATCCTTTGTGTATTGGATTCCCAGGTATTTTATTCTCTTTGAAGCAATTGTGAATGGGAGTTCACTCATGATTTGGCTCTCTGTCTGTTATTGGTGTATAAGGATGCTAGTGACTTTTGCACATTGATTTTATATCCTGAGATTTGCTGAAGTTGCTTAGCAGCTTAAGGAGATTTTGGGCTGAGACAATGGGGTTTTCTAAGTATACAATCATGTCATCTGCAAACAGTGACAATTTGACTTCCTCTTTTCCTAACTGAATACCCTTTATTTCTTTCTCCTGCCTGATTGCCCTGGCCAGAACTTCCAACACTATGTTGAATAGGAGTGGTGAGAGAGGGCAACCCTGTCTTGTGCCGTTTTCAAAGGGAATGCTTCCAGTTTTTGCCCATTCAGTATGATATTGGCTGTGGGTTTGTCATAAATAGCTTTTATTATTTTGTGATATGTTCCATCAATACCAAATTTATTGAGTGTTTTTAGCATGAAGAGCTGTTGGATTTAGTCAAAGACCTTTTCTGCATCTATTGAGATAATCATGGTTTTTTTTTTTCTCTTTAGTTCTGTTTATATGATGGATTACATTTATTAATTTGTGTACATTGAACCAGCCTTGCATCCCACGGATGAAGCCAACTTGATAGTGGTAGATAAGCTTTTTGATGTGCTGCTGGATTTGGTTTGCCAGTATTTTACTGAGGATTTTTGCATTCATGTTCATCAGGGATATTGGTCTAAAATTCTCTTTTTTTTTTGTTGTGTCTCTGCCAGGCTTTGGTATCAGGATGATGTTGGCCTCATAAAATGAGTTAGGGAGGATGCCCTCTTTTTCTATTGATTGGAATAGTTTCAGAAGGAATGGTACCATCTCCTCCTTGTACCTCTGGTAGAATTCGGCTGTGAATCCCTCTGGTCCTGGACTTTTTTTGGTTGGTAGGCTATTAATTATGGCCTCAATTTCAGAATCTGTTATTGGTCTATTTAGGGATTCAACTTCTTCCTGGTTTAGTCTTGGGAGGGTGTATGTGTCCAGGAATTAATCCATTTCTTCTAGATTGTCTAGTTTATTTGTGTAGAGGTGTTTATAGTATTCTCTGATGGTAGTTTGTATTTCTTTGGGGACAGTGGTGATATCCCCTTTATCATTTTTTATTGCATCTATTTGATTCTTCTCTCTTTTCTTCTTTATTAGTCTTGCTAGCAGTCTATCAATTTTGTTGACCTTTTCAAAAAACCAGCTCCTGGATTCATTGATTTTTTGAAGGGTTTTTTGTGTCTCTATCTCCTTCAGTTCTGCTCTGATCTTAGTTATTTCTTGCCTTCTGCTAGCTTTCAAATGTGTTTGCTCTTGCTTCTCCAGTTCTTTTAATTGTGATGTTAGAGTGTCCATTTTAGATCTCTCCTGCTTTCTCTTGTGGGCGTTTAGTGCTATAAATTTCCCTCTACACACTGCTTTAAATGTGTCCCAGAGACTCTGGTGTATTGTGTCTTTGTTCTCATTGGTTTCAAAGAACATCTGTATTTCTGTGTTCATTTCGTTATGTACCCACTAGTCATTCAGGAGCAGGTTCTTCAGTTTCCATGTAGTTGAGCGGTTTTGATTGAGTTTCTTAGTTCTGAGTTCTAGTTTGATTGCACTGTGGTCTGAGAGACAGTTTGTTATAATTTCTGTTCTTGTACATTTGCTGAGGAGTGCTTTACTTCCAACTATGTGGTCAATTTTGGCATAAGTGCGATGTGGTGCTGAGAAGAATGTATATTCTGTTGATTTGGGGTGCAGAGTTCTGTAGATGTCTATTAGACAGGTGCAGAGCTGAGTTCAATTCCTGGATATGCTTGTTAACTTTCTGTCTCATCCATCTGTCTAATGTTGACAGTGGGGTGTTAAAGTCTCCCATTATTATTGTATGGGAGTCTAAGTCTCTTTGTAGGTCTCTAAGGACTTGCTTTATGAATCTGGGTTCTCCTGTATTGGGTGCATATGTATTTAGGATAGTTAGTTCTTCTTGTTGAAGTGATCCCTTTACCATTATGTAATGGCCTTCTTTTTCTCTTTTGATTTTTGTTGGTTTAAAGTCTGTTTTATCAGAGACTAGGATTGCAACCCCTGTCTTTTTTGTTTGTTTGTTTGTTTTCCATTTGCTTGGTAGATCTTCCTCCGTGTCTTTATTTTGAGCCTATGTGTCTCTCTGCACATGAGATGGGTCTCCTTAATACAGCACACTGATGGATCTTGACTCTATCCAATTTGCCAGTCTGTGTCTGTTTTTTTTTTTTTTTTTTAGGTGCAATGTGTATTTTTTTGCTACTTTGGCTACAATATCACGGACTCAAAAACAGTATTGAAAGATCTGAAATGACAAGCTGAGTAGTAGGAGATAATTCCCCTGTGACATTTAGAAGGTGTGTTTTTCTTTTTTCTTTTTTTTCTTTTTTATTATTATTATACTTTAAATTCTAGGGTACATGTGCATAACTTGCAGGTTTGTTACATATGTATACTTGTGCCATGTTGGTGTGCTGCACCCATCAACTCGTCAGCAACCATCAACTCATCATTTACATCAAGTATAACTCCCAATGCAATCCCTCCCCGCTCCCCCCTTCCCATGATAGACCCCAGTGTGTGATATTCCCCTTCCCGAGTCCAAGTGTCTCATTGTTCAGTTCCCACCTATGAGTGAGAACATGCAGTGTTTGGTTTTCTGTTCTTGCCACAGTTTGCTGAGAATGATGGTTTCCAGCTGCATCCGTGTCCCTACAAAGGACACAAACTCATCCTTTTTTATGGCTACATAGTATCCCATGGTGTATATGTACCACATTTTCTTAATCCAGTCTGTCACTGATGGACATTTGGGTTGATTCCAAGTCTTTGCTATGGTGAATAGTGCTACAATAAACATACATGTGCATGTGTCTTTACAGCAGCATGATTTATAATCCTTTGGGTATATACCCAGTAATGGGATGGCTGGGTCATATGGTACTTCTAGTTCTAGATCCTTGAGGAATCGCCATACTGTTTTCCATAATGGTTGAACTAGTTTACAGTCCCACAAACAGTGTAAAAGTGTTTCTATTTCTCCACATCCTCTCCAGCACCTGTTGTTTCCTGACTTTTTAATGATTGCCATTCTAACTGGTGTGAGATGGTATCTCATTGTGGTTTTGATTTGCATTTCTCTGATGGCCAGTGACAATGAGCATTTTTTCATGTGTCTGTTGGCTGTATGAATGTCTTCTTTTGAGAAATGTCTGTTCATATCCTTTGCCCACTTTTTGATGAGGTTGTTTGTTTTTTTCTTGTAAATTTGTTTGAGTTCTTTGTAGGTTCTGGATATTAACCCTTTGTCAGAAGAGTAGATTGCAAAAATTTTCTCCCATTCTGTAGGTTGCCTGTTCACTCTGATGGTAGTTTCTTTTGCTGTGCAGAAGCTCTTTAGTTTAATGAGATCCCATTTGTCAATTTTGGCTTTTTTTCCTGTTGCTTTTGGTGTTTTAGACATGAAGTCCTTGCACATGCCTATGTCCTGAATGGTATTATCTAGGTTTTCTTCTAGGGTTTTTATGGTATTAGGTCTAACATTTAAGTCTCTAATCCATCTTGAATTAATTTTCGTATAAGGAGTAAGGAAAGGATTCAGTTTCAGCTTTCTACTTATGGCTAGCCTATTTTCCCAGCACCATTTATTAAATAGGGAATCCTTTCCCCATTTCTTGTTTCTCTCAGGTTTGTCAAAGATCAGATGGCTGCAGATGTGTGCTATTATTTCTGAGGGCTCTGTTCTGTTCCATTGGTCTATATCTCTGTTTTGCTACTAGTATCATGCTGTTTTGGTTACTGTAGCCTTGTAGTATAGTTTGAAGTCAGGTAGCGTGATGCCTCCAGCTTTGTTCTTTTGACTTAGGATTGTCTTGGCAATGCGGACTCTTTTTTGGTTCCATATGATCTTTAAAGCAGTTTTTTCCAATTCTGTGAAGAAACTCATTGGTAGCTTGATGGGGATGGCATTGAATCTATAAATTACCTTGGGCAATATGGCCATTTTCACAATATTGATTCTTCCTATCCATGAGCATGGTATGTTCTTCTATTTGTTTGTGTCCTCTTTTATTTCACTGAGCAGTGGTTTGTAGTTCTCTTTGAAGAGGTCCTTTACATCCCTTGTAAGTTGGATTCCTAGGTATTTTATTCTCTTTGAAGCAATTGTGAATGGAAGTTCATTCATGATTTGGCTCTCTGTTTGTCTGTTACTGGTGTATAAGAATGTTTGTGATTTTTGCACATTAATTTTGTATCCTGAGACATTGCTGAAGTTGCTTATCAGCTTAAGGAGATTTTTGGGCTGAGACAATGGGGTTTTCTAAATATACAATCACGTCATCTGCAAACAGGGACACTTTGACTTCTTCTTTTCCTAACTGAATACCCTTTCTTTCTTTCTCTTGTCTGATTTCCCTAGCCAGAACTTCCAACACTATGTTGAATAGGAGTGGTGAGAGAGGGCAACCCTGTCTTGTGCCGTTTTCAAAGGGAATGCTTCCAGTTTTTGCCCATTCAGAATGATATTAGCTGTGGGTTTGTCATAAATAGCTCTTATTATTTTGATATACGTTCCATCAATAACGAATTTATTGAGCGTTTTTAGCATGAAGGGCTGTTGAATTTTGTCAAAGGCCTTTTCTGTATCTATTGAGATAATGATGTGGTTTTTGTCTTTGGTTCTGTTTATATGCTGGATTACGTTTATTGATTTGCATATGTTGAACCAGCCTTCCATCCCAGGGATGAAGCCCACTTGATCATGGTGGATAAGCTTTTTGACGTGCTGCTGGATCCGGTTTGCCAGTATTTTACTGAGGATTTTTGCATCGATGTTCATCAGGGATATTGGTCTAAAATTCCCTTTTTTTGTTGTGTCTCTGCGAGGCTTTGGTATCAGGATGATGTTGGCCTCATAAAATGAGTTAGGCAGGATGCCCTCTTTTTCTATTGATTGGAATAGTTTCAGAAGGAATGGTACCATCTCCTCCTTGTACCTCTGGTAGAATTCAGCTGTGAATCCATCTGGTCCTGAACTTTTTTTAATTGGTAGGCTATTAATTATTGCCTCAATTTCAGAGCCTGCTATTGGTCTATTCAGGGATTCAGCTTCTTCCTGGTTTAGTCTTGGGAGAGTGTAAGTGTCCAGGAAATTATCCATTTCTTCTAGATTTTCTAGTTTATTTGCGTAGAGGTGTTTACAGTCTTCTCTGATGGTAGTTTGTATTTCTGTGGGGTCGGTGGTGATATTTCCTTTATCATTTTTTATTGCATCTATTTGATTCTTCTCTCTTTTCTTCTTTATTAGTCTTGCTAGCAGTCTATCAATTTTGTTGACCTTTTCAAAAAACCAGCTCCTGGATTCATTGATTTTTTGAAGGGTTTTTTGTGTTTCTATCTCCTTCAGTTCTGCTCTGATCTTAGTTATTTCTTGCCTTCTGCTAGCTTTTGAATGTGTTTGCTCTTGTTTCTCTAGTTCTTTTAATTGTGATGTTAGAGTGTCCATTTTAGATCTTTCCAGCTTTCTCTTGTGGGCATTTAGTGCTATAAATTTCCCTCTACACACTGCTTTAAATGTGTCCCAGAGATTCTGATATGTTGTATCTTTGTTCTCATTGGTTTCAAAGAACATCTTTATTTCTGCCTTCATTTCGTTATGTACCCAGTAGTCACTCAGGAGCAGGTTGTTCAGTTTCTATGTAGTTGAGCGGTTTTGATTGAGTTTCTTAGTCCTGAGTTCTAGTTTGATTGCACTGTGGTCTGAGAGACAGTTTGTTATAATTTCTGTTCTTGTACATTTGCTGAGGAGTGCTTTACTTCCAACTATGTGGTCAATTTTGGAATAAGTGTGATGAGGTGCTGAGAAGAATGTATATTCTGTTGATTTGGGGTGGAGAGTTCTGTAGATGTCTATTAGACAGGTGCAGAGCTGAGGTCAATTCCTGGATATGCTTGTTAACTTTCTGTCTCATTGATCTGTCTAATGTTGACAGTGGGGTGTTGAAGTCTCCCATTATTATTGTATGGAAGTCCAAGTCTCTTTGTAAGTCTCTAAGGACTTGCTTTATGAATCTGGGTGCTCCTGTATTGGGTGCATATATATTTAGGATAGTTAGCTCTTCCTGTTGAATTGATCCCTTTACCATTATGTAATGGCCTTCTTTGTCTCTTTTGATCTTTGATGGTTTAAAGTCTGTTTTATCAGAGACTAGTATTGCAACCCCTGCTTTTTTTTTGTTCTCCATTTGCTTGGTAGATCTTCCTCCATCCCTTTATTTTGAGCTTATGTATGTCTCTGCATGTGAGATGGGTCTCCTGAATACAGCAGACTGATGGGTCTTGACTCATTATCCAGTTTGCCAGTCTGTGTCTTTTAATTGGAGCATTTAGTCCATTAACATTTAAGGTTAATATTGTTATGTGTGAACTTGATCCTGCCATTATGATATTAACTGGTTATTTTGCTCGTTAGTTGATGCAGTTTCTTCCTAGCCTCGATGGTCTTTACATTTTGGCATGTTTTTGCAATGGCTGGTACCGGTTGTTCCTTTCCATGTGTAGTGCTTCCTTCAGGGTCTCTTGTAAGGCAGGCCTGGTGGTGACAAAATATCTAAGCATTTGTTCATCTGTAAAGGATTTTATTTCTCCTTCACTTATGAAACTTAGTTTGGCTGGATATGAAATTCTGGGTTTAAAATTCTTTTCTTTAAGAATGTTGAATAATAGCCCCCATTCTCTTCTGGCTTGTAGAGTTTCTGCCGAGAGATCTGCTGTTAGTCTGATGGGCTTCCCTTTGTGGGTAACCCGACCTTTCTCTCTGGCTCCCCTTAAGATTTTTTCCTTCATTTCAACTTTGGTGAATCTGGCAATTATGTGTCTTGGAGTTGCTCTTCTCGAGGAGTATCTTTGTGGCATTCTCTGTATTTCCTGAATTTGAATGTTGGCCTGCCCTACTAGGTTGGGGAAGTTCTCCTGGATGATATCCTGAAGAGTGTTTTCCAACTTGGTTCCATTTTCCCTCTCACTTTCAGGCACCCCAATCAGACGTAGATTTGGTCTTTTTACATAATCCCATACTTCTTGCAGGCTTTGTTCATTTCTTTTTCTTCTTTTTTCTTTAGATTTCTCTTCTCACTTCATTTCATTCATTTGATCCTCAATCACTGATACTCTTTCTTCCAGTTGATCGAGTTGGTTACTTAAGCTTGTGCATTTGTCACGTATTTCTCGTGTCACGGTTTTCATCTCTGTCAGTTCGTTCATGGCCTTCTCTGCATTAATTATTCTAGTTATCAATTCTTCCACTCTCTTTTCAAGATTTTTAGTTTTTTTGCTCTGGGTGCGTAATTCATCCTTTAGCTCTGAGAAGTTTGATGGACTGAAGCCTTCTTCTCTCATCTCATCAAAGTCATTCTCCGTCCAGCTTTTGTCCGTTGCTGGCGATGAGCTGCGTTCCTTTGCAGGGGGAGATGTGCTCTTATTTTTTGAATTTCCAGCTTTTCTGCCCTGCTTTTTCCCCATCTTTGTGGTTTTATGTGCCTCTGATCTTTGATGATGGTGATGTACTGATGGAGTTTTGGTGTGGGTGTCCTTCCTGTTTGTTAGTTTTCCTTCTAACAGTCAGGACCCTCAGCTGTAGGTCTGTTGGAGATTGCTTGAGGTCCACTCCAGACCCTATTTGCGTGGGTATCAGCAGCAGAGGCTGCAGAAGATAGAATATTGCTGAATAGCAAGTGTACCTGTCTGATTCTTGCTTTGGAAGCTTCCTCTCAGGGGCATACTCCACCCTGTGAGGTGTGGGGTGTCAGACTGCCCCTAGTGGGGGATGTCTCCCAGTTAGGCTACTCAGGGGTCAGGGACCCACTTGAGCAGGCAGTCTGTTCTCAGATCTCAACCTTCGTGTTGGGAGATCCACTGCTCTCTTCAAAGCTGTCAGACAGAGTCGTTTGTGTCTGCAGAGGTTTCTGCCACTTTGTTGTTGTTGTTGTTTAGCTGTGCCCTGTCCCCAGAGGTGGAGTCTACAGAGACAAGCAGGCCTCCTTGACCTGCTGTGAGCTCTGCCCAGTTCGAGTTTCCCAGCAGCTTTGTTTACCTACTTAAGCCTCAGCAATGGCGGGTGCCCCTCCCACAGCCTCACTGCTGCCTTGCAGTTAGACCTCAGACTGCTGTGCTAGCAATGAGGGAGGCTCCGTGGGCGTGGGACCCTCCCGGCCAGGTGGAGGATATAATCTCCTGGTGTGCCTGTTTGCTAAGACCCTTGGTAAAGCACAGTATTGGGGTGGGAGTTACCCAATTTTCCAGGTGTTGTGTGTCTCAGTTGCCCTGGCTAGGAAAAGGAATTCCCTTCCCCCTTGCACTTCCCAGGTGAGGCGTTGCCTTGCCCTGCTTCAGCTCTCGCGGTGGGGCTGCAGCTGCTGACCAGCAACGATTGTCTGGCACTCCCTAGTGAGATGAACCCAGTACCTCAGTTGAAAATGCAGAAATCACCTGTCTTCTGTGTCGCTCGTGCTGGGAGCTGGAGACTGGAGCTGTTCCTATTCGGTCATCTTGTTCTGTGTCTTTTAATTGGAGCATTTAGCCCATTTACATTTAAGGTCAATATTTTTATGTGTGAATTTGATCCTGTCATTATGATTTTAGCTGGTTATTTTGCCCATTAGTTGATGCAGTTTCTTCCTAGTATCAATGGTCTTTCCAATTTGGTATGTTTTTGCAGTGGCTGGTACCAGTTGTTCCTTACCATGTTTAGTATTTCCTTCAGGAGTTCTTGTAGGGCAGGCCTGGTGGTGACAAAATCTCTAAGCATTTGCTTGTCTGTAAAGGATTTTATTTCTCCTTCACTTATGAAACTTAGTTTGGCTGGATATGAAATTCTGGGTTGAAAATTCTTTTCTTTAAGAATGTTGAATATTGGCCCCCACTCTCTTCTGGCTTGTAGAGTTTCTGTTAGAGATCCGCTGTTAGTCTGATGGGCTTCCCTTTGTGGGAACCCGACCTTTCTCTCGGGCTGCCCTTAACATTTTTTCCTTCATTTCAACTTTGGTGAATCTGACAATTATGTCATGGAGTTGCTCTTCTCAAGGAGTATCTTTGTGGCAATCTCTGTATTTCCTGAATTTCAATGTTGGCCTGCCTTGCTAGGTTGGGGAAGTCTCCTGCGTAATATCCTGCAGAGTGTTTTCCAACTTGGTTGCATTCTCCCCGTCACTTTCAGATACACCAATCAGACGTAGATTTGGTCTTTTCACATAGACACATATTTCTTGGAGGCTTTATTCATTTCTTTTTACTCTTTTTTATCTAAACTTCTCTTCTCGCTTCATTTCATTCATTTGATCTTCAATCATTGATACCCTTTCTTCCAGTTGATCAAATTAGCCACTGAAGCTTGTGCATTCATCACGTAGTTCTCATGCTATGGTTTTCAACTCCATCAGGTCATTTAAGGACTTCTCTACACTGGTTATTCTAGTTAGCCATTCATCTAATCTTTTTTCAAGGTTTTTAGCTTCTTTGCAATGGGTTCGAACTTCCTTCTTTAGCTCGGAGAAGTTTGATCGTCTGAAGCCTTCTTCTCTCAAATTGTCAAAGTCATTCTCTGTCCAGCTTTGTTCCATTGCTGACGAGGAGCTGCATTCCTTTGGTGTGGGAAAGGAGCTCTGAGTTTTAGAATTTTCAGCTTTTCTGCTCTGTTTTTTCCCCATCTTTGTGGTTTTATCTCCCTTTAGTCTTTGATGATGGTGACGTACAGTTGGGGTTTTGGTGTGGATATCCTTTCTGTTTGTTAGTTTTCCTTCTAACAGTCTGAACCCTTGGCTGCAGGTCTGTTGGAGTTTGCTGGAGGTCCACTCCAGACCCTGTTTGCCTGGGTATCAGCAGCGGAGGCTGCAGAGAAGCGAATATTGCTGAACAGCAGATGTTGCTGCCTGATCGTTCCTCTGGAAGTTTCATCTCAGAGGGGTACCTGGCCATGTAGGGTGTCGGTCTGCCCCCACTGGGGGGTGCTTCTCAGTTAGGCTACTCAGGGGTCAGGGACCCACTTGAGGAGGCAGTCTGTTGAAGGGGTGGCCTGCCCCTCCACACCTGTGGGTGCTTCTCGTTAGGTGGAACGAGAGACTTGAGAAAAAGAATAATACACAGAGACAAAGTATAGAGAAAGAAAAGCGGGGCCTAGGGGACCGGTGCTGTGCTTACAGAGGACCCACACTGGCACCAGCCCCTGAGTTCCCTCAGTATTTATTGCTCAAAAGATAAGGGAGTAAATCAGCAGTAAGACATACAGATACACGGAGATGTTCCATTTGCCCAGGGACGGGCAGGAGACAGATGTTTTTCTTTTACTGAGATTTAAGAGAATGGTACTGACCTTCAACCACAAGCAGGCTTTAAGCATTTGCCTAACAAAGCACATTCCTTACAGCCCAAAATCTTTTCAACCTTAATTACCACAGCGATGTCTCTAGCAAGGACAGGATTGGGGGTAGAGTCACAGATTAACAGCATCTCAAATACAGAGCCAAATGGAGTCTCTTAAATTTACTTCTTTCTATATAAACACACTAACAAGCTGACCTCTCTTTTCCCCACAGTCTGTCTGTTCTCAGATCTGTCTTCAAAGCTGTCAGATGGGGACATTTAAGTCTGCAGAGGTTTCTGCTGCCTTTTGTTTGGCTATGCCCTGCCGCCACAGGTGCAGTCTACAGATGCAGGCAGGCCTCCTTGAGCTGAGGTGGGCTCCACCCAGTTCGAGGTTCCTGGCTGCTTTGTTTACCTACTGAAGCCTCAATAATGGCGGGCACCTCTCCCCCAGCCTCGCTGCTGCCTTGCAGTTCAATCTCGGACTGCTGTGCTAGCAATGAGCCAGGCTCTATGGGTGTGGGACCCTCCCAGCCAGGTGCGGGATGTAATCTCATGGTGTGCAGTTTGCTAAAACCATTGGAAAAGCGCAGTATTAGGGTGGGAATGACCCAATTTTCCAGGTGCCATCTGTCACGGCTTTCCTTGGCTAGGAAAGGGAATTCCCTGACCCCTTGTACTTCCCAGGTGAGGCGATGCCTCGCTCTGCTTCAGCTCACGCTCAGGGGGCTGCACCCACTGTCCTGCACCCAGTGTCCGTCAAGCCCCAGTGAGATGAACTCAGTACCTCAGTTGGAAATGCAGAAATCACCTGTCTTCTGCATCACTCATGCTGGGAGCTGTAGACTGGAGCTGTTCCTATTCAGCTATCTTGGAATCACCCCCAAGAAGTATTTGTTTATTGTATAAAGTTTGGAAAATGTAACAAAGAATAAAAAAGAAAAAGTCACCTGTATTTCTACCCTGCAGCAATAGTCACTATTAGCATTTAGTATCTTTTCTTATAGGTTTTCCTGTATGTGCTTGTAAACACATTCAGCTGTGAAATTGTAATTGAACTCTGTCTTGATACACTATTTTCAGAACTACATTCTATGTTGTGAACATTTCCCCACATCATTAAATATTGATGTACCATAATTTATTTATCATTCTCTGTTTGTTGGTCACTTAGTTCAGTTAAATATACCTATGTAAAACTTGGAATTTCTATACTTTCTAATATTTGAAGAGAGTGAGTGCGTATTTCCCAAGTCTTTCAAAGTTCAACACCCCTCAGATTTGTTTCAATTGTTTCTCCTCTAATATGGTTTATCTGCATTCCACCATCTGAATCTATTTCTCCTGAATTTAATCCTGTTTTCTTGTAAGTTCCACCCACAACCGAAGAATTTCAGAGAAAATCAGGAATATATTTTCTTAAAATTGGTGAATTTTCTTTTATAGTCTAATAATACAATATCATATTTTCTCAGTTATTTTCATTGGCTAATACTGGCTAATACTAGCTTTTCATGGAACTAATTATTTTTAGTTTATAGAACCTCGGGGAGTACCTAGTGTGTAGTCCTTAAAAGCACTAATTTATAACATAAATTAAGTCCCAAAGTTATTTCTCCTCACCCTAGACTTATACAATATGCTATTTGCAATGGAAAGAACATTTATTTCTTTTGTATTTCTTTTATATTTAAAATGTACCATGATTCCAACAACCACTTAGAGTATGACTCTAATAGGCACCATATGACCTTTCCCCAAAAGCTTCAGGTTATTTGTAATTTTGACATTTCCTTCTCTACTATTCTCCTTTTCATTAATACAATGTTGAACTTAGCAGAAACGAAGCCATAGGATTCCAGCACTCTTGTAGAAACCTCCTTCTAATGTGAAATTAATCCATTCATCCTGCAGCTAAGGACCAACTTCTCACAACATTTCCACCTGGTCCTTGTGAGATAATTTACTTAAAGCCACTTCTATTATGTTTGCTGCATTGGTCAGTTTCCAAGACTCTGTTAAACAATGATTTAAGGCCAGGCACAGTGGCTCATGCCTCTAATCCCAGCACTTTGGCAGGCTGAGGTTAGGTGGATCACTTGAGGTCAGGAGTTCAAGACCCCCCTGGCCAACATGGTGAAACCCTGTCTGTAATAAAAATACAAAAATTAGCTGGGTGTGGTGGTGTGCACCTGTAATCCCAGCTACTTGGGAGGCTGAGGCACAAGAATCACTTGAATCTGGGAGGTGAAGTTTGCCGTGAGCTGAGATGGCACCACTGCACTCCAGCCTGGGTGACAAAGTGAGACTCTGTCTCAAAAAAATAATGATTTGACTTGCAATAGTTAATTTATTCTTGATGAAACCATGCTAATTCTTGGTAATCATTATTTAAAATATGTGCTCATTAATCTTCTTCAAATAACTCAAATTTGTCTACTCATTCTGAAATGTTTATGACTACTACACACTGGTGAGTGTGAGATAGGGAGGAGATGGAGAGAAAGTGAGTGTGCAATGTTCTGACACTTGATGAAGTCGGTAAGAATGGAGGTTCAGGGCAATTTGGGATAAAGGAGAGGGGAGCGAAGGTCTGTAAGTGATCAAGCGTTTGGCAGAGCCTGCTGGGAGCTGGTCTGGGGCCACAGTCCTGGGGGAGTAGTCTGGAGAGACAGGGGCCTGGGGCTACTAAGAACAGTTCCACTTAGTTTCTGGTTTTCCTTCCAGTTTACTGTAAGTAAACTCTGAAAATAAAATTTGTAGATTATTTGAAAAATGATGGTGGTGGTAGAGTGTATATTTTTTTTCTACTCTGGAGAAAACTCAACCCTTTATTTTTTAAATAGATTTTGTAAAAAGTGAAAAATTATAGAGGTCTCTGTTGCTGTTATCTCTGGAAGACCACAAAAGGAGAAAACTTCCCAGGTTGTATTAACTTCTAATTCCAAAGAAGGAGGACAGTATAAAATTTTTGTTTGGGGCAAATGAATTTCAAGTACCATGCACAACTGCTGTTTTTCTCGCTGCATGAATATGTGCATTTGTGTACCCACGAAGACATTGGTTCTTTCTAGTCACCAGCTTCAGTTGCAATTGAATGGAATTCTGTCCGTCAATCTCTTCCAAATAAGGATATACAGCAAAATTCTTACTATTTCAAGTCAAGTCTTCCAAATAAGAATATACGGCAAAATTCATACTATTTCAAGTCAAGTCACACAACAATTGTTTCTTGGCTAACATGAATGATCTTTACAAAGCTTTTGCATATTCTATGAACCCAATACTTGGTTTAAAGTCTTATTTTTCTTAGTTTTGTTTCATTTTGAAGTTTCTTAAGATGGCTCAATAGAATTTTGAGTCATGGCATTCTTCTTTATGCATGACAATGAAAAGATATTGTTAAGAATTATTAAGCTAACACAGACTAATGGTGATTTTATAATTTTATACATAATTGTTAAATTTTCCAGGAGTGCGACTTAGTACAGAGCCAAATACAGCTCCTCTTTTCCTCATTGGGAGACACATTAATTTCTAGATGTTAAAGAGAGTTGCCAGTGTCATGCAGTGGGTTAACAAATCTCATTGTAAAATCTAGTGATCTTTCTACTGCATCACATTTTATCAGCAATGAAAAATTTTAAAATGATAAATAAAAAGTTGGAGATACAGTCATGTGCCACATAATGATGTTATGGTTAACGATGAACCACATATGATGGTGGTCCCATAAGATTATAATATATTTTCATTATATCCTTTTCCATGTTTAGACACACAAATGTTTACCATTGCATTACAATTGCCTACAATGTTGAGTACAGTAACATGCTGCACAGTTGTGTAGCCTAGGAGCAACAAGGTACACCCTATACACTATATAGTTTGTGTGTGTAGTAGGCTCTACCATGTGTAGGTTTGTGTAAATGCACTCTATGATCTTTGTGCAAGGACAAAGTCATCTAACAAGACATTTCTATGAATGTATCACCATCATTAAGTCAGGCAATTGTATTCTCTTCATGTAATTCTTCCATCCAAAGAAAGAAATCTTGTGTGTGTGTGTGTGTGCGCGTGTGTGTGTGATGGAATTTCGCTGTTTGCTCAGACTGGAGTGCAATGGCATGGTCTCGGCTCACTACAACCTCTGCTGCCTGGGTTCAAGCAATTCTCCTTCCTCAGCTGCCCGAGTAGCTGGAATTACAGGCGTGTACCACCACAACCGGCTATATTTTTATATTTTTAGTAGAGACGGGGTTTCACCGTATTGCCCAGGCTGGTCTAGAACTCCTGACCTTGAGTGATCTGCTCACCTACTGAGTACTGAGATTACAGGTGTGAGCCACTGTGCCCAGCCTGAAGCAAGAAATCTTCATAATGGTATTACTTCATTGTTCACAACTTGTTGAATTAGTGAACATATGGAAAGATGGAGTGTATTTATATTCTTAAGGTGTTCATGGAGTTATTTTTTTAAAATGTGTGTGAAAAAAGTACCATTTTATAAATGATTAAGAAATCCTATCCATTAGATTAACGTGTCTTTGTTTTGGATTCCAGGGGTCAGGGAAGCTTGGCTAAATTTAATTCTGCCCAGCATGGACATTTTGCTTTTGATAGTCATTTTCTAATCCTTGGCTAATTAAATCAGGAATTCCATCTAACTTTTGGAGTGTGTGTTGTGTGTGTGTGTAGGCTCATATATGTGGTAAATTCCTGCCAATCTGTAGCCCATATGAAACCCTGAAATTACCCCTCCAAAGTCTGACCAACCAACCATCTCTTAATCAAGAGACTAACGGATGCCTTAAATTACAAATTGGCCGGGAGGTTGGAAATGTTTCCAAAACCTAAGTAAGCAATTATAATTATTTTGTCATTCCAGTCATACAATAAAACTGCTGACTAGAAACTACAATGAATTGTACAGTATTCCTTCACTCATTATAATATATTCTGAAAGTAGGTCATAACAGAAGTTTTTTTTTTTTTTTTCAGTTACTAGAAGTAAATAATAATGTGCTCTAATGGAATATCACTTTAATCAAAGTCAGAAGACTTAAAGTCTAGTTCTCTTTTTGATCCTAGTTAATTCCGTGAACTTTTCTATACTATATTTCCTCATTTTTAAAATCTGAATCAAAATACTTGATTAACAACATTTCTTTCAGCATAATGTTGAAACAATTGTTTTTAGTTCACCTGAGGAAGAAAATAAGTTGATATTTTAATATATTCATTCATTATTATTCATTAATTCAGATTTACTTATCATAGAATTTCTGAGTGACTTCAGTATGCAAGCTACTGTGTCATTTATTTTTAATAATACTTATTTTAATTAATATTTATTTTCTCCAAAGAGCCTACATCCATCCATCCATGCACTTGTCCACCCATCCATCCATCTATCATTTGTCAACAAATAGTTTTTGATCAGTTATTATATGCAAGAACATTTAAAAGTTTATGGACCTTCTGACTAGCTAATATTTCCATAAATTTCTGGAATATTTGACAAAAATATGTTAAAGTATTTACCACACATATCGCCTAAAGGAAGAATAATTTTTTGAAAAGATGATATTGTTTAATATACTATTTGAATTTTTAGTAATATTAATAATGATGCCAAAATTGTGTATGTAAATGGGATATGGAGAATATTACGTGATATGAATTATGATTGGATCCTCTGAATTGAAATACAGAACCAGCAGTCATATACATTTGTACAGACATGTTGTAGACCCTGCTGAAACCATAAATTAAGCAAAATCCTTCTCGTAAGAGTGCTTTTCTCCTTTCAGCCTTTTGTCTTACTATCATGATCCTGTCAGAGATGTCTGGTGGCCAGGCATGGTGGCTCACGCCTGTAATCCCGGGACTTTCGGAGGCTGAGACAGGCAGATCACTTGAGGTCAGGGGTTTGAGACCAGCCTGGCCAGCATGGTGAAACACCATCTCTACTAAAAATATAGAAATTAGCTGGGCGTGGTGGCGCTCACCTGTAGTTCCAGCTACTCAGGAAGCTGAGGCAGGAGAATTGCTTGAACCCAGGAGGCAGAGGATGCAGTGAGCTGAGATAGCACCACTGGATGCCAGCCTGGGCAACAGAGTGAGACTCCATCTAAAAAAAAAAAAAAAAGAGAGAGAGAGAGAGAGAGAGAAAGAAGCCTTGTATTATGGTAACTATTTGTGGAAGAGGAAGAATAACATTCATCAAAATACTCAACTGGTCGGTTCTTTTAAATGGCTACAATGATGATAAACTTTCTAGGGCTGGCACAAGAATTCCTCACCTGTGAAATCAGAAATGGTGAGTCCAGTGTCTCCTCAACCGGTGCTCAGCCATGTTGCAGGCGAGTTCAATGTCAGCTGACATTTCACACAGGATGATTTTCAGGCATGGAATGCAGATGGAAGCAGATTTGTGAAAACTCATTTCTGACCTTTAAAACAAAAGGTTTTTGCCATGGAATGAGCAAACGTGATGTAATCATATACTAGAGGCTAATTCAAAGCATGTTTCTAGTGCAAATGGATTTAGAAAAAGCAGCCCCCTCCTTGTGCGTTTTTAGCAAGAAGAACTGAAGCTATACTTCCAAACAGCTCTGCTGTGAATAGCCCTTAGCTCTTGCGGTCACATTCTTGGCACATTGATTTCTCTGGGTCGCTATCTAGTTCTATAGTGTAGCGAGGTCATAGACATTTATGTATTTGGCATCCATAGCTCTTTGGATGAAAAGTTCTTGCTGATCTCACTGTAGGGAAAATGACAACACAAAAATACCATTGCAGTAAACCAGCCATGAAAAATATCAAATTGGTGAAGAAAAGAGGGCAACCATTTTTGTGTAAGTAATAGATAAATACATTTTGTGCAGTTTTCACCATGTGTAAAGTTAGTAGAGCTAACATGGAGGGTTGAGAAAGACAAGCACTCTGCTTTTGGAAAAGGTACATTTTGTTGGAACTTCAAGGAGTGTAAAACATTCATTCATTCATCTTTTTGTTGAATGAACACAGTGACTTGGGGCCATGCTCTGTAGGCACAGAAGCTGTGGGCTGTCGGAGCACTTACAGAATAGCAGCCAAGGGAGGGGCTAGCAAGCCAGGGGCATAATCAGGCTTTCTTATCAGATTCAAGGCTTTATGGAAGAGATAATGATTGAGCAGAATTTTTGAAAATGGATGGATATTTTCTAACATTGGATGATGAGAAGGAATTCTAGAAAGATATTGGGTGAGATGATGATGAGTATGACACATCCTGCAGTGTGCTGGGGTGGGAAGCACTGGGCTGGGCTTATGCACCGGGTATCAGAGGCAAGCCTAAGGGAGGGAAACAGAGAAAATCAGGGTGGGTCTCAGACCGCACAGGCCGCTACGGTTGGGCTCTGTTCGTGATGGAAATCCATGCCTGGAAGGATTTTAAACTGGGAGAATTAAAATAAATTGACAGAAAAACCAACATAGTTTGCTTTCCTACGAAGATCCCCCACAGCTGCATGCAAGAGGGGCGTATAGAGTGCAGGAGAATGGCTCATCAGGACAGTGGTGATGCGTGCATGGGACTTCACTTGGGAAGCACAGAGGACTTCACTTGAGAAGTGCAGAGAACTTCGTAGCTGCATGAATGTGTAGAGTCAGAAAGAATGGGTGGCTCCTAGGACTCTGATTTTGTGTCTGGGCTGAAAATAAAAAAATAGAAGAGGAGAAGAGGAGGATTTTTTTAAGACTTTGGGCAAAGTTGAGAGGTATCTCTGGTAACCCATTTATTAGAGAGGTCAAATGGGTAGATTAATGTCAAGTACGAAGAACACGGTCAATAAGAGAAAGGGAAAGATTTGGTTTGTGTGTATGTATGTGTATGTATACATGTATATATGTATATGTATCTCTCTAAGTGTAGACACACACTTATGCTTCCTCATGTGTATACTTTCTGCTTACTTACTTATATATAGCTGCATGGAAACCAAAGAGTGGATGGAATTGCTAAAGGAAGGTCAAGGGAGGAAGGAAGAGGGCTCATACGGAGGCAGGCAGAAGAACATGGTCTGGAAAAAGAGTCTGAGACAGACTGTTTAAAGAGAAAGGAGAAGATCAAGGGTAGCTTAAAGAGGAAGGGAGCTAACATGATCAGATGCCACCGAAAGATCAAAGAAAATGATGACTCCAGTTCACTGACTGTACATCAAGAATTCGGAGGTGATCTAGGCTGGGACCATCTGAATGAAGTGATAAAGGAGGAGGTTAGCTTGCAGTGGGTTGAAGACGAAGAAATGCAACAAAATTGCTAAATATTTTTTCGGTTGTTATCATTGGTATCCAAATATCGGTGTAAGAGATAAAGCAAGAATGTTAAATAATTCACTAAAATTTGGACAGACATATACAGTTTCCTAAAAGAACATTGCATAGTTGACAGTTCCAGACCATTGCAAAACCCACTGTCTCTGTCAGCTTCCTCACATCATCACAGGAATAAAGTGGTTGGTGTTTGGAGATTTTAGTTTTGTGGTGTACGGTACACATTTCCCAACACTCAGGCAGATCTGCACAGAACCACAAGTGACAGTGACCGGCTTGGCTAGCCTTGCAGAGGAATGTACATTCTGTTAACTGGAGTTTTCTTTAAACAACTGGTTTTGAATTGGAAGGAAAGAATACTTTGAATTTTTCCAATTATGAGCCATAAGTGATTCATTCACTAACAATATTATTATTACTATTATTTTGGTTCTATACTCTGTGTCAGTATTTATGCTTTATTTTCCATGTAAGGAAGATAGTTAGACATTTCCCTGCTCTTCAGGAGCTCTCAGTTTGGCTGTGTTGGGTGGGAACAGAGACAGTTATGAGACAATGACAGCATGGTGTTTAAAATGTTATAAAAGCAGTGTCTGTATTGATATTGGTCATGTCATGACTACAAGCACTTATTAGCCACTATTCTAAATGCTCTGGATAAATCCTCACATTTAGTACTGAGCATCATTATGCTTATTTTAAGATAAGGAGTCCTGAGAGAGTGTGGGCCTATCCAAGCTGCCGGGCTCAAGGGTGGCCAGGGAGACCCACTGCAGGTTCGCTTCCCTGGCTGAAGCCTGCACTCCCAACCACTGCGCTAACTGCCTCCATTGCAAAGGCCTTAGGGGAGCACAGGGGTTCCCAGAGCTCAGTTGTCAGGGAATGTCTTTCTAAGGAAAGGAAGGGTGAATTTGAAATCCACATTCCAGTGTGGCAGCGAGTCCTGGCATCGGCAGCAAGAGGCACCCAAGCAGATGGTGCAGCTGGCAGGGCAGCTGCCACCACCTGTGCTTCTCCTAATCTCCTGCGCGGGTGCTCCCTGGGAGGTGTGGTGCCCTCGACTTCACCATGGATGTGGGAAGGAGAGAAGAAAGGCAAGGGCATTCCAGGAAGAGGAACCACATATGCACCTGCATAGAGCTGGAAAACAGTATGACCACGCTGTGATGAGCAGGTTCAGTGTGACTGGGAGGGCTGGGGGAGGCCAGGGTGTGGGGATGGGTGACAGCCATACAGACAGGCTCAGCTTCATCCACAGTGGGACCACAGGGCACCTGGGAGCGCATCTCACTCCTGCCAAGTCCCGGGTCGCTATATAAATGGTCAAGAACCAGGCTGGGAGGATTTGTCTGACTCCCCCAGAGCCAAGCAGCAGCTGAGCAGTAGGAGACAGGAAGGACAATCAAGGTAAATATAATGCCGGATAAAGATATAACCAAGTCCGATCTCAGCGATTCCATCATTTTCTGTCTTCACGCTGTGTTTATTGGCTCATGTGCAAATGTGCTGGTATTGTCTAGTGAGATCCAGTAATGCCAGTTTGTCTTCCCAGGCACACAGGCATTTGGAGGAGCCACATTTAACATGGTGTGTGGGGCACAGAAACAGAGGAAATCATTGCATAATGTAACAATGATCCTAAAACTGAATTATGTTAATTCATTTGAAAAGTTAAATCTTACTACTTTTAAACTCACTTTCTCCAGAATGACAAAGTTAGCAATTCAAGAGGTTATGCTTTAGTTTTGTGTAAAAATTCACTTAGAGCTTCTTATTTCCAAGTGAAAGACATTACTTTATATAACACGGTGTATGATGACCTCAGAGTTAGACTTTGCAGTTGAAAACTATTTTCTTTCTTTCTTTTTTTTTTTGAGACGGAGTCTCGCTCTGTCACCCAGGCTGGAGTGCAGTGGCCGCATCTCAGCTCACTGCAAGCTCCGCCTGCCGGGTTTACGCCATTCTCCTGCCTCAGCCTCCCGAGTAGCTGGGACTACAGGCGCCCGCCACCTCGCCTGGCTAGTTTTTTGTATTATTTTTAGTAGAGACGGGGTTTCACCGTGTTAGCCAGGATGGTCTCGATCTCCTGACCTCGTGATCCAACCGTCTCGGCCTCCCAAAGTGCTGGGATTACAGGCTTGAGCCACCGCGCCCGGCCGAAAACGATTTTCACACGCAAATGAATGTGACCCAGTGATGCTGTTCAGATGTAGCCTAGTCCTTCTCCCACTGCAATGTTCAGGACAGATCAAATCCCCTCATTTCTCTCTCTCTCTCTTTTTTTTTTTTTTTTTTTTTTGAGACAGAATCTTGCTCTGTCACCCAGGCTGGAGTGCAGTAGTGCAGTCTCCGCTCACTGCAACCTCCCTTTCCCAGGTTCAAGTGATTCTCCTGCCTCAGCCTCCCAAGTAGCTGAGATCACAGGCATGTGCCACCATGTTCGGCTAATTTTTATATTTTTAGTAGAGACGGGGTTTCACTGTGTTGGCCAGGCTGGTCATGAACTCCTGAACTCCTGATCTCAAGTGATCTGCCCATCTCGGGCTTCCCAAAGTGCTAGGATTACAGCACCCACGGTGAGCCACCATGTCTGGCCCCCTCATCTCTCTTGAAATCAGCTCTCTGACCTGTTAAGAGAGGGCTACCTTTTAGTGACACCTGCTGGAAGAACTAGACATAGCAGATGAAGAAATCTGGAAGGGACTGTTCTGTCCGCGTTTTCTCAGTTTACACTGGATTTCCACATACAGGCATACCACTGTCAAAACTGCAATACTCTCCTTACTTTCGGATGCTTTTAATGTCCCGGAGAAGGTGGCCTCATACTCCTGTCAAGGCTGACTTGCCTTGAACTGGTTAACACCTTCCATTAACTCGGTCATTGTCAGTTCATTAGAGGAAATAAAGGGTGTTTGTTAGTTCTAACCACATAATCCCTCAAAGAGAAGGGATTTAACATGGAACACTAATTGCCCGGCCTGAGAAAAGTGGGAACTCGGTTTAGGATAATGAGGTGGAAATTGTACCAACAAGGAAATCAGGAGATGGGTTTCTGGTGCAGCCTCGGGTCCTTGGTGGTCGGCCAATGGTGGATCTGCTGGTCCATCACTGGGGTCTCAGTTTCCTCACAACACATTTAAGTGCAGGTGGGGCAATGGAGGCAGTGAGGGAGTGCCTGCTGCGTCAGCAGATACACTTAAGGGTCATTTCCCATGGCCACTGGCTTTGCTTTGAGGGGAATCTGATGTTCTGGGTCTTAACTTCAGTTCTAAAATCATCATGTTAACACCTGTCTTGAAACAGTGTGTGGAGCTTCAGCTGGGATGGGTATGGGAGTGCCTTCTTGTTCTCTCCACTTCCCTTTTGGCTTTCTCTTAGGTAAAGTCAAAGGCTGGGCTGACTGATCGGCAAGCCAGCTTCGTTTAAAAAAGATCAAGTCTTTCAAGTTTATAAAAGTAGTACTGGTTGTTTCTAAAAACTGGGATGTTGATGAAATGTGCACCCCTTAGTTTTTATGTTTATACATATGTGTGCTCCCTTGCTGCTGACCTATTTTAACTTCCCATGAGTGCCTGACAGTGCTCAACAGTAAGACCCAAAAAGTACACTTGTTCTTTTGATATCTGAGGGGGATTGGTCCCAGGAACCCCCAGGATATCAAAATCCGCAGCTGTTCAAGTTTCTGATTGAAAATGCTGTAGTATTTGCTTATAAACTATGCACATTCTCCCCTATACTTTCAATCATCTCTAGATTACTTATGATACCTAATACAATGTAAGTGCTATGCAAATAGTTACAATTCTGTATTTTTTAATATTTGTATTTTTATTATTATTTTATTTATTTATTTATTTATTTATTTATTTATTTATTTATTTATTTATTTTTTGAGGCGGAGTCTCGCTCTGTCGCCCGGACTGGAGTGTGGTGGCCAGATCTCAGCTCACTGCAAGCTCCGCCTCCCGGGTTTACGCCATTCTCCTGCCTCAGCCTCCCGAGTAGCTGGGACTACAGGCGCCCGCCACCTCGCCCAGCTAGTTTTTGTATTTTTAGTAGAGACGGGGTTTCACCGTGTTAGCCAGGATGGTCTCGATCTCCTGACCTCGTGATTCGCCCGTCTCGGCCTCCCAAAGTGCTGGGATTACAGGCTTGAGCCACCGCGCCCGGCGTGTATTTTTATTATTTTTTAAAATTTTTATTTATTTATTTATTTTATTTTTTGAGATGGAGTCTCGCTGTTTCACCCAGGCTGGAGTGCAGTGGCATGATCTCAGCTCACTGCAACCTCCACCTCCCGAGTTCAAGAGATTCTCCTGCCCCAGCCTCCCAAGTAGCTGGGGCTACAGGTGCCTGCCACCATGCCCGGCTAATTTTTGTATTTTTAGTAGATACTGGGTTTCACTATATTGGTCAGGTTGGGCTCGAACTCCTGACCTTGTGATCTGCCTGCCTCAGCCTCCCAAAGTGCTGGGATTACAGGTATGAGCCACTGCACCTGGCCATATTTTTATTTTTTATTGCTTCTTCCAAATATTTTTGATCTGCAGTCCATTGAATCTGCAGACCCGAAAATAAGGAAGGTCAATTGCAATTGATTTTCTGATCCCAGCGACTTTGTGAACAAGCACTTTAGCAGAGCAAGTCTCAGCTCTCCTTGGTCTAATCCACGAGCTTGAGAAGGAATGAAATCGTTTTCTGGAAAATAGTGTAGATGTGGGCTGGGAATTTCATTGAGGAGCAAAGTGAAGATGCTAGATGGAAGAACTTTTATAAAGTTGTGTGAGTGTAGTCTTTGAAGCCTTTATAGTATTCCTATTTATGTATGTGCTTTAGCTATTGTTGGAAATCTGTAGATAAGTATCAAACGTACCAAAAAAAAAAAAAAAAAAAAAAAGAAAGAAAAAAAATCATTGTATCCTTGGTACAATGACTAGGATTGCTTCTGAACTGAGTTCCAACGAACAATGAATGGGATTAAAATTGTGTTACACAGGAGTTGTTATTATCATAAATATTATTTCATCAATATTATGTATATTACAATGGGATGAAGGAGATATGATAACTCAATTTTCCCTCTATGTAAGGAGTAAAAATACAATGCTACATTTTATGCTAAGGGAAGTTTTATACGAATGACAAATTTTGTATAAATGAAATTGCTAATGACTGATCTTGAGTAAAATAGAGGCATTATGGGAAATGAATTGTATTTCTAGGTAAACATACATACTTACACAGAAAGCATCCTTATCCAAATTTGGTAGCCATTTGAATTTAAATAATCTAATTTTCAGAAATATATTTACCTTACGATAGGTAATACATTGTACAAGGCCCTGTATGCAATCCTAAAGACCTGGGATTCAAATTAGGAAGGGGTATCTCTTCCTAGAATTTCAGTTTATTATGTACTTACCTATAAAAATTTATCTGCCAAAATATACTATCCAAAGAGGATCGAGTGCTAAAATATTCATTTTTGTATATTTGAATATGACTTATTAGAATTTAAGTCAATCTGGAGAAAATCTTTGGGAGTCCAACCATTTTTTTTTTTTTTTTTTTGAGACAGGGTCTCACTCTGTGGCCCAGGCTGGAGTGCAGTGGTGTGATCATGGCTCATTATAGCTTTGACCTCCTGGGCTCAAGTGATCTTCCCATGTCAACCTCTTGAGTAGCTGCAACCACAGGTGTGCACCACCGTGCCTGGCTAATCTTTGTATTTTTTGTAGAGATGGGGTCTTGCCATGTTGCCCAGGCTGGTCTTGAACTCCTGGGCTCAGGGGGTCGTCCTGCCTCAGCCTCCCAAAGTGCTGGGATTATAGGCATGAGCTACTGCACCCAGCCCAGCCCACACTCTGCTTCTCAGGAAGACAGTCCCTGAGCATGCCTCAGTGGTGAGAACAGGGCATGGCCAAAGTCAGTGGGCAGAGTCTTACAGTCCACTGGGTGAGCCTGGGTACCCTGGAGACCTTGCTATAGCACCAGCTTACAAGAAAGACTGTCTCTGTGGGAGAAAAGCCTATGTCTGCTTACTTGTGGAGAAAAACAAGAAGGGAATTCTGATAACAGATACATATAGCACCTTGGCTTTCAAATCAATCCAGTGATAAGTTTAAATATGTAATTTGGTGATGAGTTCAAGCATCTTTTCACATTATTTTCAGTTATATTACCGTTATAATGTATGTAACTGAAAACAAAATTTGCAATGGCTTCGTTTCGTACAACTGAAGATGTACCTACCCTATAACCTAGCAATCTCAATTCCAAATATTTAGCATAGACAAACATTTTCTTCAACTGTACAAGGAGACATGCATACATATTTATTGCAATATTGTTAGTAAATAATGTTGCAAAAATTTGGAAACAACCAAAATGTCTGTCAGTAAAGGAATCTATAAAGGAACTGTGTGGTCTGTCTGCACTGTGGAGTACTGTGGAGAAGTTAGACAAAAATACCTAGTCCTTTATGTGTAGACAAGGAACAACATAGAAAATATGTAGTGGAAGGGAAAAGGGAAGTTTTAACAACCATATAACATTTGATAGCACTTTTTTTAAATTTAAAAGCACAAAATATTTTAAATTTGCCCATATATTAGGTTTATTTTCATATATAGACAGTTTTTGACTTACAATGGTGCAACTTATGATTTTTGACTTTACCATGTTGTTAAATGTTTGCAATTTTGAGGTAATGTACAATAGTGAGTAAACTACATGAGATAGTCAACATTTATTATAAAATAGGGTATGTGTTAGATAATTTTGCCCAACTGCAGGCTAATGCAAGTGTTCTGAGCATGTTTAAGGTAGGCTAGGCTAAGCTCTGATGTTGGTAGTTCAGTTGTATTAAATGCATTTTTGACTTGCAATGTTTTCAACTTACAGTGGATTTATAAGGACATAACCCCATCATAAGTCGAGAAGTATCTGTATGTGTTTACATTTCATCTTGTATTTATCCACATACATAGAAATGTATGTCTGAAGAGGAGTGTCAAATACATGAGTGGTTACATCTGGTGTGGGAGGCAAAGCTAAAATTAAGATGGTGCTTAAAAGATGTTCATTTTATCTACAATGTGTTTTTATATATAATTTACGTAGTAAAAATACACACGTGAAATTATGAGTAGAAGCAACTATATCAAGGTATAAATATTAACAGTAGTTAATTCTGGATGTAGACAGTAAGGATTATTATTTTCTCATTTGTACTTTTCTGAATTTTTCAGAAATGTCAAAGCCTAAAATAAGGAAAATGGTTTATCTTTTTATATTTGCTTCCTTCTTGTATTGTTGAAATCCCATTTTGGGAGAATTATTAGGACTATTGTTTAATACAAGAGGAAAGTCCTTTCTATAACTATTAATTTTTAGCTTCTGTTTTAAGAGAAACCAGTGGTTTCCAGGGTATTTGGGTCTATACAACTTAATGTCTTATATGTTTATAGGGAGGATCTCATATAACTTACAGTTTCTTTTACCAATAGAGTATAGACATACTAAACAGCAATGCATGATAGATACACAGTGCATTCCATTTAGCAAGCAGGTATAGTCACTGAGTTATTTAATAACTTTAACTGAAAATAATAGCTCCTATAAAATTTTGCTCATTTTGGCAAAGTCTAGAGAAAGATAAAGTGATAGATGATAGATTTTAAAGTACTCTTATAAAGTTTTGAAAGTCAAGTATTCTAAGATAGAACAACTTTTTATGGTGGTAAAGAGTTTTGTTTTGAGAAATTAATGGAAGGGAAGTAAAGACAGTTTTTTGTTTTCATTTTATTCTATTACTGCCACTCTAGCATCCTATAACATTTCCCTGATATACTTCTCCTTGGTCCTAACATTCCCAAGTAAATTACTTCATCTTTGTTCTATACTCCTTGCATTAGAGATAGAAATTCAGCTCAAATTAGTTTATCAAAATGACAGTTCCTGGTGTCAGGGATCTGGAAAGTCAAGGAGTAAATTTGGTCTCAGGCAATCCTGGGTCCAGGGTTTTGTTTCTTTCATTTGCTATTTTGACCCTATGTGTTTCCTGGGCTTTATTCCCAGGCTGGCGCTTTCTAGTGTGAACAATATGAGTTAGTGGCCCTAGATGCTCATTTTCCTTAGAGCTCTGAACCCCAGAGACAGAACATGACTGTTTTATTCAGCAGCCATGTCAATGATTAAAAACACCTCCAGCTGGCCTTGCTTGGGTCATATGTTCCCCATGGAAGAAACAGTATGTCCGTGGAGATGCTGCCCCCAGTTAACCACCCTGTTCTGGGCAGGAAGAGGCCCCTGCTTGACGTCTTTACCATAATGACATGGAGTGGGGAGACTCATTCTCCAACTGATAGAGGGGCTCTAGGCAGAGCAGTCCCTAAGCCTTTGAAGTGTGCATGGCATTTGTTTGATCCTCTGTTGCATCACAAACACTATACATCCTAGTCCTGTAATAACTTGCTTGTCATCCCCCCACTGAACTATCTGGCTCAGTAGCAGGGATCCTATCTTGCTTATCTTTGCATCCTTATTACTTAACATGATAGGTGGCACGTAGCTGACACTCAACTATTCACATGCTGAATAAAAAAGATGTGAATTCATGAAAGAGAATGTTGGTTGTGGAGTAACGTCTCTCTCAAACTAATTCTTCTGTTGATTTAATACTTCATAGAAGGCCATTGTATTCCTGTACTGTGAAGAAAAATTGAGTAATTAATAATTTTAGGTAAATTCAAACAGTGGTATTGAGTTGAGTCGATATGTGACATCTAATACATCAATTATTTTCCAAACTAAATGTACTCAATTGACATGCTGCCATGTATAGAATTTGTTTTACTGGCACACAAATAAAATCTAAAATAAATGGTGTAACTGTCTAACGCTTTGCAGTGCTCTATAAGTAGCCACATTTGTCTGGCATCCTGTGACAAGCATATGGCCCCAGAGATGCAAAATTTTCTATAAACAGTGCACCTCCCTAATGATTAGCGTATGATGTGCACTAGTTCTATCTTAATTATATTTAGTCCTTTAGTACTGTATGTTTGATCATAAAAGGAAATTTAACTTTCAAGCTTCTGGAAATAATGGCAGAACACAGTCAACATATTGTAATCGTTCTTCACCTTTTTATGTTCCCAGAGACTTGAGGTTTAATAGAATAAGAGAAATTCCAGGGAGCGCCTTCAAGAAACTCAAGAATTTGAACACTCTGTGAGTACTTATTGCTTATATGTAAGGTTCCTAAAATTATTTGCTGGTTGGATTGCAATTTACCATGAAAGTCATTCTGAGTGTCAACAACAGCTAGTAGAAGAATGACACCTCGTAGATGTCTTATAATTGGGAAAATTCTGCTGCTTCTTTACACTGCCTACATTTTTATAACCTTTTGAACATGGAAGAGATTCTTATTTATCCAATTTATTTGTTTTCTATTGGTTTAGAAAAACTTCATGAGAGGAAGAAATACAGAGAAGGAGGGGTTAAATAACTTGTCTATGAGTCCCATGGCAAGAAAGCAACAGAAATGAAATAAAAATTCACAACTTCCTAACTGCAAAGTGCATGCTCTACTCAGTATGCTATTAGGCCTTCTTATTTGTGATACTCTAAAACAAAGAAAAACTTTGGAATCATGTAGAGATGCTGTTTTATGATAGTTTTAAATGAAAAAACATATCACATAGAGAAAAAAATGACAACTTTAGGGCTAAGCACCGATAAACGTTTCCAAGTTAAAAGGCATTTATTTTATTCACTCAACAGTATCTTTTATCTATTGTGGGCTACCAGTTGGTGGTTTTCTATTTGGATCCAAATGCACATGCCCCTGCTATGATAGAACTGATGGTCTGACATTGTGGGGCAGTCAGGTAGCCAACACCCAACTGTAATATGTCTGTAATAAAAAAACCTCTATTAAGTGCTACAAGGAGAAGAGAACTATGAGAGGTGACGACCGGAGGTTCAATGTGTAAAATCTTCCTATGCTGCATTTAGATTAATCCACTGAGTGAACATGCTGAGAGTTAAGAATGTTCAGTGAGGCTAGACCCGTATGGGGGTGTTTGTCTTCTTGTCATAATATTCTCATGATAGAGTTAGCAATTTTATCAACTTGGCGGAACTCACCATATTCAGGTCAAGCTAGCCCTTCTAACTTTAGAGCTGAGATCATAACTTTACACTTGTGTTTCTCCCATCTGGTTTCTTTCCAGTAACTGATGCCGGAACACACATATTTTTATCACAGTATCTCTGTTTGGGATGATGTAAGAATACAAGAAAGTAAGGACTGCAGGGTTTATTCTTTGTTTTAAAATAAAGCAATGATTATCAAAGTGCAATTACAAAAACATTTCCTGGAGTGCCTGTGGACACGCAAATTCCCGGCCCTCTTCCCCAGGGATCCTAATTTAGGACTTCTCAGGATGGGCCCAAAGATCTGCATTTGATTATTATTGTTTTTTTCTTTGAGACAGAGCCTTGCTCTGTTGCCCAGGCTGGAGTGCAGTGGCTCAATCTTGGCTCACTGCAACCTCCGCCTCCCAGGTTCAAGCAATTCTCCTGCCTCAGCCTTCTGAGTTGCTGGGATTACAGGTGCCTGCCACCACACCCGGCTAATTTTTGTATTTTTAATGGAGACGGGGTTTTGCCATGTTGGCCAGGATGGTCTCAATCTGCTGACCTCATGATCCACCCGCCTTGGCCTCCCAAAGTGTTGAAATTACAATCATGAGACACTGTGCCCAGTCTATTGAGTATTTTCTAATGAGTATTTCTGGGGTGTCCGATAGTTGAATAGCACCATCAATGAAGCCTTTCATCACTGTCTACTGAAACATGTATATGATAGATAACCAAATATTTTATTCATTAAATGGTGAATATGATAAAATGTTTTCAAATATTTTCATTAGAGATAGTTGCCATTTAAAAAATTCGAGGAGTGTGACAAACTGATAAAATCCATTGGGGTTTGGCCACATTTTGGAGTTACAGTACACAATTATTGATGAACATTAATTATTGATGAACAATCCACCTCTTCACTTGGCAGAAACCATAGATAATATTAATTTGTTTCTAAATATTTTTTATTAGAAAACCATAATGGAATAGTAATTATGCTGTTAATTGTAAGCCTCATTTTATACCAGTTGCTTTATATACATTATCTATATTCCTTTCTCTCATGCTTTGTGGTAGGTGTTACTAGGTTCATTTTATAGATGAGGAAATTGAGGTTCCTGGCTGTAATGTAATTTACCCAAATTGAGGCAGATAGAAAGGATCAGAGTCAGGGTTCTACACAGTTTGAACTGTTAACTGCTGGGCTATATGGTTTCTCATGATAGCATTCAGAAGAGTACTTCCCTGGAATACAGATGGTAGATCATTTAAACAGTAAGTTGTGTGTACATGTGGTTGGTGTGTGTGTGTGTGTTTGTGTGTGTGTGAGAGAGAGAGTCAGAGAGAGAAGGAGAGAGAGATTTCTGTCTAGAAAATGAGTTAAGCAATGAGACACCACTCCTGAGACTTGAGAGGAATTTGTTAGACTAGTTAAGTGAAGACCCAAAGGTCTTTACTAATTTATTGTAAAAGCAAAAGAAATAAGGACACATTTTTTAAAAATAAAGTTAAAATTTTCATGAAGAATATTACAAATTTTGACCATATGGCTCTTATACCAGCATAGCATCACAAAGCGAAATCAAGCATCTGGTGATTCTATTTCCTTGGGTTGCCTTTATAGTAAATTGCATAGAAATTCCACTGTTTTCTTACAATTTAGAAAAATGCCAACCACATTGCTTCTATATTGTAAAAGAGAGGGTTTTCTCAAAAAGAGTTGGCATTTTTGTATTAAACAGAGCTTGCTAAGAGGTTTACTTAATAAAAAATCTGGAAATGTTATGTACTGCTGGAGCATAAGTGCTAGAGGGTAAGATCAAGGATATGTTATCAGACCCTGAATTTCACCCGCTGCAGCACAGCAAAGTGGTGCCTGGCAGAGCTCTGTGACTTGCCAGGGTGCCTCCGCCTTCCAGTTTCTGGATGAAACTGATAAGAGTAATACATTTGGGAAACAGGCTCAAATTCAATTGTGGACAACACAATTATGCTTATAAAAAAGATGATTGAGCCCTAGAGGAACAACAATAGCTAATAAATGCCAAGGACAAAAGGTTAGACTATACCACAAAAATAAAATAAATGCATGCCACTATTTAAATAGCAGCAACAGAAATACGAAGATCTGATTCTAGAACTGACACACCTCACTCATCTGCATTCTGGAAGGAAGGCCTAATTGAAAAGCAAGGTGAAAAGAACCTTGAGAATAATGTCAAATGAGAGGAGCTGGGGGGGTATTTCTGGTCCTTCCAATTGTTTTGTGAAGTGTAGCAAGTTATTTAACTCCTTAAACCTTAAGTTTACTAACGTTTCCTCTGACGTTTTATTTTGAAAATTTCAAAGCTACCCAAATCGCAAAAGAAGGGCATGATAATTGCTGTGTATCTTTTACCTAAATTCACCAGTTAACATTTTGCCACATTCACGTTTCTCTCTCTCCCCACACTCATCTATGTCTGTTTATTCTAATTTGGCCGAATCTCTTCCAAATACATATGCTACGCTTTATTCCTAGGTAAGACATATAGCTATAGATGCAGTACGTAGAATGTTTAAATAAGTATCACATATAGTTAGTTAATGTATGTATTAATATTATTGTTAAATGGCGTTAAATTATATGTTCTATTTATTTCATGCTAGTAGATAAAATGCAATTGATTTTTGTATACTGATATTGTCTCTAGTGACCTTACTAAATTAAACCTCACCAATTCTACTCATTTGCTTATACCCTTTGGATTTTTGTAAGTACACTGTCATGTCTTTTGGAAATAAAAAGTTTTCTTTTCCAGTCTGTATACAGTCTCAGGGGACAGCACGTGATATTAGTGGTAGTTTTTTGTGTAAAGCTTGTATTGAGAAGATAGTGGCATATGATGAGCTAGTGATCGATTTGTGACAAAACCACTGATAAGAATTAGGTCATTTTGTCTTTGCTCTTACCGAATTCAAAAATAAATGCATTATTCTCACTTTTGCTGTTCAACAATCAACTTTATCACTAGTGGCTAATAGACTAATTTATCTCCACAAATTTGGCACTGCAGCATAAATTGCACTGAACTTCACCAACATTGAGACCAATTCTTCTGCCTATTGACCTGATCTGATCCTAGATGTAGTTCTCTTAGGGCAATTTCCACAAGCAATAGGGCCTGAGCACTGAATATAGTGCTAGCTTATTGGAAGATGGTCTTGGTAAGGCAATGTAAAAAGGACTCTGGCTGATCTCTTCCTAATAAATTTCTCTTATTATCCTACAAAACAAAATCACAACATCAGGAGAATCAAACCAAGTTAAATGGTCTTGTCTATTTTTCAAAATTTATTGTCGATCATGGCAGAAACAGTATGGGTGGCTATAGAGTGAATGAGAAGAATCAGGGCAGATCAGAGTAAACTTCCAATTAGTAAATAGTTGACTTTAAAATCTACTGGAAGACTTATTTATTTATTTATTTATTTATTTATTTATTTATTTATTTCTATGCCTGTACATTGTTAAATTTTGAGTATTACTCTTAATCTCTTGACTTTGTCACTATTTTGCTCTATAGAATAAAGGAGCATTTAAGATATAGTACTCCTATGGAATCAATTCAAAGGTGAATAACTGGATTTTTTTATTTTTGAGACAAAGTCTCTCTCTGTCGTTGAGGCTGGAGTACAGTAGTGGATCTCAGTTCACTACAACCTCTGCCTCGGGGGTTTAAACAATTCTCCTGCCTCAGCCTCCCAACTAGCTGGGATTACAGGCATGCACTACCACGCCTAGCCAATTATTTGTATTTTTAGTAGAGATGAGGTTTTACCACGTTGGCCAGGCTGGTCTCAAACTCCTGACCTCAGGTGATCCACCTGCCTCGGCCTCCTGAAGTGCTGAGAGTACAGGCATGAACCACCATGCCTGGCCTGGATTTTCATTGTCCAAAGAATGTTTCATCTGTGAAACAGATCAATAATGAGAATTTTTCTAAAGCCAATAAAATGTTTAATCAAAAATAAAAAGTAACATAAATACATAATTAAAAAGAAAGAAATGGCATTAATGTACGCACAATTTGCAATACTAAATATATTGCAGACTCCCCCCGACTAGAAATATAAAATTAAAAATTATAAAAGGATTTTCTCTTTATTGTAAACATGTTATATGTGAGGTGTTGTGGTAGGTGCTTTACAATGACTAAATATGTGACCTTGAGTAAATTGTTTTACTCCTTGGATCACAGTTTCTTCACCTACAAAGCTAAGAGATTATGTCTTCTAGTAATAAATGTTTACCCAATTTCCAAAAGAATAAAAGATGCAGCTATAGGCAAGATTCAAAAGGAAAGTTGTTATAATTACAGGTTAAAAAACACAGTATGTTTAATGGGAAAGTTTCAAGTCTCATAACAGGTGTGTTATTTGCCGACTTTTCTCTTTCAAGTTCAAAAGGCTGTTTTCAGATTCATGAGAAAATGACAATTAAACCAAGGCTGGGGTCTATGTTGGTACTGAAACTACTGCTGTTTTTTCCCTCGAGCGTGTCTTGTCTGAAGGGCTGAAGACACAGTTACCAGCCAAAGAGGTTTCTCTTTTCTTAAAGCATGCTGTTTGACATGGAAATTTTACTAGTTTTTCTTTAAAAATCCCTTAAAAGTTAATGATGAAATGTTTGCACCCATAGTAATTATTTCATCCTCTTATTCATTGTTCTTCACTTATGTGTCCTGTTAGTAGAAGAAAAAGGAAAGTATGTAAGTAGGAAATGTATGAGCACTAAATCAAATTTGGGATTTCTACCCCTTTGTAATTTTTTATTATGTTGTTTAAAAGTGATTTTTGACATAGTTTTTAAGCATAGTAAAACATTTTAGTAAAAACACATGAAATCACTATAACAGTGTAAGTATAAACATAATGATAGCTTTTAGAATCTTCTACCTGGGTGAGAGCTCGAGTTCTGACTTTCATTAGCTGTATGATATTAGTTTCCATATCTATAAAAGAGGATAATCATAGCTCATATAATTAATGTAATGATTAAACAAAATAATACATGTAAAATATAGTGTGAGGATGCAAAGAAGCTATATTAATTTTTCAGGGCTGCTGTAAAAAAAATCACCAAAGCCTTGGTGTCTTAAACTAAAAGAAATGGATTCTCTCACAATTCTAGAGACCAGAAGCCTGAAATGAAGGTGTGAGCAGGATTGTCTGCCCTCCAGAGGCACTGGGAGAGAAACTTCTCCTTGCCTCTTTTAGCATCCAGGGCCTGCTGGCATTATTTGGTGTTTCTTGCCTTGAGGCCACATCCCTCCAATCTCTGCCTCTATCTCTCGCTAAGAATTGCTTTCTATTCAGTGTCTGTAGAGTCTCTTGCTTACATGGATAGTTGTGGATGGATTAAGGGCCTACTCTGAATAATCCCTTGTTTTCAAGATTGTTAATTTAATCACATCCCTGAAGATTCCTTTTCCTTGTCAGATAAAATTTACAGATTCCAGGAAGTACAACCTGACATTTTTGGGTGGCCGTTATTCAGCCTACCACAGAAAGGTAAAAGTTTATTATCATTAGTTATGATTGGTGGTGGTAGTAATAGTAGCAATAAGAGTAATTATAGTAGCTGTACTGTAAGAGTAACATATATTTAGACACCCTAATTTTGAGTTGCAAAAAGAAGAATAAGGCATGAAAATATCTATACTTTATGTGACTTTGGAAACTAACACCATAAAAGGAAACATTATATGAAGCCCAAGATGTCATATCATCTAAGAATCAAATATTCAATATTTTACAGTGCTCTTCTTGATATTAAAAAATAGGCAAAAAATAAAAAGAAAGAAGCTAATATTGTTGAGTCCCTTCTCTGTGTCTAACTATAAATTCTAATAATAAATATTAAAAATAAAGTCAGTATTATGGAGACACTGTTGTAAATGTTCTTCATTTACTTGCTGATTTAATAAACCCCATGAAGCACTATCATGATCCTTATTTTATAGCATAGGACACTGATGCACAGAGAAGTCTGCTAACTTTGTCAGTCTTGCAGAAAAATGCAGTGGTAGATCTTTCCTTGACACAGTGGCTCTGGCTACAAAGTTCATGCTCCTAGATAGTCTGTAATACTGCCCCTCATATACTACCATCTCTATGTGATTTCAGGAAATTTTAACTTCTGCATTGTAAAATGATGACTCACATTTTTCTACATTATGCAAATATAGAACCTGCTGTATTTTCCAAATGGCTTGCACAGTGCTCAGTGGAACGGTTTAGTTTTTTTCTGCCTCATTTTGGGGAACTCCCAGAACACACAGGTGAAGCTTTAGCAGCACAATTACCATCACTCACCTTCTCTGAGAAGTTCTCTTCACCTTCATTTCCCCCTTGGTCTAACTTCTTGTCATGTGTTGGTATTTTGATACTGGCCAGAAATCGAGAGAGAAATTTCTGGGGTGGATGCCAGGAAAACTTGGCTTATAAAAACTCTCTGATAGGCACATCCCAGATATTTCTTGGCTCTAAGGTGTGGGCTTTACTAATTGGGCCATGAAGTCTCCTTAGAGACTTCTTATGATTTTCCTTTGCCTCAATTTATGTTACTCTGAATTTATAGACCCTGTATAAGGGATGATACATCCTGGTTTCCAAAAGAAAGCTCCAAAATGGTGAAAACACCCAAGAGCATACGTTTCTCTTAGAAGCACGTTGTATCCTTTTTACAGAGTATTTATGTACTGAAGTACCAGTAGTAATAGACATTTGCACTCCCAGGCCATCGGCTCTCTCTTCACTCCTGCTGCATTGAATAAAAACCATCCTGGCCCCTTTCCACAACCACCTGTGCCCTAGATCACTTCCCTTCTCTCCCAGGCAGTGGCAGATTCTTGTGATTGTCCCCTATCTCTCCTAATCATCAGTTTGTCATTTTCTTTTGTACTTTTCACACAAACATACTGACATTTAATAATTTCTGTAACATGAAGAAATAACTTCCTTTGATCTGACATCTCTCTCCCTCTCTCTTGCTATCTCCCTATTTTCCTGCTCCCCTTAGGAGCAAGGCTCCTAGAAGTGTTGTTATTTCTCCTTCTATCTGTGAGCTTTCCTCCCTTCCTCTCTTAAACCTGCCCGGCTCAGTCTGGAGCACCACCACACCACTGAAAGGCCGTCTCCCAGGTAAACGTCGACCCCCATGGGTGCCCCATCCCATGGGTATTCTTCAGTGCTTGTTTTGCTTACCCAATCAGTAATATCTGAAACAGGGGTCAACTCCTCCTTTTTGAAATATTTTCCTTAATTGCACTTTGTGTTATCACTTGCATTAGTTGGCTACGGGCTATCATAACAAAATGCCACAGACCAGGTGGCTTTAAAAACAGAAATGTGTTTTCTCACAGTCCTGGAGTATGGAAGTCCAAGATCATGGTGCCAGCAGGTCTGGTTTCTCCTGAGGCCTCTCTCCTTGGCGTGTAGATGTCATCTCTCCCTGCATCCTCACTGGCCTTTTCTCTGCATGTAAGATATCCTGCTGTCTCTTCCTCTCCTTATGAGGACACAAGTGTTACTCGATCAGGGCCCTGTCCTTAAGACTTCACTTAACATTAATTCCTTCTTGAGGGGCCCTACCTGCAAATTGAGTCACATGAGGCGTTAGGGCATCAACATACATATTTCGGGAAACACAGTGCATCCCATAACACAGCCCTTTCCTCGGTATCCTCCTAACTCATTGCAAGTCTCTTGTTTTCCTTTCCCTCTGTCTTTCCTCTTCTCAGTCTTTATGCTGCAGTGCCTCACAGCTCAGCACGCAGTCCTTTCCTTATGCTCCCCTTCGAGGTGAGCATGTCCAGCACCATGGTTTTAAACACTGGACCCTCCACATTTATGTTTTCTTTTCTTTTTTTTTTTTTTGAGACGGAGTCTTGCTCTATCGCCCAGGCTGGAGTGCAGTGGCGGGATCTCAGCTCACTGCAAGCTCCGCCTCCGGGGTTTATGCCATTCTCCTGCCTCAGCCTCCCGAGTAGCTGGGACTACAGGCACCCGCCACCTCGCCCGGCTAGTTTTTTGTATTTTTTTTAGTAGAGACGGGGTTTCACGGTGTTAGCCAGGATGGTCTCGATCTCCTGACCTCGTGATCCACCCGTCTCGGCCTCCCAAAGTGCTGGGATTACAGGCTTGAGCCACCCCGCCCGGCCACATTTATGTTTTCACTGTGACTTTGAACTTCGATTTCATGTAACTGTCTGCACAACATCTGCGGCCTGTCAGCATCCCGAGCTCAGTATTTATAAAATCAAACTGTTGATTCATATATTTTACCAAATTTGCTCATCCTGTAAATTTCTCCATTTCAGGCTGTGTTACTTTTATTCTATCAGGTGGCCTGTAATGTTAAAGTCATTCTAATCTCCTCTCTTTACCTCAAACCCTACATCTATCAGCAAATCCACTTCGTTCTATCTTTAAATATACTTTAAATCTGATCTGTTCACCACCTCAGTGCTATCAGCAGTCATCTGGCTTCACTGCCTTTCACCTAAAGCCAAAGCTAATTAAATGGTCTCCCTGCCTCTTTTTACCCGCTCCTCAAGCAGCCGTGTGATCCTCTAAATAGATGTTATATCATCTCAATCATCTGCTCAACAGCATCCGTTGATGGTACGATGGTTAATTTTAAATTAATTAGATTGCAGGATGCCCAGTTATGTGATTAGACATGATTTCTGAGTGTGTCTGTGAGGGCGTTTCTGGAAGAGCTAAGCATGAATTGGTGGCCTGAGGACAGCAGATGGCCGTCCCCAGTGTGGGTGGGTGCTATCCTATCCACTGAGGGCCTGCATAGAACAAAAAAATCAGAGGGAGGAGGAATTTGCACTCTGCCTGAATGCTGAGCTGGGACATCCATCTTTTGCCCATGGCTCTCCTGGCTCTCAGGACTTCAAAACTGGAATCTGTACCATCAGCTGGCCAGCTCTCAGGCCTTCAGACTGTACCACAGGCTTTCCTGGGTCTTCAGCTTGCAGAGGGCAGATCATGGGACTTCTCGGCTTCCACAACCATGTGAGGCAATTCCTGTGTAAATCTTCTTTTTTATATCTCCATATGTTTCCTATTGGCTCTGTTTCTCTGGAGAACCCTGACTGATTGAAAAGTATTCTCTTCCACCTACAGATCCGTGTCCCGGCCATAACCTATGTGGCCCTCTACAATCAGCCTGGGGCACTTCTCTGACATGAGCTCCTAGACTCAGCCCCCTTCACGCTGCTGCTGCTACTATAGGCTTCTATTTTTTTAAAAATATAAATATCGGCCAAGTGCGGTGGCTCATGCCTATAATCCCAGCACTTTGGGAGGCCTAGGTGGGCAAATCATGAGGTCAGGAGATCGAGACTATCCTGGTTAACATGGTGAAACATCATCTCTACTAAAAACACAAAAAATTAGCCAGACGTGGTGGCGGGTGCCTGTAGTCCTAGCTACTTGGGAGGCTGAGGCAGGAGAATGGAGTGAACCTGGGAGGCAGAGCTTTCAATGAGCCGAGATCGTACCACTGCGCTCCAGCCTGGGCGACAGAGTGAGACTCTGTCTCAAAACAAAAACAAAAACAACTTCTCTCTCTCTCTCTCTCTCTCTCTCTCTCTCTATATATATATATATATGTATATATCAAATGTGCCTTTGCTTCAGGGTTTATATATTTGTCCTGATCTCTACCAAGACTATTAGAGACTGGCATGACTGTCTCCTTCACTTTATTCAGTTCTCTGATTAAATGTGATCTTTTAAAATATTACAATTGTTTTATTTTACTTATTTAACTTTATTTATTCATCTATTTATTTATTTATTTTTTGAGCGCCCACCACTACACCTGGCTAATTTTTTGTATTTTTAGTAGAGACAGGATTTAACTGTGTTAGCTAGGATGGTCTAGATTTCCTGACCTCGTGATCCGCCCACCTCGGCCTCCCAAAGTGCTGGGATTACAAGTGTGAGTCACCGTGCCTGGCCTTAACTTTATTTTTAATTGAAAAGTAATCATTTTATCTATTTATGGGAATGAAAATTAATATTGCCATTATGGAAAACAATATGGAATTTCCTCAGAAAACTAAAATAGATTTCACAAAATAGTTACTATAGCTAATAAATCAATGTCTCACACTTGCAAGTACAAGATCAATATATTCATGTGTAATTTCAAGGAACCCCAGGTTAGTGTGCAGTGGCACGATCTTGGCTCTCTGCAGCCTCAACCACCTGGGCTCAGGCGGTCCTCCCACCTCAGCCCCCTGAGTAGCTAAGATTGCATGTGCCTGGCTAATTTTTTATTTTTTTGTGGAGACGGGGCTTTTATTGTGTTGCTCAGACTGGTCTCGAACTTCTGGACTCAAGCAATCCTCTTGCCTTTGCCTCCCAAAGTGCTGGGATTACAGTTATGAGCCACCATAACCAGCTTCAAAATTGTTTTGGCTATTTGGGGTTGATATGGTTTGATTTGTGTGCCCACCAAAATCTCATCTTGAATTGTAATCCTCATAGTCCCCAAGTGTTGAGGGAAAAACCACATGGAGGTAATTGAATCATGGGGGCAGTTTCCCTCATGCTGTTCTAGTGACAGTGAGTGAGTTCTCACGAGATCTGATGGTTTCATAAGTGTCTGGCATTTCCCCGGCTGGCACTCACTCTCTCTTCTGCTGCCTTGTAAAGATGGTGTTTACTTCTGCTTCACCTTCTGGCATGATTGAGAGTTTCTTGAGGGCTCCCCAGCCATGCAGAACTGTGAGTCAATTAAACCTCTTTCCTTTATAAATCACCCAGTCTCAGGCAGTTCTTGATAGCAGCATGAAAATAGACTAGGGGTCCCTTGAAATTCCATATGAATTTTAGGATAGGTTTTCTACTTCTGAAAAAAAAAAAAAAAAAAAAAAAAAATAGTCATTGGAAATTTTATAGGGATTGTATTACATTTGTGTATCACTTTGGTAGTTGTAATCTCAACATCTTAAGCTTTCCAACATGAAGTTCTTTTTCATTTATTTAGGTCTTCCTTATTCTTTCAGGAATGTTTGTAGTTTTTAATGTATAAGCCTTTACCTTGGTTAAATTTATTTCTAGACATTTTGTCCTTTTTGATAATATTATAAGTATAATTGTTTTCTTAATTTCCTTTTCAGATTATTTATTGCTGATGTACAGAACACAGCTGATTTTTGCATGTTGATCTTGTACCTGCAACTGTGATAAATTGATTTGTTATCTATAGTAGTTATTTTCTGAAATCTTTGAGATTTTCTAGATACACATTATGCCATCTGTGAATAGAGATAGTTTTACTTCTTCTTTTCCAGTTTGGATGCCCGTATTTCTTTTTATTGACTAACTGCTCTGGCTAGAACTTCCAATATAGCATTAAATAGTAGTGATGAAAATAGGCATCTTTGTCATGTTCCTGATCTTAGGGGGAAGGTTTCTTTCACCATTAAGTATAATGTTATCTGTGGATTTTTAATAAATGTCTTTTGTTATGTTCAGAAATTTCCTTCTATTACTTGTTTTTTGAGTATTCTTTTTTGATTAGAAAATGGTGTTGAATTTTGTCAAATATTTTTAGGTATCATTTGATAGGATTGTGTTTTCTCCTCCATCATTCCATTAATGTGGTGTATAACATTGGTTGATTTTCTTATGTTAAACTATCCTTGCATTCTTGGGTTAAATCTACTTGATCCTGGTGAATAATGGCTATGTTATGATTTTTATTCAATTTTCCAGTATTTTGTTGAACAATTTTGCATCAATATTACTAAAAGATATTGCTCTGTGTTTTCTTCTCTTGTGGTGTCTTGTCTGTGTTTAGTAGCAGGCTAATACTGAATTGAAAAACATGCCTTTCTCGTTTATCTTTTTGGAAAATTTTGAGAACAGGTGGTATTAATTCTTTAAATGTTTGATAAAATTTACCAGTGAAACTATTTGGTCTTGAGCTTTTCTTTGTTGTGAGGTTTTTGATTATTGATTCAATATCTTAAGGAGTACTTTGCCCCCCACTCAGATTTTCCACTTTTTTTTGGAGACAGTTTTGGCAATTTGTCTGTTTCTAATAATTTCTCTATTTTATCTAGGTTATCTACTTTGTTGGTGTACAATTTTAATAGTACTCTCTTATATCTTATTTATCTCTAATAACATCAGTAGTATTATCTTCAGTTTTTATTTTCTTGTTTTCATGGTTAGCCTAGCTAAAGTTTTTAAAATGTTGTTGATCTTTTCAAAGAACCAACTTTTGGTTTCATCGACTCTATTTATTGTTTTTCTCTTCTCTATTTCATTAATCTCCAGTCTAATCTTAATTTTCTTCCTTCCAGTTGCTTTGCATTTAGCTTGCTTTTCTGTCTCTAACTCCTTCAAATGTAAAGTTAGGTTACTGATTTGAGATCTTCTACTTTTTGAAAATGTAGGCCTTTAGAGTTACAAATTTCTCTCTGAGCACTGCTTTCACCGCATCCCATAAGTTTTGGTATATTGTATTTTTTGTTTTCATTTGTCCTAATTATTTTTAAATTTCCCTCATGATTTCTTCTCTGACCCATTTGTCACTTAAACAATGTATTGTCATCTGACATCATACTGAATGGGCAAAAGCTGGAAGCATTCCCCTTAAAAACTAGAAGACAGGATGCCTACTCTCACCACTCCTATTCAACATAGTACTGAAAGTCCTATTCAGAGAAATCAGACTAGAGAAAGAAATAAAAGCCTTTTAAATAGGAAAAGAAGAAGTCAAATTATCTGTCTTCACTGACAATATGATTCTGTACCTAGAAAACCCTAAAGATTCCACCAAAATGCTCCCAGAACTGATAAGTAACTTCAGTAAGGTTTCACAATACAAAGTCAATGTACAGAAATCAATATCATCTCCATACACTAATAATGTACAAACTGGGAGCCAAATCAAGACTGCAATCCCATTTTCAATAGCCACAGAAAAATAAAATATGTAGGAATACATCTAACCGAAGAAGTGAAAGAGCTCTATTAGGAAAAATAAAAAACACTGCTGAAAGAAATTGTAGATGACACAAACAAATGGAAAAACAGTCCATGCTCATGGATTGGAAGAATAAACATTATTAAAATGGTCATACTGCCCACAGCAATATACAGATTCAGCACTATTCCTATCAAACTACCAATGTAATTTTTCACAGAATTGTAAAAACTATTCTAAAATTAATACAGAACCAAATGAGAGCCCAAATAACCAAAAAAGTCTTAAGCAAAAAGAGCAAAGCCAGAGGCATCACATAACCCAACTTCAAACTATATTATGAAGCTATAGTAACCAAAACAGCATGGTACTGATTCAAAAACAGACATATAAACCAATGGAATGGAATACAGAACCCAGAAAGAAAGCTGCACACCTATAGCCAACTGATCTTTGACAAAGTCAACAAAAATAAACAGTGGGGAAAAGGCTCCCTATTCAATAAATGATGCTGCAATAACTGACTAGCCATATGCAGACGAATGATACTGGATCCCTACCTTTCCTTGTATAAAAAAATAAGCTCAAACTGAACTAAAGATTTAGATAAAAGATCACAAATTCTAAAAATCCTAGAAAACCTAGGAAATACCATTCTGGATGCATGGACTTGAGAAATAGTTTATGACTAAGTCCTCAAAAGCAATTGCAACAAAAACAAAAATTGACAAACAGGACCTGATTAAACTATAGAGCTCCTCCATAACAAAATAAACTATCAACAGAATAAATAGCCTATAGGATAGAAGGAAATATTTACTAACTGTGCATCCAATAACAGTCTAGCATTCAGAATGTATAAGGAACTTAAAGAAGCTAAAAACATATAACCCCATCAAAAAGTGAGCAAAGAACATGAACAGACACTTCTCAAAGAAAGACATACAAGTGGCCAACAAACATATGAAAAAATGCTCCATGTCTCTAATCATCTGAGAAATGCAAATCAAAACCACAATAAAATACCATTTCACATCTGTCAGAATGGCTATTCTTCTTCTTCTTCTTTTTAGAGATGGGCTCTTGCTCTGTCACACAGGCTAGAATGCAGTGACATGATCATAGCTCACTGCAGATAATGGCCATTAGTAAGAAGTTAAAAAACAACAGATGCTGGTAAGCCTGCAGAGAAAGGAGAACACTTATATGCTGTTGTTGGTAATGGAAATTAGTTCAGCCTCTGTGGAAAGCAGGTTGGAGATTTCTCAAAGAACTTAAACTACCATTTGACCCAGCAATCTCATTGCAGGGTATATACCCAAAGGAAAACCAACTGTACTACCAAAAAGACACATGCATTCATATGTTCGTTATAGCACTTTCATGATAGCAAAGACAGAATCAACCTAGGTGCCCATCAACAGTGGATTGGATACAGAAAACATGGTACACATATACCATGAACTACTATGCATCCAAAAAAGAGAATGAAATCATGTCCTTTGCAGTAACATGGATGCAGCTGGAGCTCATTATCCTAAGCACATTAATGCAGAAACAGAAAAACCAAATACCATGTGTTCTCACTTGTAAGTGGGAGCTAAACATTGGGTACATATGGACATAAATATGGGAACAAATTGACACTGGGGGTATTAGAGTGGCGAGAGAGGGAAGGGTGAAAGGGCTGAAATTGGGTAATGAGATCACTATCTGCATGACAGGATCATTTATACTCCAAAACTCAGCATCACACAATATACCCAGGTAACAAACCTACACATGTGCCCCCTGAATCTAAAATTACAGAAAATCTAAAATTACAGAAAACAAAACAAAACAAAAAACAAAAGGGTGTTTAGTTTAATTGCCACATATTTATGAATTTTCCAGTTCTACTTCTGTTATTGATTTCTAAATTCATTCTATTTGGTTAGGGAAGATATTTTGTATTATTTCAATCTATTAAAGTTTATTAATACTTGAATTTATGGTTTGATATGTGGTTCACCTTAAATGTTCCGTAAGTAGTTGAAAAAATGTTTATTCTTTAATGGCATTGTGGTGTAAATATTTTTATTTATTTTTACTTTTTAAATACTTTATCGATTGATTGATTGAGATAGGATCTCACTCTGTTGCCCAGGCTGGAGTACAGTAATGCAATCATAGTTCACTGCAGCCTTGAACTTTTGGCTCAAATGATCCTCCCACCTTAGCCTCCTGAGTAGCAGGGACCACAGGCATATGCCACTATGCCTGGCTCACTTTTCTTTACATTTTGTAGAGACAAGATTTTGCCACATTGACCAGGCTGGTCTTGAACTCCTGGGCTCAAGTGATCTGCCTGCCTCAGCCTCCCAAAGTGCTGGTATTACAGGCATGAGCCACCACACCCTGCCTGTTGTGGTGTAAATATATTTATATAGCCTGTTAGATGTAGTTGATTTACAGTGGTTTTCAAGTCCTCTATATCATTATTTATCTTCTGTCTAGATGTTCTATCCATTATTAAAAGTAGGGTATTGGAGTCTCCAACTATTACTGTAGAACTATCTCTTTCTCTCTTTAGTGGTCCTTTTTTCTTCGTATAATTTGGGGCTCTGTTGTTTGCTGTTTTGGACTCATAGTCAAAAAAATTATTTGCATCATGTTTTAAAAGTCATTCTGCAGCTCTCTGCCTTTTAACTGGATAATTCAATCTATTTATATTAAAAATAATTACTGGTAAGAAAGGACTTACTTCTGTCATTTTCCTGTTTTCTGTATGTTTTATACCTTTCTTGTTCTTCTTCTCCTCCATTAGTACCTTCTTTTGCATTTAATTAATTTTTTATTCTACTGTTTTGATTCTGATCCCATTTCCTTGAGAAATGAGACATGAGGTAACTGATATCAACTTAGCTTCAACAGCATAAACTCTGCCCTATACAATCTGTACCTCCACTGTCACATTGCTACTGTTACATATTACACCTTTATTATGGTCTGACTGTGAACATAAATTTATAGCTATTATTTTATGTATTTACATTTTAGATCATATGGGGAATAAAAGGAAGACTTAAACCCTGAAATATAATAATTCTGTCACTTATAATTATCTATATAGTTATCTCTCCTGGATATTTTCACTTCTCTGTATTGTTTAGAGCTGTTATTTAGTGTCCTTTCATGTCAGCCCAAAAGATTCCCGCTAACATTTCTTGTAGGATAGGTCCATTAACAATAAAATCTCTTAGCTCTTGTTTATCTGGAAATGTCTTAATATTCTTCATTTTTAAAAAGCTTTTATTTTAGATTCAGGGGTACATGTGCACCTTTGTAATACAGGTAAATTGCATGTTATGGGAGTTTGGTGTACAGATTATTTCATTACCTTGGTAATAAGCATCATACTCAATAGGTAGTTTCTCAGTTTTTTTTCCTCCTCCCATCCTCACCCTAAGCAGGTCCTGGTGTCTCTTGTTCTCTTCTTTGTGTCCATGTGTTCTCAATGTTCAGCTTCCACTTATAAGTAAGAACATGTGGTATTTGGTTTTCTGTTCCTGCATTAGTTTACTAAGGATAATTGTCTCCAACTCCATCCATGTTGCTGTAAAGAACATGATCTCATTCTTTTTAATGGCTGCATAGTATTCCATTGTGTATATATACTACATTTTCTTTATCCAGTTTACCGTTGATGGCCATTTAGTTTCATTCTATGTCTTTGTTGTTATGAATAGTGCTGTGATGAACATAGGTATGCATGTGTCTTTATGACAGAACAATTTATATTTCTTTGGGTATATACCCAATGAAGAGGTTGGTAGGTCGAATGGTAGTACTGCTTTAAGTTCTTTGAGAAATAGCCACACTGATTTCCACAATGGCTGAACTAATTTATGTTCCCACCAGCAGCGTATAAACATTCCCTTTTCTCTACAACCTTGCCAGCATCTGTTAGTTTTGACTCTTTGATAATAACTATTCTGACTGTTATGAGATGGTATCTCATTGTGGGTTTGATTTGCATTTCTCTAATAATCAGTGATGTTGAGCATTTTTCTATATGCTTGTTGGCTGCGTGTATGACTATTTTGAAAAGTGTTTATGTCCCTTGCCTACTTTTAACGGGGTTGTTTGTGGTTTGCTTGGCGATTTCTTTATAATCCTTATAGATTCTGGATATTAGACCTTTGTTGGATGCATAGTTTGCAAATATTTTCTCCCATTTTGTAGGTTGTCTGTTTACTTTGTTGCTAGTTTATTTTGCTGTGTAGAAACTCTTTAGTTTAATTAGGTCGCATTTGTCACTTTTTGTTTGTGTTGCAATTGTTTTTGGCATCTTTGTCATGAAATCTTTGCCAAGTCCTATGTCCAGAATCATATTTTCTGGGTTATCTTATAAGGTTTTTACAGTTTTACATGTTACATTTCAGTGTTCAATCTGTCTTGAACTTAATTTTATATATGGTATAAGGAAGGCATCCAGTTTTAGCATTTGGCTAGCCAGTTATCCCAGCATTATTTATTGAATAGGAAGTAATTTCCCACTGCTTGTTTTTGTCAATTTTGTCTAAGATCAAATGGTTGTAAGTGTGTGGCATTATTTTTGGACTCTATTCTTTTCCATTGGTCTATGTGTTTGTTTTTGTACCAGTACCATGTTGTTTTGATTACTATAGCCTTGTATTATAGTTTGAAGTTGGATAATGTAATGCCTCCAATTTTGTTCTTTTTGCTTAGGATTGCCTTGGCTATATGGGTTTGTTTTTGGGTTCCATATTAATTTTAAAATAGATTTTTCTAATTCTTTGAAAAATGTCATTTGTAGTTTGCTAGGAATAGCATTGAATCTGTAAATTGCTTTTGGCAGTATGCCATTTTATTATTCAATTTCGAGGGATAGGTTTGCTAGATATAAAAGACTTTTGTTGACAGTTTTAAAATTTTTCAGCACTTTAAAATGTCATTCTGTTTCCTTCATGTCCCCATGGTTTCTGATGCTAAATCTGCTATCATTCTTACTGTGGATCACTTGTACATGACAAGTTGCTTCTCTTCTAGTGCTTTAAACATTCTCTTGTTTTTGGCTATCAAAATTTGACAATAATTTGTCTCTCTGTGGATCTTTTGCATTTTTCTTTCTTGGAGCTCACTGAACTTCTTGGATGTTCAGATTCTTATTATTATCAAATTTGGAAAGGTTTTATCTACTATTTCTTCAAGTATTCTTTATTTTCCTTTGTCTCTCTCTCTTTTCTTGGGATTTCTCATTTATGTGTATGTTAATACGCTTGATAGTGTCCCATAGTCTCTTAGGGTCTGCTCATTTTTCTTCATTCTTTTTACTTTCTGCTCCTCAGGCTGGATAATTTCAGTTGACCTTATCTTCCACAGTGCTGATTCCTTCTTTTGCCTTCTCAAATGTGCTATTGAAACTCTCTAGTGAGTCTTTCATTTGGCTATTGTATTATTCAGCTACAATATGTCTTCTTATATTTTTCATCTCCACTATGTCTGCTTCCTTTACATAATTTCTATTTCTCTATGGATATTCTCTATTTGTTCATACATTGTTCTCCTAGTTTCCTTTATCTCTTTGCCATGGTTTCTTTTAGCTTTTTAAAAGCATATTTAAGACAGTTGATTTGAAAGTCTTTGTCTAGTTAGTCCATTGTTGTGTTTATTTCATCAGGGACAATTTTCATTAGTGCCTTTTGTGAATTGGACAAACTTTCTTGCTTCTTTGCAAGCTTCATAGTTTTTGTCGCAACTTGGATATTTTGAGTAGATAACATGGTGACTCTGGAAGTCAGTTGTTTTCCCCTCTTCAAGATTTGTTTTTGTTTGCTATGGTCTGTAGCTGTTTGCTGTTAGTGACTTTTCTAAACTATTTTTTTGTAAAGTCTTCTTTTTGTTACATGTAGTCTCTGAAGACTGTTCTTTTTGCGTCTGTTCAGCTAGAATTTTGGTAGAGATTTCCCTAATGCCAGGAATCAAAATGAAAAATAAAAAAAAGAAAACAGAGGTTGGGCACAGTGGCTCACGTCTGTAATCCCAGCACTTTGGGAGGCCGACGTGGATGGATCGTGAGGTCAGGAGATTGAGACCATCCTGGCCACCATGGTGAAACCCCATCTCTACTAAATATATACAAATTAGCTGGGCATGGTGGCATGCACCTATCATCCCAGCTACTCAGGAGACTGAGGTAGGAGAATCACTTGAATCTGGGAGTTGGAGGTTGCAATGAGCTGAGATAGCATCACTGCACTCCAGTCTGGGTGACAAAGTGAGACTCTGTCTCAAAAAGAAAAAAAAGAAAAGAAAACAGAGATGAAAAAGGAAAGAGAAAGAAAGAAAGAAAGAAAAAGAAAGAAAAAAGAAAGAAAGAAAGGAAGGAAGGAAGGAAGGAAGGAAGGAAGGAAGAAGGAAGGAAGGGAAGGAAGGAAAAAAGAAAGAAAAGAAAGGAAGGAAGGAAGAAAAATAAAAGAAGAAAGAAGAGAAAAAAGAAAAAGAAAAAAAGAAAGAAAGAAAGAAAGAAATGAAGGACGAAACAGAAAAGAAATAAAGAGATAGATAGAACGAAACACAATCCCAAGCAGGACATAAAGGAATTAATTCATGATTCCTAAGTAAGTACTTACAGGATTACAGGAAGGAAGGAAGGCAAGCCTCTCCCAAAGCTTGTAAATTGACTGGTGCCTGAGGACTCCTTCAGTGCTTAGCGAAACTATTTACAACTGTCACAGTCTTTACTTTCCATTTGTGTTGAATCAAGAGATCAGTCAAAAAATGCAAACAGAGTTTTCTTGGGTCTTTTCTGAGCCTGAGTTCAGTCCTGAATATGCTTTCTAAATTTCCCAGTGTACACAGCCACTTTTGAATATCCTAATTTTCTGAAGAAACCCTTTTCTCAACTTTCCTTCTAGGCTTTTGCTGCTCTGTTATTTGCCTACACTGTGATCTTGTGCCCACATGTCTGTGAGTTGTTTTTTGGCTTTAGAATGGTTTTGAGGAATGGCTGCTGCTTTTCTTCCCTGAGTGAATTCTAAGTTCAGTGAAATGAACACAAGCACCTTGTCTCAGTCTTTTAGGTAGCCCCCAGACAGGTTTGAATGGACAAATACTTTGAGAATTCTCTCTCTCTTTTTTTTTTAATTGTCAATTGCTTTTTTCAATTGATGTACGAATCTGCTTTGCTCCCTCCGGAACCAGGGCCCAGGACCCTGGACTGCTGATATCAAGATCACCTTTGAACCCAGGATGGGGGTGGGGCAAGGGCAAGTAAAAACACCACAAAGCCTTCTTACAATTTGTAAGTTGTCTTTTTCGTCATTCAGCCTTCACTTTGTTGCTGTAAACCTTTGACTTTTCTAGAGTTCAGACGAAGTTGGTTTTGACAGTTACTGTTTGATATTTTAATGTTTCTCTGAGGATCCCTTGGAGCTCTATTCCATGTGTGCTGACCTCACCTTGTCTCATGGTATTTTTTTTAATTCTGACATTTTATCTTCTGTTTCTTGCCACTATAATGAAATGTAATAAATGTATATGTCTAGTAGTACATAATTGATATTCAATGTGTATTCCTTGACCACATGAACATAATTGCCTAATGAAGGTTGTTTAAGATTTTTAAAATTTTCAATAAAATGGATGATCATATACAAATAATTAAAAATAGCTGACTTCCTATTAAATCTCACCTTTTAATTTTTCCAAGTGTCTTGATTTTATCTTTTGGAGGCCCTGCTCTGAATTTTCTCTCTTTATCTTGGTAACCACTGGTGACCTGCTAGTATTCAAATTTATCCAGAATCACTGGAAGCAAAGTCATAGAGAAATTTAATTGTACTCCTAAAAGTACAGTTGGCTTGCTGCTTTACACATGGTTCGTGATTAATTTGTTTCAGGAAAATATACCATTTATGATTACCAAAATCAAAAATATCCAGTCAAATAAAGATATATGCTTTGTTGATATTAAAAAAACTTATTAAACATGCTCTTGTAAGTTTTTAAATCTCTATTATGAGAAAATATGCATTCAATATAAGTATGACTGGCAACCTCAAGAAAGCACAGCTAATGTGAACAGACATCTAAGACTGCTCAATGGACAGAGCCTGGATGACAACAGCTTTGGTTCTTTCTGCCGTCACTCACCACTTACATTTTTATCACAAAAATTTCCTCTTTGGTTCATAATAACAAATTAGCTTGTATATGAAGTTATATTAATATTTTACTAGGTTTACTGATTTGGGTGTTTAAATTAAATGTTTCTCAAAAGAGAAATTGCCTATTTAGTTCACATTGACGAGCTGATCGGCTTTTGAAAGAGGTTGCATTTACATTTTTCTCGGTCTACTGTTGAATGGTTGCTGACATAACTACGTTCACCGGTGCCAGGTGCTGTTAGGTAGAAACTGAGTGCAGCAAGCTTGGGTGTTTATTTGGAGGCTCCAAACAGGGCACATATGTGCTGCCTGGGAAAGCCGTGAGGATAGCAGAGGGAGTAGTTTAGTGTAGAGATAAAAAATTAAAGAAAGAAGAGGTCTCCTGCAAGTCAACCCAACTGGGAATCTCACCACAATGAGTGACAGCTGTTGCCTTCAGGGCACCCTTATTACGAAATGAGGTTTTAGAAGCATGGATTGAGATAGAGAATGTTTCGCTTGTCATAACCAAACTGTAGTTTTTATATCCATACATCAGATAGAATAAAATCCACTGAAGGTTGTCACCATTTATGTAGTTGTATAGATGAGTAGTCAGGTAGACATAGACAGGTAAGTAGGCAGATAGAAAACTATCAGAACAGTAGCAGGTGCATAGCAAGTATTCTACAAGTGTTCATTCTCGTTATTATCTATGATAAAATGATTTTTGTTATTGCCTCCTCATTAATTCAGGTCATTTGATGGTGGTGATTAGCACATTTTTAGCATACAAATAAAATTAGGTTTTAAAATTACATTTTTTGGTGAGTGTTTAGATTATTGCTTTATGACAGACATTTGTATGTAAAAGAACTTATTTTTGGTATGATACAATGAAATCCTAATTTGCTCATTATTTTGAGAAGGCTCAAAGACTATAAGATAGTGGAAGGCAAACTTGAAACCTTTGCTTGGCTGTTAAGTAAGTCTGACTATGAAGAAGAAGAGAGAGAGAAAATGCCAGATCATAGAGTACTAAAAAAACCTATTTTAAATAAATATTTTAAAGAGAGGCAATTATTGGGCATTAGCCAGGAAGTCATTATCATGTCAATGCTGATTTTAATTTCCCTCTCTTTTTCAATTGTGTGACTATAACTTTCTACGTTGTTCTTTCCAACTTACCAACTTGATTTTTCCTTTAAGCAATTCCAGTCACGTGCTACCATGTTCTGATCAAAATTTTTACTTTTCTTCCTGCTTTCCCTCCAGACCATCGCATGAAATTTGAACCCTGACATTTCGCACAGTCTGTATAGATTTTTCTCTAGGAGAAAGATATTATTGTGTATTTTATATTTTATACTGGTTTTCAATTTAAATGAATCTTAAAGTGTCTGTGCAGTTGGTTGTAAAATGACTGAATTAGTCAGTGTGATTTGGCCCTGCTTGGGATTGAGGATTATTCTATTTTCTAATATTTGCCTTTATAAATATTTGATGGTGGTGATGTTTAGAAGTCACAGGGGTGCTACCTAACTTGAGAGTAATATTTTAAAATCATACGTCACTTTTTTCCCTATGGAAGAAAGAGTCTTAGTTTGTTTTTGTCTTTAGCATCTGATGGATGCTAACGACGTTTCTGATAAAGTCACCATTTTCCCTGGGAGCAGATTTTGGGTGACTTAATGCAAGAGCTTATGCACAGTGTCCTTTCGCTCTGACTCCAGAGTAAATGCTCTATTGTGTAGCTACCTTTTCAGGCACCTTCAGCAACTTTTCAGGTTTTCATGGTCTGTATTTTATTATCTTTATATTCCCCAGAATTTAGGAATATGCCTTGAACATGGTAGACAACTTTTCATAATAACTATAAAAAATGTTAAGTTATTTAAAACCCATGATTTAGGTGTTAACTGTTTAACATTTAGAATTATGATTATGTAAAATGTAAGTTTTATTAACAAACCATCTGCACAATAAGAGATGGGTAATGATGACCATCAAATATACGTAATTCCTTGATCTTCACTCATTGATTTCAGATTCATGGTTGATATGACACCTGAGCTCTGGCTTTCAGACTGGGAGTCCTGAGACCTTGGCTACATCACATTCCCTGGAGAGGATTTGATTTTAGTAATGTTGACTCCAGTCTGAAAAAGGAAGGACATATATATATATATATAATATGTAAAATATATAATATATATAAAATCAGAAAGACATGCTGAGGTAGAATAGGCTCTAAACACTTTCTATTTGATTTCTTTATTTCTAATGTTGGCAATTATATTTGTGATTGTTTACTTACAGTGTGTGATAGTTTGTTTTAGAAAATATTATTATTTCTAGTCAATAGAGCTATAACAGACTATGAGAACAAATGTAAATATTTCTATGGTACAATGTCAAATGATTGCAGCAAGAATACTATTAATAGTAGCAATGTGAAAATGCTACATTCGGCCAGGCACGGTGGCTCAAGCCTGTAATCCCAGCACTTTGGGAGGCCGAGATGGGCGGATCACGAGGTCAGGAGATCGAGACCATCCTGGCTAACACGGTGAAACCCCGTCTCTACTAAAAATACAAAAAACTAGCCGGGCGAGGTGGCGGCACCTGTAGTCCCAGCTACTCGGGAGGCTGAGGCAGGAGAATGGCGTGAACCCGGGAGGCGGAGCTTGCAGTGAGCTGAGATCTGGACACTGCACTCCAGCCTGGGTGACAGAGCGAGACTCCATCTCAAAAAAAAAAGAAAATGCTACATTCAAAGGTAATAGTACCAAAACAATTTAACAATTTTGGTAATAAGTACTTATCTCATGGTTAAAGTAGAAAACAAAAACACCCGTCTTATGGTTGTATTTTCTCCCCGCCTTGGGTTGGATGAATTTCTCCTGGTGAGGCCTGGTCTGGTGCTGCTTGGAGAGGTAAAATGCCACTGGTCTGTGGTCCTTTGGCTCCCAGGTATCTGGGGTCAGGTGGATCTTCAGAGTCACTTCTGGCTGACTTTATGCTCCGGGGGCAGATAGGATTCTGACAAGGAAGAAGGAGGTATTTTACCTGTGTGGATTGTTTTTTTTTTTTTTTTTTTTTTTAATTTGAAACAGCGTCTTGCCTGTCACCCAGTCTGGAGTGCAGTGGTATGATCACAGCTTGTTTCAGCCTTGACCTCCTAGACTCAAGTGATCCTCCCACCTCAGCCTCCCAAGAAGCTGGGACTACAGGCATACGCCACCACACCAGGCTACTTTTTACATTTTTGTAGAGGTGGGGTCTTCCTGTGTTGAACAGGCTGGTCTCCAACTCCTGGCCTCAAGTGAACCTACCACCTAGGCCTCACAGAATGCTGGGATTATAAGTGTCAGTCACCCACCATGCCTGGCTTGTGGATTCATCCTCATTGCTAGTTTCACACACTTTAAACAAACTTTATGGCATCCCTTTTTCAAAACAGCAAAAGAACGGAAATAACAGTATGAGAAAGGGAGGAACACAACAGCCAGGCTGAGCTCTGCACACTCTGTCCTGCCGAGAGCACTTATGGAGCTGCTGGTGTGCCCATGGGTCTGCTGTTTGCTGTGAAAGGTCCCAGTGAAAGATAAAAAGCCCTCCAATACCTTCCCCACAATGAAGGAGGGCAGAGAATGCATAATTACATGCTAATATTGATAATGTGCCAAATATACACGCATGCTCCTGCACAGGCACACACATGTGCTTCTATGTGGAGAGTGAAACAGCCTGGAGCAACAGAATAGGGAAGACTTAGCGACGCTTACCCCACCTATTCTAAGTGCGTTGCATACAGAATTCATGTGATTTTTTTTTAACAGTTCCTTGTGTTACTACTATTACCCACTGAAGAAACTGAGGCACTGCAAGGTTGGATGAAGCAAGGCTAGCTTAGGGGTGGTGCCGACATCAGACCTAAACTAGCTGGGCCCAGAGTGCTGCTCTCTGCCTCTGTTCCCTGCCCTGGGGAATCGCTTCCTCCAGCAGAGGCGGAGCATTTTCGTCTTAGAGGCTGTAGCCAGAGAGAGGACAAGGAAAGAGGCCGTTGGGGTAGTGCGATTAGAAGATACAGCCTAACAAAAACTGAAAATCGAAATTTCAAACCAGGAAGTATAGAAACTTTTGTACTTCTTATTAAAGTAACAATAGAAGCTTTATACTGAGCAGAGCAGGTTTTGAACAGGTACATATAATAGGGAAGGCAGCAGTTCTTTTTGTCTTTCCACTTAGATGTGAATGTGAAACTGCTGAGCTGCTTAGCACCCCCTGTTTGTTCCATATTGGGGTGAGCTGGGCCCAGCGAGTGTGGCCCAGTGGGCAGGCAGGCAGAATGAGTGCAGGAGCTGGGGCCAGAGTTGGCCCGGGGTAGGTGCCTTCAGAGAACTGAAACTTGGCTTAGTCTTTATCAATCATTAGAAATAAGTTAGTACACTTAACTCCTCTTGCAGAAGAAACTGAGCCCAGGTGAGCTGTTTGTAATGATTACTTGGCAGGAGCACCAGCTTCCCTTATGTCCTTATCCAGAGCGTTTTCTACCACCGCTTGTTCATCTGGTTGGTTGTGGTATTATGCTATTATGCAGTTACTTTTTATTAGGTTTCTACTTCTTAAATGTTAATACATTATAATAAAAATGTGTTAGGCATTGTTCTGGGTGATTTCTAATATTAATCCACATTGCTTAATTTATACATTGTTGCATGCAGATTTTCAGGCATTTATATAACCCCAAACAACATAAAGTATTCCTCTGTACTAATTTTCTATGGCAGCATAGCAAATTCCCACAAACACAGTGGCTTAAAGCAGTGCCCATTTATTAGCTCACAGTTCTGTGGGCTCAAAGTCTGGCAGCTTCAACTCTCAAGTCATTGGCAGGGTTCAGTTCCTGGAATTGTGGATCTGAGATTACTGCTTCCTTGCCGGCCAGTGGGTGGGGTTATTCTCAGCTACCAGAGGCCCCTCTTTGGTCCTGACAGGTGGCCCCTGCATCTTGGAAGCCAGCAAAGGCCCACTAACTCCTTTTTATGCTTTGAATCTCTCTGAATTCCCCTTCTGCCAGAAGTAGTGAAAACTCTCTACTTTTTAAGGGCTTCTGAGATTAAACCAGAACCACCCAGTTAATCAGTCAACTGATTAGTAAACTTAACTACATCTGCAAAATAACTATTTTTTTTTTTTTTTTCTGAGACAGGGTCTCACTCTGTTGCCCATGCTGGCATGCAATGGTATGATCTCGGCTCACTGCAACTCAACCTCTGCCTCTTGGGCTCAAGTGATCCTATCACCTCAGCCTTCTGAGTAGCTAGGACTATAGGCGCAAGTCACCATGCCTAGCTAATTTTTGTATTTTTTGTAGAGACAAGGTTTTGCCATATTGTCGAGGCTGGTCTCAAACTCCTGGGATCAAGTGATCCACCCACCTCAACCTCTCAAAGTGTGGGGATTACAGGTACACCACACCTGGTCTACAAAATTACTTTTATATATGTAAGGTGTACATAGTCACAGCCATGATATCTCATTTTATTCAAAGTCCCATTCTTGAGGAATAGATCCTGGGGTCTGGCATCTTAGAATCCTGTCTACAATATCTTCCAAAGTCTGAATTTCTGCTTCACTATGTAACGCTTTTGCTGTACACACACACACACACACGTTCTTTTATAATGTTATTTTATATAAATGCGTAATAGTTTTCTCAACAATATTTTAATTATACCAACACATAACAGGCAATTACTTTAAGTGCTCCTGTAGTTTTAGAATACCAACTTTTGTTATCACTCCATTTATATTATACAGAATACACGTTTGTGTATTATTATTTAGCAATCAACCACTATTCTAGAATCTACAGATGGATAGAAATTTTATGATGTGTAGATATTTGTAATAAATCCTTATGCATGAGAGCAGAGAAGATTTGAGAGTAATATTTATAAAATCCATCTGAATACAGATATACTTGATATATACTCCTACCAATTTTTAAAGGGAGGAATTAGCAAGATGGAAAGTAGTTTATCTTTATTTCATAGTATATTAGTAATATTATGAAAAGTGTGACTCATGAATCAATCCATAACTAAGCTCTTAAAGGGCAAACAACATTGCTATTTAGCAATCTAATTCTCATATCTGTAGCTGCTTACAAAAATAACAATATATTGTCCTGAGAAGTGCACAAGAGGAATTTATTCAGTTGTCAGAAGAAACTATTTTTGTAACAATAAAAGTATTTAAGGCTGGGCGCGGTGGCCCACGCCTATAATCCTAGCACTTTGGGATGCCAAGGCGGGTGGATTGCCTGAGCTCAGGAGTTCGAGATCAGCCTGGGCAACACGGTGAAACCTCGTCTCTACTAAAATACGAAAAAAATTAGCCGGTCGTGGCAGCATGCACCTGTAGTCTCAGCTACTTGGGAGGCTGAGACAGGACAATTGCTTGAACCTGGGAGGCGGAGGTTGCAGAGAGCTGTCATGCCACTGTACTCCAGCTTGGGTGACAGAGTGAGACTCCATCTCAAAAAAAAAAAAAATAAAAGTGATTGAGTTGTAAGAAAGTCTCAGCTGGAAATATGCAAATATCATGCTCACGCAATGAATTCGGCTTTTGTAATACCTGGAATTCCAAGAAAACAGTCAGTAATAGGCAAGAAATTAAGGGAAAATGTTGGTCATGTGTTACCTAAAAATCACTCTAGGAATAAACTACATTGCTGTGTACAGCAGATTTGGAAACTTATTTATTTTCCACCTCACATATTGAGATTTTTTTTTTCAACCTCTTCAGGATTAGAGGCATTTGTGAAACCTTCAAAATATAGAAAATTACTCTGGGATATCTAAAAAATATGGCCATACATTTTATCTGGTCTTTGGCTATTATTCTCAATTCATTGAAAAATTTTATCCAAATTTGTCTTTACAACACCTTCATTTTGTTCAAAACTGTAATTTCAGCTGTTCCTTTAAAAATAGGTTTTCACAACAAAATTTCTAAGGTATAAGGGCAAAATGGTGTGATTCCTTTCCTCACCCATCATAAGGGTGATGGCCGATAGTCCAGTAACAAAAGACAGGCTAACAATAGAAGAGTAGAACGGATTTATTTAATTAAAGCTTTATGTGATATGGGAGCCTTCAGAACGAAGGCCCCCAAATACAGAGAAAACTGCCAATTTTTATGCCTAGGTTTGATGAAGAATGAGCAACTGGGTGGAAATCTGATTGCGTGAAAGTGTATGATCTAATGCTAACAGACAGAGTAAGGAAACCCAGTGTATTAGTGTGTTCTTGCACTACTATAAAGAAATACCTGAGATTGGGCAATTGATAAAGAAAAGAGGTTTAATTGGCTCACGGTTCTGTAGGCTGTACAGGAAGCATGTCTTGGAAGCTCTCAGTAAACTTACAATCATGGTGGAAGGCTAAGGGGGAGCAGGCATGTCTTACATGGCTGGAGCAGGAGGAAGAGAAAGCAGGGAGGTGCTACAGACTTTTAAACAACTGGATCTCATGAGCACTCACTCACTATCATGAGAGCAGCACCAAGGGGGAAATCCATCCCCATGATCTAATCACCTCCCACCAGGCCCCACCTCCAACACTGGGAATTACAACTGGACATGAGATTTGGGTGGGGACACAGACCCAAATCATATAACCTGGCAAGGCCTGTCGGCTCAGATTCTTCTTGGCCTCTTCTTGCAGCATTCCTTCATCCAAGGTGTGAGGCTAGACCCTTTCTGGAAAGGGGGTCATATGATCTACCATTATACAAAACAGATCAGAGAATTTCTTTATGGCCAGCCCTTACACAGAAAGGCAGGGAAGGCTGGAGAAATATTTTTATGGTTTATCGCTGACTTTAGGGAAAGGGGCTTCTGGTTTCTATGTCCACCTTGGGGAAGAAGCTAGACTTGAGGGAGAATAAATAGTGAGAGACAGAAGAGCAGAAGGTCAGAGAGAGACTTTGCTTCTGAGGCCAGTTCGGAGGCTATCACTTTGGGGTATCATTTTCTGAACTCTATGAGATGTCTGATCTATGTTATGGGTCATACTCTCAGAACTGTGTTTCCAAGTCTAGAAATACTTCTTGAAATATAAAGAAATACTAGAGCATCTGTCTGCATAAAAGAATGCTGGAGCTCAGATATTTACCACTCTTTTAATAAGAAACACCAACATTTTCTGAGTGCTCTCGAAGATCCAGACTCAGCACCACTGAGAACAATTGTACAAGGGAAGGAAGGTGTTATTATGTTTCTTATTTTGCAGGCTAGGAGGGTGGACCTGGATCTGGGATTCAAACTTAAGTCTGCCTGAGTGCAGAGCACCAAACGTCAGTCACTGTACTTCACTGCTTCTCTTTAGGAGTTATCAGTTCCCACGGCGAGTTTGATTTCAAGTTTATTCTTCTGCACACCTGCTCCTCCCTGGGAGAGGCCCCAGGCACTAATTTTTATTGCGAGACCGCCTATCAGGTTCCACACCTGCAGGCCGACTTCACCATTAGCTGAGAAAGGAGAACTCAAACATGAACCATGCAGCAGGTAGCTGAAGACTACTGCACTTTCTCTTTAAAAGCAGATAAAGTTTACTGGAGGAATATCATAGCAGTTCCATGATGCCTGGTTCCCAGTTGCAGCTGCATCCTGATTCTGCCCCTAGTCAATCCATCCAGCAAGTTTTCATTCAATTGTTTCATTTACTATCAAGTATATTGAAGTCCAAGGAAAAGAACTTCCTCCTGAATGCCAACACCTGCTGATTTCCAGGTTGCAGGCCCTCGCCTTTCAGACTTTGCTTTGTTTGTATTTCCTATTTCTGTCCCATTCTTTGCTCTGGTAATCACCAGTGTCTTTGCCCTTTAGCTTCAGTCCTGCTGTTGCCATCTGGAGAGCCGGGTGACTGGCAGCTTGTGTGGTGAGGCAGCTCCTGGGGGCCCAGAAGGCCATTTTTGTTGCACAATGACTCACCAGGGAGCTGCAACTTGGCAGTCAGAAAAGAGGCAGCAACTTTCAAAATGGTGGGATTTTCTTCAAAAGGCATTTTATAACCACTTGGAAATCCCCGTATTGGAGCAAGGCTGTCACGGAAGAACCCTCACAGCATGTGCGTGTGCTCCTGCATGTATGTGTGTTTCTGTGTTTTCCATTGCAGGCAGAAGGAAAAAGAAAAGGCCAATTCTCAAAACCTCTTTCTTGGCTTTCTCTTCCCTTTCCATTGTCAGTGGGAGAACTAGCTCTGCTGGGCATCTCTTAAACCCATATGTCATTTGTGTTTTTAAATTACTGTGCTTGTTTCATTTTTTTAATGCAAAATTAATGCATACTTGCTACAGATATTTTCTAAAAGACAAAAATTGGAATGTTAGCAATTAAACCTGAAGGAAAGTCCCAACACCTAGAGAGCACCAGCTTACTAATGTTTAGTAGATTTCCATGCAGTATTAACTGAGCCTGAAGTCATTATCTGTTCAAAGTCATACTTCTCTAAGCTTCCCAGTCACTATGTGGCACATGTGAAAACTCGATGGAAATCCAGCATTCTTTTTGGCATTGCTGTTTGCAGTGGCAGTGAAACAACCAAGACACTTAGAGCATTGAACAGAAAAGCATCATACTTGAAGAATGCAATTCTAATTTGAAGTTAATTAAAACAATTGGCAGAGTGTTTGTATCTTTTATTTGCATTATTTTTTGCTACCTCCTATTAATCTTTTGCAAATTGAAATGACCAAATATACAGTAACAAATGCTGTCTTTTAATGTCAACTAACTTTAAGAAATGGGTCCGTTAAAATTACACTGCTTTTAAATTTCATGTGCATTTATTTAATTTATAGAGATTGAGGAAGGTTGAGATGGCAGGTGGCCAAACTGACAAATTGGCGAATTATTTTTTTCATTTCTTGCTCTCAGGCTTCCCCAGGGACTCCCTGTTAACAGTCTATTCTCCCAACTCTTCTCAAACTCCCTTTCCTCTTTTAGATATACCTGTAAGTACAGTTGGCCCTCTGAATCTACAGGTTCTGATTCTCAGAGTTCAACCAACCAAAGACAGAAATATTTAAAAGAAAACAATTAAAATAATACTAATAAAAATACAGCATAGAATAGCAACTATTTACATAGCATTTATATTATATTATATTATATTATATTATATATGTAATCTCTAGATTATTTGAAGTACAATCAATCATATCTGTGGTTTTCAAATTTGAATTCAACTGACCTCAGATTGAAAATATTTGAAAAAAAATCCCACAAAATTTCAAAAGAAAAAGTTGAATTTCACACCAAGTACCTCATTGAATCCATGGGAATGAATGATGTGTAGGCATTATTTTAGGTGTGTAAGTAATCTAGAGACGATTTAAAGTATGCAGCAGTATTTAAAGTATACACATGTAGGTAATATGCCAGTACTACATCATCTTATGTAAGGAACTTGAGCATCCTTGAATTTTGGTGTTAGAGGAAGGTCCTTGAACCAATGCCCCTCAGATACCCAGGGATCACTGTACATACACAGATATCCATATAGCTATGGATACAAATGTATGTGTGTGTGTGTTTCTGTGTATTTTCCCCTAGAAATACATTCTTCAGTTTAGTTTTTGGCCCAAAGAAAAGCTCTTTTGAAGGTAAGGTGTAGGGAGTGTGGCGTCGTGGCTGATCCCAGAGGGGACCTTGGTGATCTCTCTTAGACAAATCTACATGCAAGGCTGTGTCCTCCCTTCTATCTGTGTCTGCTCTCACATGGACACTTTAGAAAAGTACCAGAAACCATCTGTGCAGATTTTTTCAATGTAAGATTTCCTGTGTTTTTCAAAACACGAGACTGAAAATGAGCTGTCTGTTGGTCCATGCACGTGTGCAGACATCTTCAGAGGCACAACCTAATTGCTCCTTAATTGCTCCAAGCTAGTCCATCTCAGGCCTGGGCTCCATCCCACCTGCCAGATACTTTTGTATGTCAGTTGGAGGGGATCTTTGTGGTTTAGCATGTGGGGCCATTGCTCTGATAGAGAAAGGCAGTCACCGGGCAGAGCCAATGGCTGGGTGGTGGAGGTCAGGTGACACTTGCATGGACAGTCTCATAGAGGTGCCACGTTCAGGCTGCTGTGGTCATGGCCATTCTCTGCTGCCATGCTAATGCACTGTCATCATGCACTGATGGGCTACAACACTGAGGAGCAAGGAATGTATGCAGAGGGCTGATCTCAACATCATATTGGAAAGTCTCATTTGTCAAATTGTTTCTTTGACTTATTGTGAATTGTAAACGTGTTATTTCAGTGAATTTTCATCATTGGTAAAATCTGTCTTAAGGAGAATACCTTATAATGAATACTTGAATCCTGCCAGTGACTGAAGCTTTGAAATTTCACTCACATTGAAGAAATTCACTCTCAAACTAAATTCCTATTTCTAGGTGCAATCCCTCATATAGATTTATGTAGGACTCTGTGACTCCATTTCCAGCCTTTTCCTCTCTTTTCCCCACAGACTCTTTACGTTTGAATTCTCTACTTTAACGATGCTAAAAAATTAATTTTGCTTTAATTCTGAAGTATGTATTTCAAGAGAAAATGTACTATAGTCTGACATCACAGAAATAAATGTTTTTGTGCCCATAATACTTACAGTTGGGCAAAAACCATTTACATACGTAGTATTGTCTATTTTCTATTTCATATAATTTTCATAGAGAAACTGATGAAAAAAACAAGTCAGCTTCTTAGGTTGACTGAGGAGTAGAAAAAAATTGTAAGGATTTTTTTTTTTTTTTAAATGAGCAAATTCTCATGCATTTTAAAAAATGCCAGTAAGAAGGAGTAGGTTTGTGAGCTCAGACATGCTATTTGATGTTGTACTGCTAGTGGAAATTTGTGCCGTTTACAACATAGAGATTAACTTGCACATTCTGAATAGAAAACCACTGAGCATGTCTGATTGAAGTCAGAGGAAAAGGTATGAAAATCTGCATTTGATTTTCTTTGAACATTATATAATATTCAACTTTTTGAAGTTCAACTATAAAATGGAATTTGAAATACATAATTAATAACCAAAATATTTGTTTTTATTCAAATTAACTGAAAATGAGATAAATTTTTATTTGCTTATTTACTTGTATCATCTTGCACTTTTTAAGTTTCTATCTTGAGATTATTTCTCCTACTAAGAAGCTGAAATATTTCCAGATCGTGTTGTCCTCTGAGGAGTCTTATATTTACTTCCTTTTTGGATACATTTAAGTTTTTCTTAAATTCTTGTACTATGTCAGATACAGGCAGATGATCGTTATTTTCATAAAACTTGTAGATAATAAAAATGTAAAAAAATCTAAAGTTGATTTTAAAAATCCTCTGAGTGAATTTATAAGTTGATCTCTATAATACAGGGTTAAAAGAAAAACCTTAGACAAATTAAATTTAACAGAGTTTAACTGAGGAAATAGCAATTCGTGAATTGGGCATCTCTACTCCCAACCAGAATAGGTTCAGAGTGATTCAGGTGCTGCCATGTGGCCAGAGTTTATGGGCAAAAAAGGGAAAGTAAGGTATAGTAAATGGAAGTGAGGTACAGAAACAGCCAGATTGGTTATAGCTTGGAGTTCGCCTTATTTGAACAGTTGGCCACCTGCCATTGGCTGAGACTCGGCTGCGTGTTGCAAGAGTAGGTTACAGTCTGTTTACACATCCAGTTAGGTTACGGTTCACTATGTACGAAGAAATCTTTAGACCAAACTCGAAATATGTAAGGAGACAGCTTTAGGCTAATCTTAATTTAACAACAGTAATCTGGCTGAAATAATTGGTAGAGTAATGGAAGATAAATTATAAGAGAATGATTGGTGCTGATTGATCTGTTGCTCTTAGATTCCATAATTCTGAAAATTTTTTCTTACCTATCATTTCTTTAAAGGAATACATGAAAATAGCTGTTCACTGAGTCGATGGTGTACAAAATATGAAGATAGCACAACCATCAGGTGGGAGGGAGGCTAATGCCACAAGCAGTGCAGAATCACTTCCTATTGCTTCAGTGCACTTTCTTTCAGGCCCGGAAACCTAGGACAGAGAGACCAGGGCACCTAACACTACATAAATAGAATAATTTGGATGATGATTAAGTTGAGACCACATCAAAAGATAATAATGGCCTCCTAGTTCAATGACTTTTCACTTAAGCAATGCATATTCAACCATGCTTGCTCCCTTGGTGTAAGGATACACAAGCAATAGAAGATGTGCCTCATGAAGTTTGCATTTTAGAGGGTGAGCCTGTCAAATAAAAAGTAAATGTCATGATTAATCCTATGAAGAAAATGGAGAAAAATAGAGACAACATGAGGAAGTGACATTTCAGTTAAAATATGTCAGCATCCATGAGAAGCAGTTGCTAAATTATTGTGGACAGCAAAGTTTTTCTCTTATTTGACTTCTTGGTAATTCTGATAGTAATGATCACTCCATCCTTGAAATCATCTTTTTCTCTGCAAGTTTGGCTTTCCCCACCCTGCTCCTTAAGCTGTGATATTTCCCCGGACCCACTTTACCTAAAATCTCTGGGTGATCACGTGTACTTTCTTGTCTTCAGATACTGCCTGTACATCAAGTGATGCTCAAATTTATGTCTTTAGGCCTTATCTCAGTCCTGAGACTTGAATCAATGCATTTACACTTTGCTACCTGTAAAGCACCTCAAATATATTCTCTCCTAAACTGAACTCATGATCAACCCTGGCTTAACATTTTCACATCCCACTGGCTGTGTGTATGTATATATATATATATATATATATATATATATATGTTTTTCATTTTTTTTGGTGAACAGTGACAGCACCCTCTGGTAATCCAGATCTGAAACCTGAGAATAACCTTTGATATTCACTTATGGCCTCATAGTCAATTGCTTATCAGCTGTGATTGATTTTTCCTCTAATCTTTCTGATGCTTCGTCTCCCTATCTGCAGCCTTAGTTTAGGTCCTTGCTGGGTCTGCCTTATGTCTCAGCAGTAACCTCCCAAGTTAGGCGCCCTGTGTGCTGACAGAGAACAGATGACACACAGATTGGGCATTCTGAAGAGAATTTAGTTAAGGAACTATTACAAAGGTTCAGACATGGTGTTGAAAAACAAGGAAAACTTCAATATCCCATGTGTCTTAGTTTATTTGTCATATAACAAAATATCATAGATTGAGTGGCTTATGAATAACAGAAATTTATTTCTCACAGTTCCGGAGGCCACAAGTCCTGCATCAGGGCACAGCATGGCCAGGGGCTGGAGAGGGCTCTTCCAGGAGGCAGGCTGCCAACTTCTCCCTGTGTACTCCCATAGTGGAATTAGGGAGGGACCTCTGTGGGGGTCTCTTTTATAAGGGCACTAATCCCATTCAAGGGAGCTCCTCCCTCATGACCTGATCACCTCTCAAAGGTCCCACTTCCCAATACCATCACATTAGGAGTTAGGATTTCAACACAGGTATTTGGGGGCAGTGGGGGGCACAAACATTCAGACCATAGAACCATGCCTGGCAGACTTTACCACCCCTAAAGGAACAAGGGGAAGAAGCAAACACCAGCTATAGAGATGCAGAGAGAGTTGCATGGAGAGAGATACTCAGCATGAACTGTGGGTTTTTCGATGGTGGTAGCCTCCCGCAAATCTGTAGGTAGCGAGTAAATATCTCAATTTTACTTGCTTTTCTCCTCCTACATCTGCTGCTGCCCATTTCACGAAGCCAACTGGAGGTCAGAGGACAAAGGAACCAGGCCCTACAGAACAAGACAGGGTTGCTGGGAAGGAGAGCAGGAATGAAGGCTGGAAGCAAAACCACCAATGTGCTCTTCAAAACTCCAGCTTCCTTTCCTCTACGTTCCTCTACCTCCCTCCAATTCAAACTAACAAAGGAACCCACTTTTATCCTGTTGCCAGATCGATATTTGCCAATACCATTATTCCTCTGGTTAAAAGACTCTTGAGTCCCCAGTGCTTCCAAGAGAAGAAAGGGAAGCATAGCAGAGTGACCCAGGTCTTTCCAGATCTGCCTGCATCTGTTCCTCTGGCTTCCTCCCTTCCCTAGAGCACCCTCTGAGCTGCCCATCGCTGGTGCCCCAGGCCTTCCCTTCAGCATCCCAGCTGCTCCTGGCCTCACTCCTCCTACCCCACAGACAGTTCTCACCCTTCCTCCAAAGTGTTGTGCTCCCTCCTGGGAAACTCTGGCCTTGATCCTACTCTGCAGAAAGTTCCCACCTCTCTTCCAGAAAGCTGTGCTCCCTCCTGGGAATCTCTGGGCTCACCCCTCCCACTCGGCAACAGTTCCCACCCCTCCTCCAGAGTGCCGTGCTCCCTCCTGGGAAACTTCCTGCTTCTTTCATTCAAACCTTTGTTTGGGTGCGTGACCTATCCCATAGTCCTTTTCACACAAAAATTTGTAAGACATTTGTCATTTCTTATTTCTCTGGTTCTTCCCTTGTTAGATTTTTGAGATTGTTGAAGGCAGAAGCTTTGTCATATAACTTTGAAAACAGAGTCAATTACACAAAAAAGTGTTTAATCACTATATTTAAACATTTATCATAAAATAAGTAAGACTCCTTAAAAGATCCAAAACACTATAATAAACACTCATGTAACTACCATTCCACTTAAAAAACAAACCAACAATAAACCCAATTACATCCTCTTTTTTCATGATCAAAGTAACTGCTATGCTGAAATTGCTATTATAAATTTCTAAATACTTATTTCTATTTCTAATAAGGGTGTCATATATCCCTAAATAAAACATAATCCTTTCATGTTTAACATTTTTATTAAATATTACACTGCATGCTAATTAAAATAATAATAATACTATTTTGATTGGATATACAAATAAAGCCAAACAATCTGCCTCAATTATTAATCCCCAACTCAAGGTGATAGGAGAAATTCCAAGATGACCCCCGAATACCCATACAATGACAATGTCCTGGAATGTGGATGAGGACTCTGCATATGATGGGCATCACTCATGTCACCCATGTTGCTTAGACTCAGTGTTTGTGATTACTCACACTATTGCAAAGATGGAGAGATATTTTTCATGTTTAATGAAGGTCTGTGACTTGACTTCGAGTCAATCAAAAGGGAGATCATCTTACGTGGGCCTGGCCTAATCAGATGGGCTCTTTAAAAGAGGCTGGAAGAAGAAACCTTCCATGAGGTATGCCATGAGATGCCTATGGAGAAGTGTGGCCACTAGCAGCTGAGGGCTGCAGTTCTCCAGTTGCAAAGTCCTGAATTCTGACAACTTGAAAGAGTTTGGAAGAGGACTCTTACTCTAGATGGAATTCAGTCTGGCCGACACTTTGATTTCAGCCTGATGAGACCCTTAGCAGAGGATGCAACAGAGCCATGCCTGTACTCCTAAACCAATTGAGATAATAAAGGAGTATTGTTTTGAGCAATTGAATTGGCGGTAATTTGTTACATAGCAATAGAAAATGAATAAATATACCCACCCTCCTCCCTAAAATAGTTTATTACATTTCTTCCAGGAGTATTTTGACATAAAGAGAGGGAAGGTCTATCAATAACTGGTAGTTCTGAAGACTGAATACTAATAGAATTAAAATAGCGAATGTATAGTTTTTAATTTCTAATATTTATATACTATTATAAATAAAACCTTCACACTAGTTTATTAAAAATGTATTCCATATAGCTCCAGAGCTATGGATGGTGTTAATGATGCCTAAGGAACTTGAAACAATGTAATCTAATGTGGGCTCCAAGCCCAGTTGGTCCCAAATGGCACAGGCTTCTTGTTGCTTAAAATGCGTGTCTCTTCTCACAGGACCAACAGGTGTAATTTGTCTTTAGGGTGACCACCTAAAGGAACTTGACCTGTGGACAAATTCTTGTGCTCTCTTTTCCTTGACTTTAATTAAAAGCGAATTATTATACCTATTCCTGGTTGCTAGAACTGTGTGTTGAAAAAAATGGAAAGATTATTGTATTAATAGAAGGCCAGTAACATGTGACCTTGCAACTTGATCTCCTTCAGCAAATGTTGACAAGCAAGTGAAAACAGGGCTTTGCAAACAGAGACAGTGAGACAGAGAACCCCCCAGCTCCCAGAAATTGTCCAGGTGTGATCTGGTTATCTCGTTGTTAGCTGGCGATGCCAGAGGCGCTTCTCTCTGCACATTTAAAATGTTGAGAGCTTCCCCCAATCCTGTGAAGAACAAGTTGAAACAAAAGGCATTTCAAGCAGTAAGCAGCCCTCCAGAACAATTTCTTCTGCTTCCACAACTCTCGCTGCTATTTTCCCTTTAACTCTTCCTGAAATTTCCCATTTCTTCCCATGTTATTCTTGTTCTTGGATTTATCCTTCCACCTGCACTTGTCCATCTATGTGTGTTTCACCTTTGTTTCCTATTTCCTATCAACTCTATTCATCTCCATCACCACGTTGACCAATGTTAGCTTAATTCACTTTAGCTAACTGGTTCTCACTTCTGAATTTACCCTGCTAATCATGCTACAATCACAGGACGTCAATCCTCCCAACATGGAATTACGTGGCCCCAAAGGTCAAGAGCACAGGGGTCAAGGACCCTGGGCTAGAGAACACTTCCTGATGTGCCCTCCCAAGGACAATTCCTTATTTCCAGGTAGTTCATTACCACCTGCCCCCACTGGAGTCCTCATACTCTATAAATTACCACTTGAATGTTTTCTAGTTTTTTATTCTTATGTACATTATTTTAATCAACTGTGTGATATCAGTTGTTATTACTTTTTCTTTTTTTACAAATGGGAAAAGTCAAACTCTAAAATATTAGGTAATCAATAAGATTTATTGAGAATTAGAACACATGACCTTGAGTTATTAATATTGCTCCTTGCAGTGCATTGGAGTCTCTCTTTCAAGGTTGTCATTCATCCTTAGAGAACTGTAAATCCTTAAAGATGCCTTTATGAGAACAAGGAGTCACTAACAGTGAAATCTCTAGAATTTTCCACTTAATCCTGATAGAGTTGGGAGAGGGCTGGGGTAAGCGACTTGAGAGAGCACCTCATCAGTTTGAGTTTTTTCATATTCAAGAGTTATACATAAAATTACATTCAGAGAAAACATATACTTTTCCCTAGGCCTCACTCAATGCACTACTTTCTCTTTACCTTTGTCCTATTAATGCTTTGTGGCTTTGTAATAAAAACGAAACCTGGCAGTCAATGAAAGAGTTGTCCTGAGATGAACCAGATGACCTCATGACTTTGGCCGGTTGGCCTTCCTTCCTTCCTTCCTCTCCAGGTGGAGTCTGGCACTGTTGCCCAGGCTGGAGTGCAATGGTGTAATCTCGGCTCACTGCAAGCTCTGCCTTCCGGGTTCACGCCATTCTCCTGCCTCAGCCTCTCGAGTACCTGGGATTACAGGCACCCGCCACGATGGCTGGCTAATTGTTTGTACTTTTACTAGAGATGGGGTTTCACCATGTTAGCCAGGATGGTCTCCATCTCCTGACCTGGTGATCCACCCACCTCGGCCTCCCAAAGTGCTGGGATTACAGGCGGGAGCCACTGCGCCTGGCTTCTTTCTTTCTTTCTCTCTCTCTCGTTCTCCCTCCCTCCCTTCCTTCCTTCCCTCCTTCCTTCCCTCCTTCCTTCTCTCCTTCCCCTCTTCCTCCCTCCCTCCCTCCCTCCGTTCGTTCCTTCCTTCCTTCCTCCTTCCTTCCTTCCTTCCTTCCTTCCTTCCTTCCTTCCTTCCTTCCTTCCTTCCTTCCTCCTTCCCTCCTTCCCTCCTTCCCTCCTTCCCTCCTTCCCTCCTTCCTTCCCTCCTTCTTCTCTTCCTTTTATTTGAGATGGAGTCTCACTCTGTTGCCCAAATTGGAGTGCAGTGGAGCAATCTTGGCTCACTGCAACCTCTGCCTCCTCGGCTTCAGCGATTCTCCTGCCTCAGCCTCCCAAGTAGCTGGGACTACAGGCATGCACCACCATGCCCGGCTAATTTTGTGTTTTTAGTAGAGATGGGGTTTTGCCATGTTGGTCAGGCTTGTCTTGAACTCCTGACCTCAGGTGATCCACCCACCTCGGCCTCCCAAAGTGCTGGGATTACAGATATGAGCCACCACACCCAGCCTTTCTCTGCTTTCTTACAGTGCCAAACAGTATTGGTGGGTAGAGGTGGAGTGGCTTCCCAACAATTGCAGTTAGCAGCCCCAGCACTTACTGGCAGTGGAGGTAGAAAACTGGTTAATGTATGATGATCACAACCAGCCCAAGAGCCAAAAATAATTGGGCTTTGGGCCTCCTTTGTTATGAACATCAGGGATTGAAGGCTCTGGAAGAAAGAAATGAGATCATACTAATTACTTCTATTAGTGCCAATTAACTCTCAAAAATGGCATGTGATTTTGGCAGGTGGAGATCTGTGAGCTGCATATGGACAATCATCTGAAGGGTTTAGGAAAGTGCTTCTAGCTGTGTCCCTCCCCATTTCCCATGTCCACTACTATACAGATCAGTCTGTGGGATTGTGGAGCCTGAGAGTCAATAAATATTGGTTTCTAGAGTGCTCAGTTAAAGACATGGATCAAGTAAATTGTATTCCACAATATATTTAAGTACATTATTGTATCAGAAAAAAATAACCCAAATACATAAGTTTTACTAAATTGCATGAAGAGGTAATGGTGATGTGAGTTCTTTCTGGATTACAGGACATTTTTAGAGAGGAAAGATTTTGTAGGGACTGTTGACAGTGTGTGAGCAAAGTAACTGTGCTGTCCAATATGGTAGCCACATATATGAGCCACAGGTGGGTGCTGTTGAGCACTTGACATGTAGTCAGTCCAAGTTGCTATCTGTTGTATGTGTGAAAGACATTCAGATTGCAAAGACATCTGAAAATAATATAAAATATCTTATTTATAATTTTTATATTGGTTACACATTAGAATGATAATCATTTCAATACACTGGATTAGATAAAGATATATCATAAAAATCAATTTTACCCAGTTCTTTTTACTTTTTTAAAATGTGGCTACTAGAAAATTAGAAATCACATATGTGACTTGCATTTGTGGCTCAGATTATATTTCAGTCAGGCAGCACAGTTCTAGATGTTAAAGGCTAGTTTGAACTTCTTTAAAACTCTGCTTTTAAAAGTTTGGTTAAATAACTTTAGAGTATTATTTCTACTTGTGGAAAATGCATATACCTAAAGGTTAATTGTGTTTTGCCTTTTTCAATGAGCTATGTAAGAACTACAAACAGAAAGCATCGTATGTTCTGCATTCCCACTGGAACATGAAGGATCCACTGCTAGCAGGCACAGATAGACCCATTCCCTAAAAATATGCTATGATGAAAGATAGATTCATGTTTCATTAGTTTTGTTATCACAAAAGCCAAAACAGACAAAAAATTCAAAGTTAAATAACTTTTGAGGTCTCTTTATGTCTAAAACTCTGTGATACTCTATGGCAATGTCACTTTAGCCTCTCATGGCACATATATGAGTAATTTAAAAGAAGGAGATTTTCTTCGTTTGCTGAATGTTAATCTTATTACAATTTACAATCTCATAGCATCTGGCATCTTTTCTTTTTTAAAAAAGAGATCTATCTTAGTCTATTTTATGCTGCTATAACAAGATAATATATGAATAACATAAATTTATTTCTTACGGTTATGGAGGCTGAGAAGTCCAAATGCATGGCACTAGCATCTCGTGAGGGCTTTCTTCCTGCCTCATAACATGATGGGGTGCATTACATGGTGAGAGGGCAAGAGCAGGAGAGTCAGAGAGCTCATTTTTATAACAAAGCCACTCCTGAGATAATGAACCCACTCCTGTGATAGCAACATTCATTCACTCTTGAGGGAGACAACAAAACCAACACCTTTGATAGCAACATTAATTCATTCATGAGGGCAGGGCCATCATTAATCCATAAATTTATTCATGAGAACAGAGGGATTAAGTTTCCAGCACATGAACTTTTGGGGGACACATTCAAATCCAACAACATCTAACTATAATTTTTCTTTTATTCAACATTCAGGAAATTAAATGATTCATTATTAAACTCGTACATTTAAGAGCCTCATCTTTGATCTTAGATTTTAAAACGTATTTAGCACATTGATATTAAACATGGCCTTGTGATTTTCTTTATAATAATGAAGGTTTATATTAATAATTTTAATAATGACTGCATCTGTATGCATTTCACATTTTTGAATTCAGATTCTTTCTTTTTTTCTTTTAAAATTACATGAAGCCGATGACCATAACAGACTGGCAACAAATAGTCATATGGCCAAACCTGAAAGAAAGACCAGGAAACCTTGGAAAATAGCAACCAATCTGAGCTTTTTTATATTTCAGCAATTCTATAAAATTACTTAATAAATTGATAGTTTCTCATCTTGACTTATTCAAAAGTATTTAATCTTGTTACCTATATGTCCAAATGAGAGAAAATTATTGCTTTTTACTTAGTATATGTCATTATATCTATTATAAATATGTCCTAGAATAATATTTATATTTTATATGGTGCAAGGCAAGAATATAAGAAAATACAAAATTACTAGCTGCTGATCATGGGCAATTTATAAATATTGAGTAATTCTAAAACTTAGAAGATATTTACCAAAATTAACTTGGTATTTCTGAATAGTGTTGTTTCTTTTAATTTTACTTGGGCAAATATGTATTTTCTAACTTTTATATAGTTGTCATGGATTACTTATGTGATACATGGTAGCATTATAGTTCTACTAAAATGGAAGTCATGTGATGATGTATATTCCTAATACTATACAAACTCTGATGAGATATTTGGTCTGTGTGTCAGAAGATGACACAATAGCAGTTGCATGTGTGTTTGGATGTATATATAGATGTATATATGTATAGTGTATCTGGATACAGGATGGTAAAAGTCTTGAAATTAATAATGTCTGAAAATAACAGAAAGACCTAAAACTGTTTAGAAGCCCAAATTTATGGGTAAGTGTTTAAGTATTAGTCATGGATTTTAGGAATTGAATAATTTAACAAACGAATTTTATTATAATTTTTGGGGAAGGTTTCTTAAAGCAATTATAATATGTTGACAATATTATGAAAAATGTACTACTTCTTTGGTTTTGGTATAGATCTAAAAAAAAGTCACATCTTTAGTACTGCTTATGATAGTAATTACTAGTGAAAAGAGAAAGCATGAGCACAACGACACTCCTTTGTCACTGCCCGGTTTCCTGATTTAGTAATAGAGTTGCCTGGTACATATTTTCTTTATAATTTTTTCTCTTCCAACCTGACTAGTCTGAAACTATCATAATGATTAAGGTCAAAACTCTAAAAGAATGTCCATTATCATCATTATTTCAAAGCACATTTTAAAGATATATTATCTAGTATTATTAGGGATAGAAATAAATTATAATTATGGAAAAGAGAAAGCAAAAAAATCATGATCATTACAGGATATGCTTTTATCGTGCAACCCACATTCACTTTAGAAATGGTTAAAAACAATAAGGAAGTATAATAAGGAATTATAGTAACAACTGATATGAAAAAAACAATATCCTATATTCAAAAAGTCATCTGTTATAAAATATGACAAAAGAAAACATCCAGTTTAGCAAACTGGAAGACAAAAGAAGTATCAACAGACTCGATAAGAAATACATAGCACACACAAGGTGACTACTTCTAAAACATACTAAGATTAAAAAGATGGTTTAGATAAGCAGAAAAATGAACCATGTTGTTAGATAGTCAATATGGTAAAATTTGAATATTAATCAAAATATGCAAAGGAAATTTTTGAAACTTGAAGGATATTCCTAAAATATACCCAGAAAAATATGTTTAAAATTAATCATTAAAATAGTAAAAGACAGGGATAGAAACTATCCTATATAAAGAGTAAAATATTAAAAACAATAATATTGGAAATATTTCCATTGCAGTATATCTAGAAAGGGAACCAGTTACATGATGGAGATTTGCATATAATTACATTAGTATTGCATATCACAGGGGAAATTGTAAATATGTCAATCGATAGTAATGATAATATGTAAATAATTTGAAAAAATATGAATTCAAGATGATTCAAAGATTAAAGCATTAAAATGAAACTACAAAGCTTAAGAAAAATATTGGGATTTTAATGTAATCTTAGATTCAGGAAAGCCTAACTATGATACAAAATCCAAGGCCATAAAGGAAAAGAACAATAAATTTTATTACATAAAAATTCAAAACATTTGTAAAATACAAACAATAAAGAAAGCTAAAAGTAGAAATTATATAAACTTTTAAAAAAAAATTCTAAAACATTATAAACAAAAGTTTAATTTTTTGCTTACAAAGGGTTTTCAGTAAGTTGATAAAGAAAAGATACATAACAAAGTGAAATTGTGAGACAAAGGATTTTTTAAGTTAATGTACATCAAAAGAAACACATGGTCCTTAACATAAATTTTCATAACAACTACATCTTTCTTTCAAATAACATTTGTTTCAAAGAATATTAGAATTTTGAAGTCTTAGAATTTGTCACTCATATTTCACATGCAAATCTGCTTTTTCTGAGAAATATGCATGAAGAAAAAAGTTAACAAATTCACTTAATAATAAATTCATGTGGACTAAGCAGATAAAAGAATTTCAGAGCTTGAAGACTGGTCTTTTGAATTAACATAATCTGATTTAAAAAAGGAAAAAAATGTTTAAACAAACGAAGTCTTTAAGAAATATGAGATGATGTAAAGCAAAATAACCTATGAATTATTGGTATTCCTGAAAGAGAAGGAGAAAAAGCAAACAACGTGGAAAATAAACTTAAGGGAATAATTCAAGAAAACTTCCTTAATCTAGTTGGAGATATAGACATCTAGATACAAAAAATCTAGAGCACGCCTGTGAGATACTACACAAAACAAACATCACCAAGGAATATAGTCACCAGACTGTCCAAAGTCAATGCTCAAGAAAAAAAAAAAAAAAAAAAAAAAAAAAAAAATCACATACAAAGGGAAGCCCATCAGGCTAACAGCCTTACAAGTGAGGAGAGTTTGGGGGCCTATTTTCAGCATTCTTAAAGAAAAGAGATTCCAATCAAGAATTTCATATCCCACCAAACTAAGCTTCATAAATGAAGGAGAAATAAAATCTTTTCCAGACAAGCAAGAGCTAAGGGGACTTATCACCACTAGACCAGCCTTATGTGAGATTCTTGATGAAGTTCTAAATATGGAAACAAAAGAATGATACCTACTACCATAAAACACACTTAAGTGCATAGCCTGCAGACCGTATATGTTAAAAAAAAAAAAAAATTTTTTTTTTCCACAATAGAAGCTACTACAAAGCAAATAGCTAACAATTTTGTAATAGGGTCAAACTCTTACATATGATTATTAAACTTGAATGTACATGTTCTAAATGCCCTACTTTAAAGGCACAGAGTGGCAAGTTGGATAAAAAAAGGGACCCATCCATCTGCTGTCGTCAAGAGATTCAACTCACACATAATGACATCAATAGGCTCAAAGCAGAGGGTTAGTGACAAATCTGCCATGCAAATGGAAAAAAAAAGCAGGAGTTGCTGTTCTTATATCAGATAAAACAGAGATTAAATCAACAACAGTAAAAGACAAAGAAGGGCATTACATAATGACAAAGGGTTCACGTCAACAAGAAGACTTAACTATCCTAAATATATGCACACCCAACATTGGAACACCCAGATTTATAAAACAAATATTTCTAGATCTAAAATGACTTAGCCACATAGTAATAGTTATGAACTTCGACACCCAATGACAACATTGGACAGACCATCAAGACAGAAAATTAACAAAACAAAACTATGGACTTAAACACAACACTTGGCCAGTTAAACCTAATAAACATTACAGAATACTCCATGGACCAACCACAGAATATATATTCTTTCATCTGCACATGGAGCATACTCCAAGATTGACCATGTGTTTGGCCATAAAGCAAGTATCAATACATTTTAAAAGAATCAAAATTATACCAATCATACTCTTGGGCCACAGTGGAATAAAAATATAAGTCAATTTCAAAAAGATCTCTCAAAACCATACCCTTACATGGAATTTAAACAACTTATTTCTGAATGACTTTTGGGTAAACAATGAATCAGAAATCAAAAAATTATTGGAAATAAATAAAAACAGATACATAACATATCAAAATCTCTAGGTAGGATGCAATAAAAGCAATGTTAAGAGGAAAGTTGAGAGCAATAAATGCCTACCTCAAAAAATTAGGAAGATCTCAAATTAACAATCTGACATCACACTTGGAAAAATGAGAAAAACAAGAACAAACTAACCCCAGAACTAGCAGAGAAAAGAAGTAAATAAAATCAAAGCAGAAATGAATAAAACTGAGACCCCCAAATCCATACAAAGAATCAACAAAATCAAAAGTTGGTTGTTCAAAAAGACAAACAAGATGGATAGACCTCTAGCTAGATTAACGAAGAGAAAAAGAGAAGATCCAAATTAGCACAATCAGAAATGACAAAGCAGACATTACAATCAATCCTACAGAAATACAAAAGATCCTCAGAGACTGTTATGAACACCTCTATACACACAAACCAGAAAATCTAGAGGAAACTGATAAATTCCTGTAAGGACAAAATCTCCCAAGATTGAATCAGGAAAAAATTGAAATGCTGAATGGACCAATATCAACTTCCAAAATTGAATCAGGAATAAACACCTGTAAAAAATAAGCCTTGTACCAAATGGATTCACAGACGAATGCTACCAGATGTACAAAGAGTTGACACCAATTCTACTCAAACCTATGTTAGAAAATCAAAGAGGCATGTTTGCCTAACTCACTCTTTGAGGCCAGCATCACCTTGATACAAAGATACAATAAAAAATGAAATTACAGGCCAATATCCCTGGTGAACATAGATATAAAATTCCTCAACAAAATACTAGCAAACTGAATCCAGCAGCACATCAAAAAATTAGTTCACCGTGATCACATATGCTTCATTTCTGGGATTCAAGATTGGTTCAGCATATGAAAATCAATAAATGTGAGAATTTGATTCACCGTATAAGCAGAATTTAAAAAGAAAAACCAGATGATCATCTCAATAAATGCAGAAAGAGCTTTTGATGAAATTCAATGTCTCTTCATAATGAAAACTCTCAAGAAACAAGGCATTGAAGGAATAGACCTCAAAATAATAAGCCATCTATGATAAGCTCACAGCCAACATCACACTTCACGGGCAAAAATTGGAAGCTTTCCCTTTGAGAACTGGAATAAGACAAGGATGCCAACTCCCATCATCCCTATTCAAAATAGTACTAAAAGTGCTAGCAAAAGCAATCAGGCAAGAGAAAGAAATAAAAGACATCAAAATAGGAAAAAAAGGAAAACTACCTCTCTTTGTGGACAATATGATTTTATGCCTTAAAATTCTAAAAATGTCCACCATAAGCCTTCTGAAACTGATAACTTCAACAAATTTCAGAATACAAAATAAACATGCAATAAGTAGTAATAACATTTTTATACACAAATTACATTCAAGCTGACAGCCAAATTAAGAATGCAATCCTAGGCCGGGTGCAGTGGCTCATGCCTGTAATCCCAGAACTTTGGGAGGCCAAGGCAGGGGGATCACCTGAGATCGGGAGTTCGAAACCAGCCTGACCAACATGGAGAAACCCCTTCTCTACTAAAAATACAAAATTAGCCAGGCATGGTGGCACATGCCTCTAATCCCAGCTACTCAGGAGGCTAAGGCAGGAGAATTGCTTGAACCTGGGAGATGGAGGTTGCAGTGAGCTAAGGTCACACCATTGCACTCCAGTATGGGCAACAAGAGTGAAACTCCATCTCAAAAAAAAAGAAAAAAGAAAAAAAGAAAAAAAAAGAATGCAGTACTATTTACAGTAGACATACACACCACACACACACACACACACACACACACACACACATACTTAGAGATATATCTAACAAAGGAAGTGAAAGACCTCTACAAAGAAAACGAATCAAAAAAACTGCTAGAAGAAATCATAGATGGCACAAACAAATGGAAAAATATTCCATACTCATGGATTGGAAGAATCAATATCCATTAAAATGGACATTCTGCTCAAAGTGATCTATAGAGTCAATGCTATTCCTAGCGAACTACCAGTGTAGTTTTTCACAGAATTGGAAAAACTATTGTAAAATTTATATGGAACCCCAAATAGCCCCAATAACCAAAGCAATCTTAAAAAAAGTACAAAGTCAGAGGCATCACATTACCCAACTTCAAACTGTATTAGAAGGCTACAGTAACCAAAACAGCATTGTACTGGTACAAAAACAGACACATAGACCGCTGGAACAGAATACAGAGCCCTGAAATAAGGCCACACACCTACAATCATTTGATCTTTGATGAAGTCGACATAAATAAGCAATCGGGGAAACAATCCCTATTTAATAAACGGTGCTAGAATAGCTGGCTAGCCATATGTAGAGGAATGAAATTTGACCCCTACCTTCCACTGTGTACAAACATTAACTCAAGATGGATTAAATATTTAAATCTAAGACCTCAAACTCTAAGAATTCTAGAAGAAAACCTACAAAATACCATCTGGGCATGGGCATTGGGAAAACATTTTTGACTAAGCCCTCAAAAGTAAATGCAAAGAAAACAAAAATCGACCAGTGGGCCCTAATAAAAATAAAGAGCTTCTGCACAGCAAAAGAAACTAAAAACACAGTAAACAGACAACCTACAGAATGGGAGGAAATATCTGCAAACTCTGCATCTGATGAAGGTCTACTATCTAGAATCTTTAAGAAACTTAAACAATTGAACAAGCAAAAAACAAATAACCTCAACAAAAATAGGCAAAGGACATGAAAAGAGACATCTGAAAAGAAGGCATACATGTAGCCCACAAACGTACGATAAAATGCTCATCATCACGAGTCATCAGATAAAAGCAAATCAAAACCACAATAAGATACTACCTCTATAGTAGTAGTCAGAATGGCTATTATTAAAAAGTAAAAAAAGCAACAGCTGTGGGTGAGGCTGTGGAGAAACGGGAATGCTTTTGTAGTGTTGATAGGAAAGTAATTAGTTCAGCTGCTGTGGAAAGCAGGTTGGAGATTGCTCAAAGAATTTAAAACAAAACTACCATTTGACCCAGCAATCCTATTACTGGGTATATATCCAAAAGAAAACAAATCATTCTACCAAAAAGACACATATGCTCATATGTTAATCACAACACTGTACATCATAGCAAAATCAATGAATTAACATAGGTGTCCATCAGTGGTGGACTGGATAAGTGTGGTACATATACACCATAAAATATTACGCAGCCATAAGAATGAAATCATGTTCCTTGAAACAACATGGATGCATCTGGAAGTCATTATCCTAAGTGAATTAATACAGGAACCAAAAAAAAAAAAAAAAAAAAAACACCAAATACTATATGTTTTCACTTATAAGTGAGAGATAAACATTGGATACTCATGGACATAATGAAGGCAACAATAGACACTGGGGACTACTAGAGTAGACAGGAAGGGAGGGTGGCAAGGGCTGGAAAACTATTTGGTACTATTCTCAGTACCAGGTGATGGGATTATCCATATCCGAAACCTCAGAATCATGCAATATACCCAGGTAACATATCTGCACATGTGCTCCCTGAATCTAAAATAAAAGTTGGAAAAAATAATAAATTTGTGTTCTTTAAATCAGCCTGACTTATTTTCCTTTCCTTTCTAATTTTCCTCTCCTTTCTCCTTTTCCTCTCCTTTCTCCTTTTCCTCTTTTTTTTCTTATGGTTTTGAATTACAAATGATTTATACATTGTTTATGATCATATAAATAGTTTTCTGTGGCTGTGACAGATTATCAAGGGTAGCTATAATTGACTTTTGCCACAAATCTCTTGCTTGGTGACTATGCAGATCACTCCAGAATAATGGTTTATGCTCACTGAAAGTTTCGTACTATGTTTACTTTGGTATGCCCAGAAATGAAGTTCACAACCCTTTCATGTTAAGAGCGGCAGAACCATATTTCTGGAGTATCCAAATGAAAATAAGCATAACCATAACAAGCAGGAATAGACCAACATTATTGCCACTTACAAAAAGTATATTATTTGTATTTCTATGTAGAGATAATGATTCACTTGTGGAGTAAATCTTGGCATTACCCCAGCAGAAATTTTATGTGAGATGGGAGAGAGTTCTATTTTTCTTTATAAATTTTATTGTTCTTATTTTTTATTTTACACTTTGATGAATTGCTGACTATGCAAACAGCCTTAATCTTTTCTAGCAGTCACTTATTGGTTTTTAATAAAATATTTCCGACCACACACTATACATTTCTATAACAGTAAATATGCAAGTGTATGTGGGCATACTCTGGGTAAGGCTTTGTGTTTCAGCAAAAACAGATACAGCTAATAAACTGAACCATTGGTCTATTGCTGGTTCCTCTTTTACCCCAAAAGTTTGATCATCAGCATATTCAGATCTCCTGTTTTCATAAATTGTTTTATTTTCTCAATAAAACCTGTAACATTTTTACTTTTTCTTCTTGAGAATTTTGTTTGCTTCTTTTTTGTTTTGTTTGGTTTTGTTCCTTTGGCATCATGGGCATCATGAGGATATAGTATACAGCCACAAATTTGCCTAAGCTTGTGCTGATTTTTGATGAAAGAAGTTAGGTATTGTTTTATGCCCTGAATTTTAGCAGACCCACTCATAAATTTTGAATGCATTTTCTTGATGAATAACAAAACAAAATAACATAAATGACAGTTTCTATAACCACTCTACCAAAACATTACTTGGGTAGGGCTCCAACCATTAAAATTATAATAAAGATATTTTGATGGAAACCATAATGCTTTGAATAAAAGTTGACAAGAAATATGTACTTGTGATTGGAAAATACATTCAACTGTGAACCATTTTAATGAATTGGCTTTTTGTCAGCAATAAAATCATTTTCAAGAAAACAAGTCAAATTGTTTGATCTCATACTTTAAGTTATGCATATCGTAACTTCAGTATAATTTTTTGAAATCTTGTGTTTTATTTTTGTTAAAATTTAAATAACTATAAAAGAATATGCAGAAACATAGGCTTCAAGCACATTTAATATATTGAAGAAAGACTAATTATGGTATGTAATATCTTTTCCATTTCTTAATTGTGGCTTTGAAAGATAATTAACACTAATGCCCAAAGACATCTTTTGTATGAAATGAATCAATTTCTCTCTCCTAGGCACCATCGATGGAAGATTTAAGAAAATAGTCACTCAAATTGTTTTTTGTGATCTGTGATTAATATGAGGTTGAGACTATATACATGTGTCACATACCACACATATGCATCATAGCAGATGTGCAAATTACATACACACATGCACATATGTATGTATACACACATGTATAGTTTATTCTACATGCATTGGTGCATGTTGTATTTAATAGACTAAGGGGGACAGAATAGTCATTTCTTCAAGTAAATATATTTGCATGGTGGTGGTTTGGAGACCTAACAGAAGTGCATTAATTGATTTTGAACAATAGAATGAGAGAGTACCTAAACAGCAAATTCTCCCAGGACAAGATTTGTGTCTGGTATTAATTACACTATTAACTGGTTATATTGCTTTCAGCCTGTTTAAAAATGCCTTGAACACATGGTGGACTATAAAGTTGAATGGCTCATTGACTGAAGCTTAGAATTATCCATGAAAATTGGCATTATCTCTGTATGGCATCAGCTCCAATGCATGCTGCAGATTGGTTGTTCTGCCTCCCAGTGGCCAGGACACTAGGCAGTCACAAATGGTGAGAAATGGCTCTGGTGCCATAGGTAAGGTGTCAGCCACTTCAGATGCTGTTTGGAGAATTTAACAGTGAGACCTACAGTGAATCAGTTAGGAAGTGATGAGCTTGGGGATCTCTAGGCTGCCTGTGAAATTGTGCATAGTAACTCAAATAATCATCTGCTCCAATGGCCAAAACGCTTCTGTTTTCCTAATCATTCATACAAAAACCCCACAAAACAAATATTTTATAATATACTAAAAGTGAATCCTCCAGCATTGGACTTTCGCAGTAGATTTTTAGAAGCTTTGAGGGTTTTAGACATTATAGAATATTCAGGAACATGTGTGGCAATCTAATTAGCAGACTTTCCCTCTATATTTAGACATGCCATAATAATTTAAATTTGAAAGAAACTTTAAGTGTTTTTAACCAGAAAAAAAATTTATAATTTTCATTTGCCAGAGTGCTTTTTCTGAAGTTTTTGAAGTTACTGAAAGTTGATTTTCTGTAACTTGTTTTACTGTTCAAATTCGATTTATTTCTGCCACCTGTTATTTTTCTCCCTGGATTTTTTAGAAATCATTTTTGGACCATTAGATACTACTATAATAAGAGCCTCACTTCCTATGGTGTAATTGACTCTTGGTTTGACAGTTTAACAAATACACAATGAAAGTCCACTGTGTGCCAATAGCTGTGATATTTATTTTTCCAAGGAAGATACTTAAGCCTGAGTGTTCAATACTGTCCATCTGTTTGTTTAGGAATATGTTCCTTTGTTACCATGACTATGTTGATAATTTTCCTTTTAGATGACGTGCTTCAGGAGAAAAGAATTTTATCTCTGGGTTGCAGTGTTGTTTTAGGAATGTTTTAGGGTAATTTAATAAATACAAATTATTTTTGAAAAGTCTTTGTGACAAATTAATGTTTTATATCACTTTTTTGAATCGGGAATTAAAGTATAAATTCCCAAATTTAGTGAACCATGTCAGTAAATATTTTTCTGTTGTGCAAAGAACTGTACTTAGCAGAAGTATTTTTATGTTTGCAGAATCTGTTTTTCATTTGGGAATTATTTGTTTGTTTTTGTTTTTTTCAGTCTGCTGAACAACAACCACATCAGAAAGATTTCCAGAAATGCTTTTGAAGGACTTGAAAATTTGCAATATCTGTAAGTTAAAAGAAAAAATAACAATGGCTTATGGTGTTGATTGACTATTTTTGCCTTTTTGTGTGCATGTTTACTTTAAATTAAAATAATTCTTTACCTTCATGAAAAGCACTTTCAACCTTTATATAAAACTCATATATGAACATATCTTAAGTGCAATAAATTATTACTTTCAATAGGTTACGCATCTGAAAACATTTGAATATGCACAATTCTCCTGCCACAAGTTCTAAATTGGATAAAAATAAAAACAAAACAGTTTTCCAATATTTTGCATTCAAATTTAATTACTCAGTAATTGTAAAAAATTCCATACACCCAAAAAAGGGTTTCTTTTTTTGTTGTTGGCTAAAGCAGCTTTATGCCAACAACTTATCCATCCAAGACCTTCCAAAGCCAGTGAACACATTACAGTTAGGAACTTTAATAAACCTGAGTAAGAACCAAATTTTGGAAAGATTAGGTCACAAATATGATCACTGACAATTTTCATGGTTTTTGTGTATTATTGGTAAATGGGAATAAAGATATTTTAAACAACTGCCTGTTTGACTCAGAAACATTGGTGTTTGATAATTTCAGTGGTGGGAGATCATGATTGGATATGATTAGGTTGGAGGTGGAAGAAACAAACTACAAGGGCTTTTATCTCAGCTAGAGTGAGTGTTACAACGTTCTTTTTAAAACAATGTTAAGGCGATAATGAATATTTGTATACAAATATGTTCATTTGTAGATTAAGCACACTGCTAAAAAATTGTTCTCTTAAAGAGAAGAACACCATTTCAGTCTTTAGCTCTGACTGAATTTATACAACTGTAGTATCTTTCGAAACTATTGAAATTCCTATTAAACCCCAGGTCAGGAGCCTCAAAGCCTCCTGTGTTCAGTTGAGACACCTCAGCCTAACATAGAGGTCTCCCACAGCTCTGGTAATTACTGAGTCCTGAAGTTTCAGTTTCCTCTTAGGTCAGTCAATTCCATCTGCTCGCCTAACCTTTCATAACAAATCTAACATACCATCTTAGTCAATTTTCTGCTGATGTAACAGAATACCACAGACTAGGTAATTAATTTTTTTAAAAAAGTTTATTTGGCTCATCGCTTTGGAGGCTGGGAAGTCCAAGATCAAGGGGTTGCATCCTAACATGATGGAAGGACAAATGAGCATACAGACAGGGAGAAAAAGGGGGCTGAAATCCCTCAATCACTAATCCACTTCCATGATAATGGCATTATTGCATTCATGAGGGAAGAGCCCTCATGACCTAATCACTTTTTAATAGTCCCTCCTCTTAATACCATCACAGTGACAATTAAATTTCAATATGAGTTTTAGAGGAAACAAACATTTAAACTGTAGCATTCTGCCTCTTTGCCTCACAAAACTCATGTCCTTCTTATATACAAAAATACATTTATTCCATCTCGGTGGCTCCAAAAGTCTTCATTTATTTTAGCACAAACTCAAAAGTCCAAAGTCCGGAATCTCACCTGAATCGGATATGGGTGAGACTCAAGATGCCATTCGTCCTGAGGCAAATTCCTCTCCAGCTGTAAGCCTGTGAAATAAATAAAAAAAAAGATACCTACTTCCAAAATATGACAATGGTGCCTGCATATGATAGACACTCCCATGACAAAAGAGAGAGATAGGCAGAAAGAAAGAAGCAAGAGGCCCTAAGTTGGTCCAAAATCTAATAGGGAAAACAATGTTAAACCTCAGACTTCCACAATAATCATTTACTCCATTTGCCACCTTCTGGACACTGGGGAATTTGGGTCTCCAAAGCCTCAGGTGGCCACGACCCCATGTCTTTGCTGGGCTCAGCCCATGCTTCAGTTCTCTTGAGTTGGAGTCTCACGCCTACGACCTTCCCGGGCCAGAGTTTCCACTGGTGACCCTATAGCTCTGGGGTCTCAGTGGCAGCCCCAATCCCATGGATCCACTAGGCTTTGCCCTAGTGAGCCCTCTCTGTGGAGGCTCCACCTGTGGCAGGATTCTGCTTGGGCTCTGAGGTTATTTGATACATCCTTTGAAATCTAGATGAAGGGAGCCATATTCCCACAGCTCTTGTGTTCTGTGAGCCTGGATACTTATACCATGTGGACACTGTCAAGGCTTACTGCATGCACACTGCAGGAACCAACTTAGGCTATAGGTGGGGTTGGCTGAGGCATACACTGTGGTGGAACACAGGAAGCAGAGACCCAATGTGGCTCTGAGCAGCAATTCCATGGAAGGTACCTTGAGCCTGTTCCCTGAAACTATTCTATTTTTTCTAGAGCTCAGGGCCTGTGATGGGACAGGCAGACTTGAAGGCCTCTGAAATGCCTTTGAGGTCTTTCTCCTGTTCACTTGATGAACAGCACCTGAATCACTATCTGTGGTAACCTCTTTAGCAAATGGTCACTTGGGCACACCTGTAGTATTCTCTCTTTTACATGCTTCTTTACTCTTTACATGTGCAGCCTGCAAATTTTCCAAATCTTTCTGTTTTTTACCTTTTAATTACAAATTCCATCTTTAAGTTTTTTCCTCTAGCATCTCAATGTATGTAGTTAGAATTAGCTATGCAGCAACCTGAATGCTCTACTGCTTAGATATTTCTTGCATCAGACATCTTAGTTAATGACCCTTAAGTTCTTTATTCCATAAAGTCCTAGGACACAAACACAATTCAGCCAAGTTCTTTGCAACTGTATAACAGGGTGACCTTTAATCCAGCTTCCAATACCTTGTTCTTCATTTCTGTCTGAGACCTCATGAGAATGCCCTTTACTGTCCATGTTTCTATCAACATTCTGGCCATGACCACTTAATATCTAAGACATTCCATACCTTTTCTACAGATTTCCTCTTATAAGCCCTTAACAGAATCACTCTTAACATTCTGTTCATGGTAATCTAGGGTTTTTCTAGCCTGCTCCTGCAGACTCTTTTAGCCTTTACCCATTACCCAATTCCAAAGCTACTTCTGCACTTACTGACATCTGTTTGAACAACAGATCCACCTCTCAATACCACTTCTCTGTCTTCGTTTTCTGCTACTATGAAAGAATACTACAGACTGGGTAATTTATAAAGAAACGTTTATTTGGCTCATGGTTCTGGAGGCTGGGAGCTCCAAGACTAAGGGGTTGCATCTGGAGAGGGTCTTCTTGCTGTGTCATAACATAGTGGAAGAACAAACAAACACACAAGACAGAGAGAAAAAGGGCCAAACTTCAGTGATAACCAACTTACTCCTGTGATAATGGCATTAACCCATTCATGAAGGAAGAGTCCTCATGACCTAATCACCTCTTCAAGGCCCTGCCTCTTATCATAGTTACATTGGAAATTAAATTTCAATGAATTTTGGAGGGAACATTAAAACCATAGCACATGACCAGTGGGTGCATGCCATTCTTTATTTCCATATTTTATACAGTACTAAGTTTCCCTCAAACTTTGGTGGTGTGCAAAGCCTGCTGCTCATTAGTGAAGGAGCTTGACCTTCTCCCTATGTTTCATCTCAACCCTGCTCTGTAGTTCTCTACTCATTGACATGTCAAGAGTAACTCTCTTATAGTAAAACAAACAAATTAATAAACAAAACAAAACAAGAACCTTTATGGCTTTTCAAAAACCAATTTAGAAGGAATCTCATCACTTGCACTAATATTAAATGAGGAAATATAGTAAAATCACAGTTATTAGCAGGAAATTAATTTTGAATAAGACAAATGTTCAATGTTGCAGAGGCTTGGATCAGTTACGTACACAAGTGTATTCTCTGCGCTGAGTGAGAACAAAAAATCACTTCACATAACTTCTAATCAATGCTCTGGCCAACTAAAAACCCTAGTTATTAAGTGAAGAAAAAGTCTGGGCTTCTGTAAGATATGTTATTTAAAAGGCAAGGATAAAAAATGTGTGATGCAGTACATGGTGAACACATTCATGTGCCCACTACAGTAAATTTTACCATGTTTTCAATAACATTGCCAAGTAACTAGGGAATTTTGTAGAGAAACAGTGTTGTGAGTTAGAAGACCCATTCAATGCATACAATACCTGCAAGGTTTTATACCTTTTCTTTGCTCTTTATACTTGATCCACTGCTCTTTTATTTCTTCAAATATGGTAAGCACTGCCTTTCTACTCTCTGACCCTGGGCATGTCATGCTTTTTGTTTGTTCCTCGACTATTTTCCCTTTCTTGTCCCAGCTTTAATGTTATGACCTCTAGGAATCACCTTAAGTCAACCAATACTTCTCTTTTTCTCCCTAACACGGTGCCCTGTGTATTTCATTTATTGCATATACCGCAAAAGTTTATTTTTTCTCATCTATTTGTTAAATTATTTATTTTATTATTTCCCCACTGGATTCTGTGAGGTCGGGTGGCCATGTTCTCCTTATTTATCACACGTGTCAGCATCCAGAATTAGTATCTAGAACACAGGAACTACTCATTAAATATTGGTTGAATAAATGTATGAACATAAGGTACTCAATAAATGCTTGATATTTGCTTAATTAACACTCTTAGTTATGTTGAGGTAATTATTCTTAAGAGAGGAATGATAACACTATTAAATGCCTCTGTTGTTTCAACAACATGTGTATTTATCAATTATTTATAGCGTGCACTTTCCCAAAGATTACAAGTATTTATATTACAAAAAGTTGTTATAGTGCTTGTATATTCAGGAGGTCAATTTTCATTGGCTATTTATACCACAGAACTGCAGTTTTACCCTGTCAAACACAAAGGATAGCATAGCTTTTCCCCTAAGACACAAGCATTTGTAAACTCATCTAAAATTCTAGTGTGTTTTGAACCAAAATGTATCTCTGATCCCCTTGGGTAAAAATAAATTGAAATGTCTTAAGACAAGTTGTGCTTTCAAATTAAAAAAAATACAATTGTTTGAGAATGTTTTTGGGTATAGTGATTTGTTTAATGTTAGCTGAATTTTAGAGCTAAGACATATTGAAGATCTAAGAGCAAAATGCTCGTTTCCTTTGGTTTAGCAGACAGTTAAACTTTAGCTCCTTTTCTTTGGTTTAGCAACCCTTAAGAATAGCATTTGCAATGTTCATTATTTTTAACCATTTGACTTAATCTAATGATAAACTCCAAAATAAAATTTATTTGTTCAGAAACATCTTGACATCCAAATGATAATGATCTTGTTACCTATGGGCATTGATAATGATACCAAATCACTGTAATGCAAAATGTGATAATAGTCATGTTACTTAAGGGCACTGATAATTTCACAAGTTTCCAATTACCCATGGGGCAAAAAACTGATGCATCTCTGTGCATGTCTGCAATAAACTAGGCATCAATTGCTAGCATTTAAAGAGGAAATTTATTCCATATTCAAATCTGTGGTTCTGTTTCTGGCCATGGTTCTTGTTCTCTAAGTTTAGTATTTTATTTGAATTATAGCTTCCTCTTCCTACTAGCCCAGCTCTGAGAAGCTTTGTCCTTATGAACTCCTGTTACTGAATGCTGCTCCTTCTGCACAAACTCACCTATTTAGATTATTGGCTGAATGCGTCACTTGCAATTGTATCCTCAGCATTGGCCTTTTCCATTTCTCTCCAGTTTCTTTGAATTTATTGGGAGTCTGCCCCATTCCTATTGTATCCTATAGATAAAAAGATTTTTTTGAAATAGTAGGCAAGTGAGTGCCACTGAAGAATGTGACCTTTAATAGTGTAAGCTGGAAGGACACAACTCTCACCAGTTCTGAAATCTCTTACTCCCTGGGTTTTACTGACAATCTTAATAAAATGAGTGCAATTTCCTTGTGGTTTCTTGTCCAGTCTCTCAACTTTTGCTGTGAAATAAACCACTGCAGAATTTAGTGGCTTAAAACAATCAAACATTGTTATCTCTCATGATTGTTTCATGGACTAATGAGACAGTTCTTTTTGTCTATGTTGGCTCAGACCTTCTGGTCTAGAATGACTTTATTCACATAGCTGGCAATTTCTCAGTATCAGCTGGGATGCTTTTCTTTTCCATGTGGCTTCTCTTTCTCTAGCCAGCTAGGTTGTGCTTGTTTACACAATTACCTTATCCCTAGCATCGTCAGGGATGAGTGCTTTCCACACCTTGCTTGTGTCATGTTTGCCAGTGTCCCATTTGGCCATTCAAGCCACATGACCGAGATGTGATTCAGCACTGGAGAAACAGGCTCCATATTTTGGTAGATGAAGCAGCTTAATCACCTTGCAAAGGGGTATGAATCAGGGATGGGAGGAATTTTTTGCAATTTCTGCACTCTGTCACATTCATATAGGTCTGGAGCTTCCAGGGGTTGAGGTACGGGTTTCAATCACAAGCACATCCTGGGTTAGTGTCCAGGATGGATTATGCAGTAGGAGCTCAAAGAGAAAAGGGGCCATGTCTATTTGGGGAGCCACAAGGGGTGGGGGGCAGGTTGGACTTGATGGAAGGAGCAAGAGGATTGTGAGAAAATTCAGCAGTCTGGTATGTTTGTGTTATGGCAAGCATCTTTTAATGAATGGATGGGAGGGCCTGAATGGAGCATGATGAGAAATAAGGCTAGTAAGTTTGACAAGGACCAAATAATGGCGGAGGAGGGTTTGTGTGCCAAGTTTTCTGTCTCCGTGTGGTTAGCTCTTACTTACTTCTACTCACTCTAAACCAGTCTCCATTCCTACCACTCTACTAAAGGCTTTTTGATGAAGGCCACTCATGTTGTTAAACATATTGAACCGTTCTGTGCTTAATTATGTTTCATGAGGCTTCATGGTCTCCTGCACTGACTGCTCACCCTCTGATCTCCTTGGTGTTAGTGACATTGCATGTTCCTGGTGTGCCATTTGCTGACTCGCCTGCTCGGACTCCTTCACCCTGAGTTCTTGCCCATGTGCTCTTCTCTTTTCCACTTTACACCTCCCTGTGGTGGAACATATCTGCTTCCATGATATCAGTCATCATGTAGATGCTCCTGGCTCCCAAATCTTTATTTCTAGGCTTGATTAATTTTATGTTTTGCAATCCATACACATGCAATTTCTAACTCAATATTTCCACTTATATGTCCCACAGGAGCTTCAAATTCAACGTGACTTAAATTTAACTCATTATCTTTCTCCCTTCAAACCCACTCTTTACTTTCCCCTTCAAATGTGCTTCTTATTTTGGGAAATGATGACAGACTCATACAGTCATCTAAACTAAATATCTGCACATCATATTGGCCTTCTCCCACTTTCTCTCCTGCTGTGTCCAGTTAGCTGTTAAGTCTTGTAGGGTCTAGGTTAACATTGCTCTATTCCCCTCCTATCTACCCCCATTGTGCTGCCTTGTCTTCCATCCTCCATATCCATCACCCTTGCCTGTGCAAAACTTTATTTCTTTGCCCAAATCTTTCCCTTTCTAAATCTCTGAAGGGCAACTAGTCATCTTTTCTTAAAAAAAAAAAAAAAAAAAAAAAAAAAAAAAAAAAAAAAAAGACTTGATTAGCCCGTTCTTCTTAGAGTTCTTCAGTGGCTCCCGTTGTTTTTGGGATGAAGTAAAATCTCATTAACAGAACATATAAAATTCAACTTTATTTATATCTTCAGCCTTCATGACAATCAACTCCTCAAGCTTGGAGCTCTAAAGTTCCTGGTATGTGGCATTTGATATCCTTCTGAATTGCCAGCTTCACATACTCTCTTGGCAACTGTATTATGCTGGGATATTGTGCCTTCCTGAAAATACCTCCTGCTCCGTGACTCTGATGATCACATAACAGATCACTTATTTTTTACCTACTATGTTATTAGAGATGTACATTGTCAGTAATCTATGCAACAAACTTGTAAGGTTTTATATATGGGATAGATGAACACAGTAATTAATTTTACCAAAGACACAAATATGAAAATACCAGGGCCTTCTGAAGAAAAAATGTGGGAACAGAAGCAGAGCAGGCGGTCTGGGGTGGGAGTGAAGAGCAGTGACACCTCTCCTACCCTGCCTGGGAAAGTATTCCCTGCCTTACGGAGTAGGGTGGTCTGGTCCACTCAGCAGGTTTACCCACTTAGAGAAATAGCTGCATCAAATGGTCATAACTCAATGAGAACAAGCATTAGCATCATCTAGCTCTTTCATCAAGCATCCTGATGGTCATCTGAATCTCATATAGATTTGCCATCAAGGAAAGAATATGCTGACTATCTGAGAAAAATAGCCCAATCTTCAAGGAAGTAACGTTTCTTATTAATTAATTGATTTATTGACTAGTTTTTTTGGTGACTTTGGATAGGGAAAATTAGTTTCCAAAAGAACAAAATATATTCAGATGCTCTGACTAAATTCATTTTGTAGGCCAAGTTGAGGAACTTCTGGAAGGTTCTTTTTGGGCCACTCATCCAGACTTCCTATAAATCTATCTTTTCACTCTGTACTTGCAACTATTTTCTCTTTGTGAAAATTAGGTAGCATTACTTTATAATCTTGACATATAATTACTTTGTCAGCATATTTTGATTAAGAAATTTTAGTTTTCATCCATGTGTTCATCCATTTGTCCATCCATCCAACAATCTATTTAATATCCATCTATCCATTTATTTATGTATTCATCCGTCCAACAATAATGTAACAAACACCTACCATGCCAAGTACTATACTAGGCTCTAGTTATGTCGTGGTGAGCAAAAAAGATTTGGCTCTGTCCTCATAAAATCTATGAACTGATATAGCAGAGGAACATTATTCATTTGTTTTCTATCTTAATATTTCAGTATTAAATTACCATGTCCTATGCATTTGGAGTCATGAATGTCCAGAATGAGATTCAGGAAGTTGGAGCAGGGAAGAGGAGACATTACAACTAATACCACAGAAATACAAAAGATAATGAGACTGCTGTGAACAACTATACACCCCAAAATTTGATCACATAGAAGAAAGAGATTTCTAGAAACCTGCAACCTTTCAAGATTAATGAGGAGGCTTTTGCTTCCTTTCTCCATATGTGATGCTGGGTCCCCCTTTGCCTTCTGCCACGATGGTCAGCTTCCTGTGGCCCTCACCAGAAGCCAAGCAGATGCTGGCACCATGTTCTTCATAAAACCTGCTGAACTGGGAGCCAAAATAAAACTCCTTTCTGTATAAATTACCCAGCCTCAGATATTCCTTTAGAGCGATGCGAGTAGACTAACACAATCACCTAAAAAATATTTTGGCACCTTGTTCTTAGTATTTTTCAATTCACTCACAAAATTTACTTTGGTTCCCTGTGGGAAAAATATTTAAATAATTGAATATTGTATAATGTGACAACCATATTTTTCAGATTTTAATGATAGATGGTATTTCCTTCCCCAGACTAAGCACTACATTTATAAAATTCCTTCAATGTAACTCTCCTATTCTGTAATTGATTATATGTAGATTAGCCATCATTTACCAGGGTTTTTTTTGAGAGTGAAAGCAGGCACTGCTAACAGTTATGCTAGTATAGAGTATATAAACCAAGGCTGTCCCAAGCAAATCAAGCATGTGATCATCCTAGTTATATAAGACTAATTTCAAATGACTGCTTTAATATAGGATAACTGTAGTGTCTTACTTTTGAGGAATTTAAAGCATATAATTTTATCACAATTGATGAAGTCATTTAAAAAAACCATCATTTTACATTCTATCTGCTCAAATCATAAAATCAAGAGTAAAAGGGAGTAACAGGTGATAAATGTCAGTGTTGCTAAGCATCAGATAAGGTAATGTAGGATTTCTTATAAAGTATCATAACATTGTCCTTCAAAAGAACTCTATGACCCTGAATATAGACAAGTGTTTTTGTGTGCAATACTTTCTAAATAAAATTTATGTGTCAGAGCCTTTCAAAGTTGTTACTGTTGCTGAAAAGATCTTTTCCTAGTCATGAGAATAACGTACATTTCCTCTATATCTTAATAGGCTCAGGATACCATAACAAAATACCATAGACTAGATGGCTCAACCAATAGACACTGATTTTCTCCCAGTTCTGGAGTCTGGAAGCCTGATATCAGAGTGCTAGCATAGTCAAGTTCTAGTGAGTGCTTTCTTCCTTACAGACAGCCACCTTCTTTCCTCAGTACCCGTGCTATGTAAAATCCTGTAGGATTAGGATCCCACCCATGACCTCATTAACTCTATTTTATAAAAACTTTATAAAAGTCCTATCTCCAAATATAGTCACATTTGGGGTTAGAGCTTCAACATATGAATTTTGGGGGGATACAATTCAGTCCATAGCTCCATAGGAAACTTAAAAGTATACTTTTTATATGTATAAATAAATTTAAAAAATATTTTGTAAACTGCTTTAAAAAATCCTAATATATTCTCATGTGTTCCATGTAATTAAATTTTTCTATGACAGCTAAAAAAAGATTAATGAGGGAGAAATAGAAAATCTGAACAGGCATATGAGTAAGCAGATTGCATCAGTAATGAAACATATCCCATCAAAAAAAACCGAGGACCTCATGGCTTCACTGCTGAATTCTACCAAACATTTCAAGAACTAATGCCAATCCTTCTCAAAATCTTTGAAAAGAGTTAATATTAAGGAAGACTTCCAAACTGCTTTCATGAGACCAGCATTGCTCTGAAATCAAAGCCAGGCAAGGATGCTACAAGAAAAGAACATTGCAAGCCAGTATCCCTGATGAACATGGGTGTTTCAATTTGACTCAAACTCTTTGATGCCTAATTTTATGCTTTCATGAATTTCTCACAAAGGTAACTTATTTCATTTATTTTTCTGGTGCATACGCTTTATTTCTTTATTTTATTTCTTTTAAAATTAATTAATTAATTAATTAATTTTGAGAAAGAGTCTCACTCTGTCACCCAGGCTGGAGTCAGTGGTGCAATCTCAGCTCACTGCAACCTCTGCCTCCCAGGTTCAAGCAATTCTTGTGCCTTAGCCTCTCAAGTAGCTGGGATTACACACACACACCACTATGCCCAGCTAATTTTTTGTATTTTTACTAGAGATGGGGTTTTGCCATGTTTTCCACGCTGGTCTTGAACTCATGAGCTCAGGCAATCTGCCCACCTTGGCCTCTCAAGCATATGCTTTTATGAAGCTGTTTGGTAATACAAGGTCAACCTTACAGATGATTGGGGTCAGTCATATTGTTACTCTAGCCAGAATGATCCAAGGCTACAAGATTTCTTTTCCTCCAGACGTTTTTGTCACTCCTTCCTCTTTCCTGATTTTTCTTTGATTTCAGGCTACTCAAGTCCAGTTCTCCCAATCAGCCACCTTTCTGCCTGTTACCTACTCACTAGGGTAAGGTCCATAGTGAGAGAATCCTTTTCAGGTTTGCGAAAAGAGAGGGAGAAATAGACTCAGTAGATTTTTGCATTGTATATTTGCTAATTATGCAAAAAAAGGCTTTGAAGTTTTCCTTCTATTATGCATCTATTTCATGAACAGCCAGCAGCTCACATCCTTTATATAACTTTTCTAGATTTCCCCAGCCAGAGGTACTTCTCATGTATAAGACATTATTTCCTTTCCTCTCCCTCTGATTTCAATATCTGAGTTTTCATATAGCTGTTATATCCTTCTATTCTAGTGATAAGCTACTTGATATCAAGGAATTTATTAACTACTTTTGTCTTCCAGGCAATACTATGCAGTCCCTAGTACTTACACATGTTAAATAAATGATTATTAATATCAACTGTGTTTTTAATCTGTAGAATGGATGACGTTGGTGGAACATGATATTCAAAAGTCTAATTAACAGATATGTGGAACAAATTAGTTTTGTACGATAAAATGAATTAAATTAACCTTAGTAGTTCCAGAGAACAGAATTTAGACTTAGATACAGCAACAGGGAAAATGATTTCAGTTAACTTATTCATTCATTTCAACATCCATTCATTCAACAGAAGGTTTTAAATAACATGTTTTATTCTGAGATAATTATAAATTCACATGCAACTGTAAGAAATAATACACAGAGAGATAACATCTACTCTTTATCCAGTTTCTACCAATGATAAATACAGCAAAAAATATAGTGCAATGTGTGACCAGAATACTGGCGTTGATACAGTCAAGATAAAGAGCAAATCCACCACCCAAGGTCTCTCATGTTGCTGTTTTATAGCCACATCCACTTCCCTCTGCCCAACCCCTCTTCAAATCCTGGCAACTACCAGTCAGTTCTGCATTTCCACGGTTTTATTTAAAGAATGTTATTTGAATGGAAACATAAAATATACAGCCTTTTGTGATTGCCTTTTATTTTCACGCAGCATCATTCTCTGGAGAGTCATCCTGGTTTTTGCATAATACTGATAGTTTATTACTTTTTATTGCTGAGTAATATTCCATGGTATCAATATACCAGTCTGTTTAACCATTCACCTATTGAAAGACATCTGAGTTATTTCCAGTTTCTGGCTATTCAGAATTAAAATCTTTAAGGTGGTGATTAACATTGCTTCACACATAAATAAAAATTTACACAACTATTTTTGGGTGAATTTAATTTTTTTATTCTTTAGAATAAACATCCTGGAGTGTGATTGCTGGGTCACATGGTAATTGGATGTTTGGTTTAAGACACTGATAAATTGTTTTCCAGAAGAGCTGTACAATTTTATATTCTCACTAGTATGTGATCCAGTTTCTCTGCACCCCTGCCAACATTTTACATTGTTACTATTTATAATTTTAGCCTTTCAGATATGTGTATAGGAATATCTCATTGCAGTTTTAGTTTATACTTCTCTAATGGCTAATGATGTGGAACATCTGTCATGAGCATTTACCATCTGTTTATCTTCTGTTCGTGTCTGCTCATGTCTTTTGCTTACCTTCTAATGAGATTGTGGGGTTTTGTACTGTTAAGTTTTGAGAGTTTATATATTCTAGAGATTAGTCCTTTATCAGATATGTACTTTTCAAATATTTTCTTCCAGTCTGTAACTTGCTTTTAATCTTCTTAACAGGGTCTTTTGAAGAACAGGTATTTTCATTTTGATGAAGTTCAATTTATCAAAGTTTTTGTCTATGGATTATACCTTTGGTGTCAAGTCTCAGAGTTCTTTTTCTGCCTATCCATCCAGAAGATTTTCTCCTGGCTGTTTTTCCTGAAAGATTTATAGTTTCCATATCTACATTTAATTCTGCAACCCACTTAGAGTTAGTTTTTGTGTAAGGTGTGAGGCTTAGATCAAGGCTTGTGTTTTTGCCATGAATGTTCAGTTGCTTCAGCATCTCCTGTTAAAATGCTTTCTTTCTTCCCCGAATTGCTTCTGCACCTTTGACAAAAATAAGTTGACTATATTTTGAGGGTCTATTTCTAGGCTCTCTATTTTACTACATTTACCTATATGTTTACCCCTTTGCCAAATAATCTTGATTAGCTAAATAATACATCTTGAAGACAGGTAGACAGTTTCCTTCCATTTTATTTTTTTTGCCAAAATTTTTAGTTAGTCTAGATTCTTTGCCTTCCATTAAAACATACAATAATTTTATCTACATGTACAAAAGTCTTGCTTGAATTTTCGTAGCTTGTTTTAAATTTGTATGGCAGTTTGGGGCTAATGACATATTTACTCTATGAAACTTTTAATTCATAAACAAGGTATGTCTCCATTTATTTAGATTTTTTTTTTTTTTAAATCAGTGTTTTAAAGTTTGAAAATAAACGTCCTCTAAAGCTTTTGGTAGGTTTATACCTAGGTATTTTGTTTTCGAGTGACTGTAAAGAGTATTGCTTTTTAGTATAATTTCAATGTTCACATTTTCATTGCCGAAATGAAATATTAGCATTACTACTAGAAATCTAGTGTTACTACTAGAAACTAGTAATGCAATTGATTTCCATATTCCCTTGTATACTGTGACCTTGCTGATCTCACTTTTTAAATTCTAAGATCATTTTGGGATTTTTTACATACATAAGCATATTATCTGTAAACAGGAATATATTTTCTTTCTTTCTTTCTGATTTGTATATTATTTTTCTCGACCTTTTTTCATTGCCTAGGTCTTCCAACGGAGTGGTAAGAGCAGACATTCTTGCCTTGCTCCTGATCTTAGAGGGAAGGATTCAGTCTTAAACCATTATGGATAAGATTAGCTGTAGGTTTTTGTCAAGCTCTTTAACAGGTTAAGGGAATTTCCCTATATTTCTATTTTCCTGGAGCTTCGATCATGAATGGACATAGAATTTAGTCAGAGGTTTTTTCCTTTTTTTTTTTTTTGAGAAGGCATCTCACTCTGTCACCCAGGCTGGAATGCAATGGCACAATCTTGGCTCTCTGTGATCTCTGCCACCTAGTTTCAAGCGATTCCCCTGCCTTGGCCTCCTGAGTAGCTGGGATTACAGTCACGTGCCACCACATCCGGATAATTTTTGTATTTTTAGTAGACAAAGGGTTTCATCATGTTGGTCAGGCTGGTCTCGAACTCCTGACCTTGTGATCTGCACGCCTCGGCCTCCCAGTGTGAGCCACCGCGCCTGGCCAAAGGTTTTGCTCTTTATTGATTGCTGTGACTAGATGACTTTTCTTTTTCAGTCTGATTTTTTATATATATATATAATATATAATATATAATATATTTGTAGTTTGTAGTGATTTTTTCATATGGGTACTTGTGTTTTCTCTCTTTTGTTCTTTGTTAGTCTTGCCAGAGGTTTTTCAATCATATTAATCTTTTCAAATTAATGAATAAAATCCACTCTCTCCATATACATACATACATAAATGCATATATAAATACATAAAATATAAACACATAAATTCATATATATATAAATACATATATGTATAAATGCATATATATAAATACATATGTACACACATAAATATGTAGAGAGCAGATTTTATTCATTGATTTTTGAATATTGAACTACTTTTGTATTTCTGAAATACAACTCCTTAGACTATGGAGTATAATTCTTAAATACGTTGCTCAAATATAATTGCTAATATTTTCTTGACAATTTATGTATCCATATTCATGAGGGTTATTGGCATATTGTTTCCTGTTTTCTTACTATCTCTCAGGTTTTGGTATCACGTTAACACTAACTTTATAAAGTGAATTGAGAAGTATTCCTTCTCTGCTACTTTTCTGGAAAAGATTGTGCAGATTTGGTGTTAAATTCGTCATTAAATGTCCGATAGAATTCCTCAGTGACATTACGGGGGCCTGGAGATTTCTTTTTCAAGAATGTTTAAGTTCTGAGTTGAGGTTTTTAAATAGTTAAAGCACTATTCACATCATCTCTTTCACACCTGGGTAAACTAATAGTTTGTGCTTTTTGAGGAAGTTGTCCATTCCTTCTAATTTGTCAAATATATATGTTCGTTGTGTTCTGTTAGTACCCTTTTGATGTCTGCAGGATTTGTAGTGATTTTCTCATATGGGTACCTGTGTTTTCTCTCTTTTCTTCTTTGTCAGTCTTGCCAGAGGATTTTCAATTTTACTAATTTTTTTTTTTTTTTTTTTTTTTTTTGAGGCGGAGTCTCGCTCTGTCGCCCAGACTGGAGTGCAGTGGCGCGATCTCGGCTCACTGCAAGCTCCGCCTCCCGGGTTCACGCCATTCTCCTGCCTCAGCCTCCTGAGTAGCTGGGACTACAGGCGCCCGCCACCTCGCCCGGCTAGTTTTTTCTATTTTTAGTAGAGACGGGGTTTCACCATGTTAGCCAGGATGGTCTCGATCTCCTGACCTCGTGATCCGCCCGTCTCGGCCTCCCAAAGTGCTGGGATTACAGGCTTGAGCCACCGCGCCCGGCCTAATTTTACTAATTTTTTAAAATAATCGGCTTTTTCTAAGTTCTCTGATTTTCTGTTGTTTATCTGTTTTTGAATTTCATTAAGTTTTGCTTATTTTTATTATTTTCTTCTTGCTTTGAGTTTATTTTGCTCTTGTATTCTAGGTTTCTGAAGTGGTTGTTTTGATTATTAATTTGAAACTTTTGCTCTTTTATAATGTAAGCGTTTCATATGATAGATTTTTCCTTCCTATACTACCTTAGCTATGTCCCATTAATTTTTGACGTTGTATTTTTCACTTTCATTCAGTTCGATGTACTTTTTTAAAGCTCTTTTCAGATTTTCTGACTCGTAGATTATTTGTAAGTATGTTGTTTAGTTTCCAAGTGTTTAGATATGCTCCTGTTATCTTTTTTGCTATTGGTTTTTTGTGTGTGTTCAGAAAATATACTCCGTATGATTTCAATATTTTACATTGTTGAGGATTGTTTTATAGCTCAGGACATAATCTATCTTGATATATATTCTGTGGGAACTCAAAAAGGATTTGAATTCAGTTTTTGTTTTCGGAGGAGTGTTCTGTAAATGTGAATTAGACTGTATTGTTTTATGTCATTGAGTTCTTCTATTTCCTGGGTGATTTTCATCTAGGTCTTCCATCAATTGTTGAGAAAAGGGTATTAAAATCTCTCACTATATGCATTTATCTCTTTCTCTCATCAGTTCTATTTTTTGCTTCACATGTTTTCTAGCTCTGTTTCTTGGTACATACATTTAACATTTCTATGTCTTCTTGGTGGACTGACCTTTCTAAAATAATTATAAAATATTCTTCCCTATCTTTAGTCATTGCCTTTATTTGGAAGCCTACTTTATCTGATGTTAATAGAACCATTCCTGTTTTCTTTTGATTGAGATTTGCATGACCTAACTTTTTTCATACTTTCACTTTCATATCCTTTTACTTGATCTCGTTTTCTGATAGACAGCATATAGCTGGTCATATTTTAAAAATCTGTTTTGCCAATCTTTGTCTTTTTCTTTTTGAGAGGGAGTCACTCTGTGGCCCAGGCTGGAGTACAGTGGTCTGATCTCTGCTCACTGCAACCTCCGCCTTCCAGGTTCCAGGTTCCACCAATTCTCCTGCCTCAGCCTCCTGAGTAGCTGGGATTACAGGCATGCACCACCACACCTGGCTAATTTTTGTATTTTCAGTAAAGATGGGGTTTCAGTATATTGGCCAAGCTGTTTAGGGTTTAAGTTTCACATTTTAATTTTCCTTTTCTATTTTTTATTTTCTCCCTTTTCTGTGTTTTCTCTTTTTTCTACCTTCCTGTTGGTTATTTGTACATGTTTTAGCATTATACTTTGATTTATCTGTTAGTTCTTATGTCTTTGTGCAGCTTTTGTAGTGGATGCTCAGGTATTAAATACATATACATAATTTATCACAGCCTCCTCAAATATCATTCTATTTATTTAAGTATAAAATTTGTCCTTTTCTTAAGTCCCTTTACCCTCCCTGATTTATACTATAATTGTCTCAACTATTTTCTCTACATACAGTGAGAATTACTTCAGAAAATGCTATTATTTTTGATTCAATTATCAACCATAATTTAGGATGCCGAAGAGAAAAGGTAAAATGCATTTATTCATAATTTTTACTCTTTCTATTATTCTTTCTTCTTGATGCTTCATATTTCCTTCTTTTATTATTTTCTTTCCCCTTAGAGAATTTCATTTAACCATTCCTTCAAAATAGCTCTGCTGTTGACAAATGCTCTTAATTTCCCCTTATCTGAGAATGTCTTGGTTTACCCTTTATTCATGAAGAGTGTTTTAGCTAGATACAGGATTCTGGTTTGACAAATCTTTCCTTTCAGCCACTTCAAAAATGTGCCAATTCCTTTTGCCTCTGTGGTTTCTGATGAGAAATCTGCTGTCATTCCTATGATTCTTCCAGCTCTCTTTCCTCTCTCACTGCTTTCAAGATTTTCTTTTTCTTTAGTTTTCTGATATTTGAATATGAAGTATCTTGATTTAGATTTCTTTGAGTTTGTACTGTTTTAGGGCTCACTCAGCTCCTTGAATCTGTAGATTTATCTCTTTTGTCAAAATTGGAAGTTTTCAGTCATTATTTCTTTTTTTTTTTTTCATTTTTTTATTATACTTTAAGTTCTAGGGTACATGTGCATAACGTGCAGGTTTGTTACATATGTATATTTGTGCCATGTTGGTGTGCTGCACCCATCAACTCGTCAGCACCCATCAATTCATCATTTATATCATGTATAACTCCCCAATGCAATCCCTCCCCCCTCCCCCCTCCCCATGATAGGCCTCAGTGTGTGATGTTCCCCTTCCCAAGTCCAAGTGATCTCATTGTTCAGTTCCCACCTATGAGTGAGAACATGCGGTGTTTGGTTTTCTGTTCTTGTGATAGTTTGCTAAGAATGATGGTTTCCAGCTGTATCCATGTCCCTACAAAGGACGCAAACTCATCCTTTTTTATGGCTGCATAGTATTCCATGGTGTATATGTGCCACATTTTCTTAATCCAGTCTGTCACAGATGGACATTTGGGTTGATTCCAAGTCTTTGCTATTGTGAATAGTGCTGCAATAAACATACGTGTGCGTGTGTCTTTGTAGTAGAATAATTTATAATCCTTTGGGTATATACCCAGTAGTGGGATGGCTGGGTCATATGGTACATCTAGTTCTAGATCCTTGAGGAATTGCCATACTGTTTTCCATAATGGTTGAACTAGTTTACAATCCCACCAACAGTGTAAAAGTGTTCCTATTTCTCCACATCCTCTCCAACACCTGTTGTTTCCTGATTTTTTAATGATTGCCATTCTAACTGGTGTGAGATGGTATCTCATTGTGGTTTTGATTTGCATTTCTCTGATGGCGAGTGATGATGAGCATTTTTTTCATGTGTCTGTTGGCTGTATGAATGTCTTCTTTTGAGAAATGTCTGTTCATATCCTTTCCCCACTTTTTGATGGGGTTGTTTGTTTTTTTCTTGTATATTTGTTTGAGTTCTTTGTAGATTCTGGATATTAGCCCTTTGTCAGATGAGTAGATTGCAAAAATGTTCTCCCATTCTGTAGGTTGCCTGTTCACTCTGATGGTAGTTTCTTTTGCTGTGCAGAAGCTCTTTAGTTTAATTAGATCCCATTTGTCAATTTTGGCTTTTGCTGCCGTTGCTTTTGATGTTTTAGACATGAAGTCCTTGCCCATGCCTATGTCCTGAATGGTACTACCTAGATTTTCTTCTAGGGTTTTTATGGTATTAGGTCTAACATTTAAGTCTCTAATAAAGACTTTTTCATCTCATCCTTTTTTTTCCTCTTCTCTTCCTAGGACTGTGTTGAAAAAAATGCCAGATCTTTTGTTAAAGTCCCACAAGTCCCTGAGACTCGGTTTATATTTTAATGTCTATGTTGTCTCTGTTGTTCAGATTGAGTAATAACTACTGCTCTTCATCAAGTTCACTTCTTTTTCTGTTGTCCTCTCCATCCTGCCACTGACTCATCCAGTTGATTTTTTTTTTAATATTTCAGTAGATAAGTATTTTTCTGTTCTAAAGTTTCTGTTTGGGTCTTTTTATATTTCCTATTTATTTTTTAAGGCTGGTTTTAAAAAATGTATTTCCATCTTGTTTGTGATTGCTTCCTGAAGCATTTTTATGATGTTCTTTTAAAATATCTATTATATAATCCTAACGTCTCTGTTATCTTGCTGATGTCATCTGTATTACTTTGCTAGGGCTGCCATAAGAAAGTCCCACAGGCTGGGTGGCTTACAATAGAAATATAATTTTGTTCTCTTCTAAAGGCCCTTTCCTTGGCTGACAGAATGACTGTCTTCTCTCTTTGTCTTTACATAGTCTTTCCTCTGTGTCTGTGTCCTAATCTTATTTTCTTCGAGATACTAAGGATGCTAATTTTGTAAAAATTAGGGCCCGTCTGTATGACCTTGTTTTACCTTAATTTCTTCTTTAAAGGTCTTATCTTCAAATACAGTCACATTCTGAGGTACTGGGGGTAAAGACTTTGACATCATTTTTTGGGGGGAGAGGAGATCCTGAATCTTACTTGAATTTTCTGTTTTAGCTGACTTCCTCCTACATTGCTGTCAAAGGAAAGAAAGCTTCCTCATTATTGTCAGGTGCAGATAGGAGTCCAGGTTTCCCATGTGGCTTCCATTGATTCCCACATGGTGGTGGGATTCCTTGTTACTTCTGGTAAGAGTTGGTAGGGCGGGCTCTCCACGGATACTTTCTTTGCCAAGAGGGATATAAATGTTTTATTATTGCTCCCCATATGAACTGCACTTACACCATGTAGTGGGGGTGGCATCATCACTGCTTCATATTGGTTAAAATTCTGACTATCCACTGGTTTCCCTCTGACACCATTCCAGTGGGGAGCAGGAAGAACAGCTCTTTATTGCTAGTTTGGGGTGGAGGTGGAGGCTTTCTATGTGGTCTGTACTGATACCAGAGTGGATTTCATTATTATCACCATTTAGGAATGAAAATTCCAGCTCCTTACTTTACCTTCTCTGACAACACGGCTATGGGGGTGTTGGGTGCCTCAACATAGCCTCACAAGGGTAAGGATCTAGGATCCCCAGTTGACTTTAACGGCATGAGTGGGAGTGCAACCATAGTTTCTTCTGTAGTGTTTGGCTAGAATAGAGTTATTATTTTATGAACGTTTTCTGTCTTGCTAGACTAATCTCTTCCCTTATTTTTGGATTTTTTGTCATCTGTACTCATTGATATTTTCTAGGCTTTTGCTTGTTTAACTCTAAGTTTGAAATAAATGAGCAAAAAGAAAACCTAGAAAATTACCATTGTGTCATATCTTGGGCCCTGAAGTTCCTGGGAAATTTGCTTTCTATCTTTCAGAGGCTTCTTATGTTTGTCTCATATGTAATGTCCAAGATTTCTAGTTGCACTTAGTGGGATAAATATGAGAAAGGCACTTTTGAGCATTTTTACTTTATGTGTGTGTGTGTTTTTAGACAAAGAGAACTAGGTAATAATCACAGCTCTCCAATATGTGATAAAATTTTATTCTTTAAAATGTGGTAAGACATATATTACATAAAATGTGCCATTTTAATCATTTTAATATCTTTAAGTACTGCTTAGTACTTAATGCTTAGTATCATTAAGTACATTCACCATATTGCGCAACCATCACCACTATCCATTTCTAGATTTTTTTTCATCATCCCAAACAAAAACTATACTTATTAAATAACCCTCTATTCCTCCCACTCTCAGCCCCTCATAGCACCCATTCTACTTTCAGTCTCTATAAATTTTTCTATTCTAAATATTTCATGAATAATTCAGTATTTTCACCTTTGTTTAGGTTTCTTTCATTCAGAGTAATGCTCTTAAGATTCATCCATGTTGCAACATGTATCAGAATTTCATTTCTTTTTAAGGCCAGATAATATTCCATTGTACAGATATACCATATTTTGCGTAAGTGTGGCATGTCTGTTCAATGTGATTTCTATATTTTGGCTATTATGAATTATGCTGCTATGAACATTGCTTTGCATGTATCTGTTTGAGTAGCTGCTTTCGGTTCTTCGGGTGTATAACAGAAGTAGAATTCCAAAACTTATTTTCATGCAACCATTTACTCATTGATTACTTTTATTAATTTACATACAAGTGCTGCTTAACTTATTATGGGGTTATGTCCTGATAAACCCATTATAAATTTAAAATGTTGTAAGTGGAAAGTGCATTTTTGATCTACGCTGTTTTCAATTTATGATGGGTTTATCTGGATGAAATCCCATTGTAAGTCAAAAGCATACTGACTGCATATGGCTATTGCACTGTCATAAAGGGAAACTATTGTAAGTAAGGGATAATCTGTGTTCATTCACTTATTCAACACATTTCCTGCTCATCATTTGTTTGTCAAACACCTTACTGATAGTAATTTTTAACATCTTACATTTGTACAGTGTCTTACAAAATATTTCTGTAAGTGTCTCATTGAATTTTCAGATTAGTTTTTTGATTTTATGTATTAATACTCTACACAAATAAGCTTAATATTCTGGGAGTTCCATAAATGAGTAAAAACTCACATTTCTGTCCTATAATATTGAGCTTAACACACTTTTGGTTGAGAGTCTTGAGATTTTAAAGCAAAGTTTAGATTATCATTTGAGAAGAATGTTCTAAAAATGTGTTTTTTAGTTCAAAACTTCAGAAGCTTTGCCCTTAGAAGGAGTCATATAGATTATGTATAAGCCATTTTCTATAGTTTAAATATCATTTTAGCTTAAGCCTTATTTTTACAGTTGGGCACAATCTCTCTCAAAATGACATAATCAGTGTAAATACATAGGTTGATGTGTAAATATTTAATGAAACATGTCAACATAAAATTCTTATCAAATTATTTATTTTCTATACATATCTGTTATCTAAATATATATTTTTGGATTCTGTGAGGATGTTTCTCAACTGATGACTGTATTCTTGGAGCTCACTGGCAATAATCTAATACCTAATTTCCAAAATGAATAAATGTTGAATCAAAAATGATGATTTAACTTTTTGACTTTGATTGTTGTAGAACCAACATAAGTTTGTTGTTGGAAGACCACACTCTAATCTCAAGTGAAAATATTTCTGGAATGTTTATACATGTTAATAGATAGAATTTTACTGTCATTGGCTTATCTGACCATTTTTTTTTTTTTCAGAAAAAAAGGACTGATACAAGTGGTGAAATTTTTTTAATTGTCCTTTTCTATTACTGTTTAAGATCTTTAGAAATTAGTGAATTATTACACTCTGAAATAATGCAGAACACAGTTTTAGGATACAGGAGAAACTTTAGTTTGCCCCTAAATATAGTGAGAATAGAACTGACTTCAGCACAAACTTTGCCTATTTAACAGCTATTGCATATATATCATTTGTTTTAGTTACAATATATGTAATACATTTTAAATGTATTGAATTATGAGGAAGAATTTCATATATATTTCTCATTTACCATTTTATACCGTTTATATCTACTTCCTTGACCCTTATGAATTCTAGCTTGAATATTGGAATTACCAAATGAGCAAAATGTAACATTATAAATATACACTATTGTTAGTAAACCTACGTGAATAGTGGATAAAAGGACAGGAGACAGCTTCCCATGGTAGTATTGTTAAAAATAAAAATGCTTCAGATTTGGTGGGTTTTCATGTTGCTGAAGCCATTATTTGGAAGAATTCATAGACGAAAAAGATGAGGAGGCAATGATAAAAGAAAAATGAAAGTTTCTTTTTTCCTCTTTTGTTTTCTTTCCTTTCTTTTAATAAGTATAATGTCAGTTTAGATTCTCTTGGTGACAATAGACCAAAACAAACAAATGAAAACACAAACAAACTGCTCAGGTAGATATAAATATCATAGAAGTAATGATGACCAAGGCAAACCTAATGGCTCAAACAATTTCGCCAAGAGCCTAGTTCATCTGCATCTCTCAGGATGGGCGGGCCTCTCCCGGGTTTAATACATCCTTCAGCTCTACCTAGTAGACCACAACAGCGTCATGTTTTCCCCTCCAGTTAGCAACACTTCTCTACCAGACTCTTCATGCTGCCCCATTCAGGGAAAATGATGGATTTCTTCTGATGGCTCATGAGGAAGACAGATTAAACTTTTAAAATATATGAGAATCCCAGCAAATGTCTCCTTGTGTCTCACTGCTCATGTCTTTCCCTGAGCTGGTCACTGCAGCCTGAGGCTGGGTGTAAACACTGTAACTAAGAAATGAGGAGGCTGGTGCTGCCAAAGCTGCTCTGCAGCTTCGCAGTGATGCCAGGCAACAAAAGCACATGCAGAAAACTGTGCCATTTTTGGTAAAACATCCAAATGCATTATTTACTGAGAAAAAATTTTAACTCTTTTTTGGTAAAACTGTCTCAAGCAAGGCACTTTAGAAGATTTTCATGCCCGTGTATCTCTGATGTATTATTGGTCAGAAACATGACTTTACAGAAGTAAATTAGCTGTCACTTTTACTGGAGTATTAATTTGATTTTAGACTTACAATTTTTCCTTACATAGAATTATCTTCCTTTCAAAATGTTTAAAATATTTTAATGGTTTGAAAAAACTATGATGAGTAAATATGATAATAAAAACTATCTCGTAATTCAGTAGTACCAAAAATTTTAAGTTAATGTTATTTTAGATAGCATTTTTACATCTTGGAAGAAATTCCTAATCCTTTTTGAAGGGATAATATTGAATACTAAATTATGTTGCTTTTAAATAGAGAAAATGTTTATTTGCCTTCATAGAGTGACATACAACTGTCATGTGTGTTTATCTCTGTATGTTCATCATAACATTTTTGAAAGAACAAAAAGTGTGTGTTGTAGTTATTAGCATCCTAAACTTTTCATATTTGCTCTCAAAATTTTACTTTGAAAATTTGTAAGCATACAGGAAAGTAAATGCCTGTAAAACCACCATTGAATGGAAATTAATTAGAAATTGGCATATTATATATTTGTACACATTATACATTTTACTGAACCATATGAAAATAAGCTGCAAATCACCTTTCAGTACTGAAAAATTATTTACCTTAGTTCCTGTTACAGGAACTGTCATGTCATTTCTACCTTTTAAAACATTTATAAGGAAAATTAAAAAGCAAGAAAACATGCAGTCGGAAGAGATAAAGCTGGCATCAGAACTAGACTCACATTTGGTGGAGATTTTGGAATGCTCACTCAGGAATTTCAAACAACTACATTAATGTGCCAAAGAGTCTAATGGAAAAAGTGGAAGACATGCAAGAACAGATGCGTAATTTAAGCAAGAAACAGAAACTCTAGGAAAGAATGAAAAGGAAATGCTAGAAATAAAAACACTGTAGCAGAAGTTAAGGATGCCTTTGATGGGCCCACCACTTGACTGGATATGACTGAGGAAAGAATCAGTGACCTTGCTGCTATGTCAATAGAGACCTCCTAAACTGAAATACAAAGAGAAAAAGGATGGAAAAATGAAACACAATACTCAAGAAAGGCAGGATAATAACAAAAGGTGTAACATACATGTAATGGAAATACCAGATTGGAAGAAAATGTGAAAGAAGAACAAACATTTGAAGTAATAATGGCTGATAATTTTTCAAAAATAATGACAGATGGGAAACACAGGTTCCAAAAGCTCACAGAACACGAAGCAGAATAAATACCAAAGATTATATACCTAGGCATAGCATATTCACATTGCAGAAAAACAGACAAAAAATTAAATCTTGAAAGCCAGGGTAAAAACACCTTACCTGTAGAGCAACAAGGATACAAATTACACTGGACTTCTCAGAAACCATGCAAGCAAAAAGAGCATGAAGTAAAATATTTAAAATGTTGAAAGTAAAAACCACCAGTTTAGACTTCTGTATTGATAAAAATCCTTCAAATTGAAGAGGAAATAATGACTTTCTTAGACAAATAAGAATTGAGGAAATTTGTCACTAGTAGACTTACCTTGCAATAAATGCTTACAAAATCCTTTAAAGAGAAAGAAAATGATATAGATCTGAAACTCAGATTCATACAAAAAAAGGTAGAGCAATAGAGAAGGAATAAATCAAGGTAAAATATAATCTTTTATTTTGTATTCTTAATTGATATAACAGGTAAGAGTTTGTTCAGAATAATAATAGATACAATAAATTTGGTAGCTTATGGATAAGTGGAATGACAGGAATAATTGTTAACAGGGATAGAAAAAGGGAATTGGAAATACAGTTAGCCCTTCATATTTGTGGGTTTTACATCCATGGATTCAGCTGATCGCGGATTGAAAGTATTGGGAAAAAATTGCACCTGTATGAACATATACAGATTTTTTTCTTATTATTCTCTAAACAGGTAAACAACTATTTACATAGTTTTCTATATTGTATTAGGTATTGTTAGTAATTTAGAGATAATTTGAGGTATATAGCAGGATGTGCATAGGTTATATGTAAATGTCGCATGACTTTATATCAGAACTTGAGCATCTAAAGATTTTGGTGTTCTTGAGAGGTCTTGAAACCAATCCCTTGTGCATACTAAAGGATGACTGTACTCTGTTACAAGGTACCAGCACTACCCATGAAGTGGTATGGTGCTACCTGAAAGTAGACTTATAGTAAATGTTATAGTAAATGTTAACTGTAAACCTTAGGTTAACAATTGATGATATTTTTAAAAGAAGAATATTGATATAAGCATACAAGCATAATTGATATGCTAAGAGAGAAGAAAAAGTTGAATTATGTGAAGTGCCCAATTAAAATCAGAGAAGGCAGAAAAAAGGTGAAGATAAAAAAATAAGTACAGTGAATAGAAAATAATTTCAAATATGGTAGCTATGAATTCAGTCATACCAATAGTTACTTTAAATGTGAATGGTTTCAATACACTAAGTGAAAGATAGAGATTGACAGGTAGATTAACAAAATGAGATCCAACTATACATTGTCTAAAAGAAACCCACTTTAAATATAAATTATAGATAGATTAAAAATAAAGAGATGGAGAAAGTTGTATCATACTAACACAAAAGAAAACTAGAGTAGCTATATTAATTTCAGGTAAAGCAGACTTAATGATAAAAACAAAAAGAATTCAGGGATAAAGAGAGTATTATGTAATGGTAAAGGGATTCATTCTCCAAGAAGACACAACAATCCTTAATGTATATGCACCTAACATGCACCTAACAGTAGAGCAGCAAAATATGTGAGGCAAAAACTGTTAGAGCTGCAAGAAGAAATAGAGGAATCCAGTATGATAGTTGAAGGGTTCAACATGCCTCTATCAGTAATTGACATATCCAGCAGGCAGAAAACTAGTAAGGATATAGTTGAACTGAACAGCACCATCACTCAACTGGGTCTAATTAACGTTTATAGAATATTCCACCCAATGACAACAGAAATACACATTCTTCTCAAGCTCACATAGAACATTCACCAAGAAGGACCATATTATATGCTGTACAACACATCTCATCTAATTAAAAAAATAGAAAGCATTCAAAGTATGTTCTCAAACCACAATGGAATTAAACTAGAAATTCAACTGAAAGATAGCTAGAAAATAACAAATTATTTATAGATTAAATACCCTTATAAGTAACATGCTGATCAAAGGAGTCCCAAGGGAAATTTAAAAGTATTTTAACTGGTTATTTTGCTCGTTAGTTGATGCAGTTTCTTCCTAGCCTCGATGGTCTTTACATTTTGGCATGTTTTTGCAATGGCTGGTACCGGTTGTTCCTTTCCACGTTCAGTGCTTCCTTCAGGGTCTCTTGTAAGGCAGGCTTGGTGGTGACAAAATCTCTAAGCATTTGCTTATCTTTAAAGGATTTTATTTCTCCTTCACTTATGAAACTTAGTTTGGCTGGATATGAAATTCTGGGTTGAAAATTCTTTTCTTTAAGAATGTTGAATATTGGCCCCCACTCTCTTCTGGCTTGTAGAGTTTCTGCCGAGAGATATGCTGTTAGTCTGATGGGCTTCCCTTTGTGAGTAACCCGACCTTTCTCTCTGGCTGCCCTCAAGATTTTTTCCTTCATTTCAACTTTGGTGAATCTGGCAATTATGTGTCTTGGAGTTGCTCTTCTCAAGGAGTATCTTTGTGGCGTTCTCTGTATTTCCGGAATTTGAATGTTGGCCTGCCCTACTAGGTTGGGGAAGTTCTCCTGGATGATATCCTGAAGAGTGTTTTCCAACTTGGTTCCATTCTCTCCCTCACTTTCAGGCACCCCAATCAGACGTAGATTTGGTCTTTTTACATAATCCCATACTTCTTGCAGGCTTTGTTCATTTCTTTTTCTTCTTTTTTCTTTAGACTTCTCTTCTCGCTTCATTTCATTCATTTGATCCTCAATCACTGATACTCTTTCTTCCAGTTGATCGAGTCAGTTACTGAAGCTTGTGCATTTGTCACGTATTTCTCGTGTCATGGTTTTCATCTCTGTCAGGCATGGGCAAGGACTTCATGTCTAAAACACCAAAAGCAATGGCAACAAAAGCCAAAATTGACAAATGGGATCTAATTAAACTAAAGAGCTTCTGCACAGCAAAAGAAACTACCATCAGAGTGAACAGGCAACCTACAGAATGGGAGAAAATTTTTGCAATCTACTCATCAGACAAAGGGCTAATATCCAGAATCTACAAAGAACTCAAACAAATTTACAAGAAAAAAACAAACAACCCCATCAAAAAGTGGGCAAAGGATATGAACAGACACTTCTCAAAAGAAGACATTCATGCAGCCAACAGACACATGAAAAAATGCTCATCATCACTCGCCATCAGAGAAATGCAAATCAAAACCACAATGAGATACCATCTCACACCAGTTAGAATGGCAATCATTAAAAAGACAGGAAACAACAGGTGCTGGAGAGGATGTGGAGAAATAGGAACACTTTTACACTGTTGGTGGGATTGTAAACTAGTTCAACCATTATGGAAAACAGTATGGCTATTCCTCAAGGATCTAGAACTAGAAGTACCCTATGACCCAGCCATCCCATTACTGGGTATATACCCAAAGGATTATAAATCATGCTGCTATAAAGACACATGCACACACATGTTTATTGCGGCACTATTCACAATAGCAAAGTCTTGGAATCAACCCAAATGTCCATCAGTGACAGACTGTATTAAGAAAATGTGGCACATATACACCATGGAATACTATGCAGCCATAAAAAAGGATGAGTTTGTGTCCTTTGTAGGGACATGGATGCAGCTGGAAACCATCATTCTCAGCAAACTATCACGAGAACAGAAAACCAAACACCGCATGTTCTCACTCATAAGTGGGAACTGAACAATGAGATCACTTGGACTCGGGAAGGGGAACATCACACACCGGGGCCTATCACGGGGAGGGGGGTGGGGGGAGGGATTGCATTAGGAATTATACCTGATGTTAATGACGAGTTTGTGGGTGCTGACGAGTTGATGGGTGCAGCACACCAACATTGCACAAGTATACATATGTAACAAACCTGCACGTTATGCACATGTACCCTCAAACTTAAAGTATAATGGAAAAAAAAAAAACAACAACTTACAGATAAAGATACTTAAAACACCTTTATCTTTGAGGATACAGCAAAAAAAAAAAAAAAAAAAAAAAAAGTATTTTAAACTGAATAAAAGTAAAAGTACAACTCATCAGATTTTGTAGGATGCAGAGAAAGCAGTCCTTAGAGATATAGTGTTGAATGCATATATTAGAAAAGAAAAAATATATAAAATCAATAATCTAGACTTCCAATCATAGGAGACATGAGAAACAAAAGCAATATAAAGTTAAACAAGCAGAAGAAATGAATAATTACAAAATAGAACAGAAATCACTAAAAGTGAAAATGGGAAACAATACTGAAACTTGACAAAAGTAAAAACTGGTTCTTTGAAAAAATTGTGAAAATTGACAATCTCCCAGCCAGGATAGTGAAGAAAAAAAAAGAATAAACACAAATTACTAATATCACACATAAAATTAGGCCATCTCTAGTGAACCACAGATGTTAAAAGAATAATAAAAGGGTTTTATTAGCAATTTTAAGCCCATACATTTGGTAACTTAGATAAAATGGACTGATTTCTTGAAAGACACAATCTAACAAACCACACAAGAAGAAAAAGATAATCTAAATAGGCCCATATTTATTAAATAAATTGAATCGATAATTAATAAACTTCCAAAACGGAAAGCTCTAGATTCAGATGATTTTGCTGGTGAATTCTACCAAACACTTAAAGAAAAAATGATGTTAACTATCTATAATTTGTTCCAGAAAAACAGAAACAGAGGGAATACTTCCTAACTTTAATTATCTGAGGCCAACATTACCCTAATACCAAAACCAGAAAAATATATTACAGGAAATGACAACCACAGACCAATATCTCTCATAAATATAAATGCAAGAATCCTCAACACAATATTAGCTAATCAAATCCAACAATGTATAAAAATAATTATACTATCCCAGGTATACAAAGGTGGTTCAACATTTGAAAATCAGATAATGTAATCCATCATATCAACAGGTTAGAGAAGAAAAGTGATATGATTATATCAGCAGATGCATAAAGTGCATTTGGCAAAACTGAACACCGATTTGTGATAAAACCTGAGCAAAATAGGAAGCAAGGGGACTCTCTTAACTCAATAAAGAAGATCTAAAAAAACTCCTCTGGCTAATAATGGTGAGAAACTACAGGTTAAGTATCCTTTATATGAAATGCACAGAACCAGAAATATTTTGAATTACGGATTTTTAACATTTTGGCATATTTGCATATACATAATGAGAAATCTTAGGGATGGAATTCATATAAACATGAAATTCATTTGTGTTTCACAATACATTATATGTATTCACCTTATGCACATAGACTGATAGTAATTTTATAAAATATTTTAATAATTTTTTGCATGAGACAAAGTATGTGTACATTGAACCATCAGAAAGCAAAGATGTCACTGTCTCAGCCATCCATATAGACAATCTGTTGTTGTTTGGCAGGACTCTCATTCCTGACTCAGAATCTTTTTTTATACTTATTCACACATAAGTACTTAATAGTAAAAAATGACATATTATTATTACAGTGAAAAAATACTGTGTGCAGAGTACCTAAGCAGGGCAGTGGCATCACCAGATACCTGCATCAGCTGTTGAACAACAGCAATGACAAACAATGGCAGGCTTTCAGCCTTCACCTATGATGTGGTTTTTCAACTAAAAAGTTACTGTGCACTTTATGTATTTATTTATTTATTTAAGAAAAGATATATTGCAGCTGAAGTGGGCTGGGAGAGCCCTTTTCCCTTGGGGACATTGAATATGCTGTATGTTGTGTAACTGAGTTTTAACTATGGCCTCTCACAGGAAGTCAGGTATAGAATTTTACCCTGGCATCACGTCCTCACTTAAAAAGTTTTGGATTTTAGCATTTCAGATTTCATAGTTTTGGATCAGCGATGCTTAACCTGTATTGCTTTCCCACTAGGCTCAGGAACAAGGACAAGACCTCTCTCCATCCCTATTCACCATCAGACTGGAAGTCTTAGCTAATGAAATGTGGAAACAATAGACTGGGATGGGAGAAATAAAACTGTCTTTGTTTGCAGATTACATGATTACTTATCAAGAAAATCCCAAACAATCAATACAAATCTCCTAGAACTAATAAGTGATTATAGCAAGGTTTATAAGATTCGAGGTTAATGTATCAAAGTTAATTACTTTCCCATATACAAAACTTCACCAATGGTTTTGGCATTGTTGATGAGTCTTGCATAAATATACTTTTATATTGTGTTGCAAAATTATGATTTCCTAATTTTATGACTCCCTGTAGTAGCTGGCATTCTTCTGAAAAGAAGGAATCTGTTCCCATGCCCCATCATGTTGTGTCTCTGTCGCTTTCTCTTTTTCTCCCTTATCTCAGTGGACTCATGAAATGCTAAACATAAAGTACACATGGACACAAAGAAGGGGACAATAGACGCTGGTGCCTACTTGAGGGTGGAGGTTGGGAGGAGGGTGAGGATGGAAAAACTCCCTAACGGGCACTAGGCTTATTATCTGGGTGACAAAATAATCTGTGCACCCTCTGTGACCTGCAATTACCTATGTAACAAACATGCACAGTACCCTTAGAACCAAAAATAAAAGTTGGAAAAAAATAAATTCTGTGTATTATAATCAGTTCCATTATCCCTTTTTCTAACCCTCAAATCCCAAATTTGACCAGTGGAAGACTCTTCCAGCTAACTCTTTTGTACTTTTGACATAATCCCATTAGATTTTGAGTGCTTTTTGTCAAACGTTGTGTCATTTACTTTTGATGTCCCAGACCTGGAAGTAGTTGTGTCTTCAAAGAGTTGAATTTCTTCTAGTGAAAAACAGCAATTGAAAATAAATCTGAATAGCAAGTGTCCTTTTATACTGGGAGGTAATTAAATGTAGGATCTTTCAGAAAACAAGATTTCAATTTCCTTGACATTTCATGTAGTCAAACATTATTTCATGACGTCTAGATTTGGTGTGTATAGAAATGACTTTCCAACTTTGAATTAACAACTAAATTTATTTCACATTTTAAGTTCTTTTGCATTTTTATTTTCACATATATTATTACTTTACAATCTGCATGGAATTTTTATAGATAATATAAAGTTATATTGCTCTGTACTGCCTTTTAAACAGATTGAGTGGAGCGTGATACCACACAGAGACTGAGGTGTGCAACTTTTGCAACTTACTGTGTAGTTCTTCACATGGAAATATGTTTAAATGGGGTGTGTATCAAGCGTGAATTTTTCAGTCTATATATTGAGGAGTGCAAAAAAATAATTTTTTTGTAAGCTAATTCTTATTTTGGGCCTCATTCCACATAACGTCAGAAAATATCTTGGTCCAATTTGAGTAAACTTATCATTTGGGGTAAATAAAGTCGGTTCAGAATCTCCTTTACTCATTCTTTTCCCTCTATTCAATCTAAAATACTGTTATGGATTGAATGTTTGTATCCTCCCAGGACCCTATTTTGAAACCCTAGGATCCAGTGTGATGGTATTTGGAGGTGGAGCCTTCAGCAGGTAACTGGGTTTGGGTGAGGTAATGAGTGTGTAGCCCTTGTATGGGAGTAGTGCCTTTGAAGGAGGAAGAGACATCAGGGCTTGCTCTCGCTCTCTCTGTGCCATGTAAGGGCACAGTGACAAAGTGGCTATCTATGAGCCAGGAAGAGAGACTTCAGAAACTGAACAATGCCAGGCCTTGATCTTGGACTTTTCAGCCTCTAGAACTGTCAGCATATAAATTGCTATTGTTCAAGCCATCCAGTCTATGTACTTTTGTTATGGCAGCCTGGGCTAAGATGGCTGCCCACGCTCTATATGGCTTAATGAGACCTCTTGGTTGTTTTCATGGAGGTATTACGCTTGCTCTCTTATCTGTGATCATTCTCATTCTGTGAGGTGGAACACAAGTCTAGATAGTCCTTGAGCACGGTCATGACATCTGGGGCTACTCTGTTTCTTTCTTGTCACAGGGCTGCAAGAGCAAACCAACCTCTACTGTGACATCTCCTCATTACAACTGCAACTCCCTTGCAGGTTATGACTCTTGGTGTCACATCCACCCACTATAAGGCCTGCAAAAATCTTTATCTCTTCCCCACCCCATTGAAGAGCTCAGTGGTTTGTCAGGTTAGTTTTATGCCTTGATGCATCTTGCAGCCATCTCAGCACCTCTGTGGTCCCATGGTAGATTGGAAACCTATCTGTGATGTCTGTCATCTTCCAGACCATCAGGAAATGGGGGTGCAGACTCTATTCTCACACCTACCAACTATTTTGCTTTTTCTTATTCTTCCCTTGGAACTAATTCTGTGTTTGATGGGGAGGGTTTAGGTTTTTCATTGCTCCCCTCTATAACACTCCTTGGTCCAGTAGCCCAATAATTTTTATCTACACTGAGAAGGTAGAGTGAAAAACTTAATACATTAGTTCAGCAAGCATTTCCCAAAAATTTTAGTGTCAAATCTATATAATAGCTATATGAGACTTAAAAGGAAATACATGATGTTTGATTTCTGTGATTTCATTCATATGTTATTATTGGGGCTATAAATTTCACATAATTTTTTTTGGAATTAGGGAAAGAATCTTTAGTTATCTAAAGAAATTTAATGAAGCATGGAGAGATAAAATAAGTTGGTTAACATCTTCCAGGTGTTAAGGTAAAAAGTAACAAAATATACACTAAACATCATTTTATAAAAAAAGATAACACAAAACATAAAACAAAATTTTAAAAGTAATGTTATTGTCCAGGTGAAGAACAGGTAGATGAGTTTGATTTATTTCTTTAAAATTGTATATTTTATAAAGTGATATAATTTCTTACTCATATAATAAAAATAAATATGAAATAAATATGAAAAAGCAATATATCAATGCCTAATCATCTTAGAAAATATTGAAATATGAAAAAGAACAATGAAGAAAATAAAACTGTGCAAAACTCCAGGCCTGTTATCACTGTCAATGTTTTGGATGTAGTTTTAATTTTTATGCAGACACAGTTATTTTATGTAATTTAGACAATTTTTATGTCCTTTTAACATTTTTTAAAAATGTAATTGTGGTAGAAAATACAAGCATATTAAAAAATACAAAAATATAAAACGTACCAATCTTAAACATTTCTAAATGGTTTGGTATTATTCAATATATTCACAATGTAGTGTAATCAATCTCCAGAACTTTTTAATCTTGCAAAACTGAAACTCTATACCCATTAAACAACTCTCCATTTCCTTCTCTCTGTAGCCCCTGGAAACCACTATTCTACTTTCTGTCATTATGAGTTTACTACTCTATCTTCCTCATACAAGAGGAATCATATAGTATTTGTCTTCTTGTGACTGGTTTACTTTACTTAGTTTAATGTCCTCAATGTTAATCCATTTTGTAGCATGTGTCAGATTTTCCTTCCTTTTTTTAAAAAAAATTAATTCAAAAAATTTTTAGTAGAGATGAGATCTTGCTATCTCATCTTTCCAGACTGGTCTTGAATTCCTGGGCTCAAGTGATCCTCCTGCCTTGGCTTCCTGAAATGCTAAGGCTGAATAATATACCACTGTATCTATATACTACATTTTGTTTTTCTATTCACTCACCAATGGACACTTGGGTTGAATCCACCTCTTGGCTATGTGAGTAGTGCTGGTGTGGAACATGTGTGTACAGATATCTCTGCTTTCAATTCTTTCAGATATATGCCCAGAAGTATATTTTCCTAAGAATTCTAGATGGTAATTGAATTTTTAATTTTTGAGGACTCTCCATATAATTTTTCATAGTGGCTGTACCAATTTACATTCCCACCAACAGTGTACAGGATTCTTATTTCTCCACATCCTCACAAATGCTTATTTTGTCTTTTTTGAAAGTAGCCATCCTAACATGTGAGGTGATAGCGCATTGTGGTTTTGATTTGCATTTCACTAATGATTAGTGAATTCTTGTTTGTCACTTGTATATTTTCCTTGACGAACTGTCTATTAAAGTACTTTACCCATTTTTAATTTTTTTTTTTTTTTTGGTTGTTGTGGTTGTCGTTGAGTTGTAGAAGGTCTTTGTATATTCTGGATATTAACTTTGTATCAGATATATGATTTACAAATATTTTCATCTATTCTGCAAGTTGCCTTTTCACCCTGTATTCTTTGACATACCAAACTTTTAAATCTTGGTGTAATCTAGTTTGTCTATTTTTACTTTTGTTACCTTTGCTTTTGGTGTCACATTTAAGAAATATTTGCCAAACCCAAGGTAATCGAGCTTTCTCTGTATGTTTTCTTCTAACAGTTTTAGGTCTGTGCTTCATTTTGAGTTAATTTTCGTATATGGTGTAAGAGAAGGTTCCAGTTTTATTCTTTTCCATGTGGAGAGCCAGTTTTCCCAACACTATTTATTGAACAGATTTTTCTTTCCTCATTGTATATTCTTGGTACCCTTGTAAATAATCATTTGACCATATATGCGAGGGCTTATTTCTGGACTTGCTATTGGTCTGTATATCTGTTTCTTTTCTTTTTTTTTTATTATACTTTAAGTTCTAGGGTACATGTGCATAACGTGCAGGTTTGTTACATATGTATACTTATGCCATGTTGGTGTGCTGCACCCATCAACTCGTCAGCACCCATCAATTCATCATTTATATCATGTATAACTCCCCAATGCAATCCCTCCCTCCTCCCCCCTCCCCCCTCCCCATGATAGGCCCCAGTGCGTGATGTTCCCCTTCCCGAGTCCAAGTGATCTCATTGTTCAGTTCCCACCTATGAGTGAGAACATGCGGTGTTTGGTTTTCTCTTCTTGTGATAGTTTGCTAAGAATGATGGTTTCCAGCTGCATCCATGTCCCTACAAAGGATGCAAACTCATCCTTTTTTATGGCTGCATAGTATTCCATGGTGTATATGTGCCACATTTTCTTAATCCAGTCTGTCACAGATGGACATTTGGGTTGATTCCAAGTCTTTGCTATTGTGAATAGTGCCGCAATAAACATACGTGTACATGTGTCTTTGTAGTAGAATAATTTATAATCCTTTGGGTATATACCCAGTAGTGGGACGGCTGGGTCATATGGTGCATCTAGTTCTAGATCCTTGAGGAATTGCCATACTGTTTTCCATAATGGTTGAACTAGTTTACAATCCCACCAACAGTGTAAAAGTGTTCCTATTTCTCCACATCCTCTCCAACACCTGTTGTTTCCTGACTTCTTAATGATTGCCATTCTAACTGGTGTGAGATGGTATCTCATTGTGGTTTTGATTTGTATTTCTCTGATGGCGAGTGATGATGAGCATTTTTTCATGTGTCTGTTGGCTGTATGAATATCTTCTTTTGAGAAATGTCTGTTCATATCCTTTCCCCACTTTTTGATGGGGTTGTTTGTTTTTTTCTCGTATATTTGTTTGAGTTCTTTGTAGATTCTGGATATTAGCCCTTTGTCAGATGAGTAGGTTGCAAAAATTTTCTCCCATTCTGTAGGTTGCCTGTTCACTCTGATGGTAGTTTCTTTTGCTGTGCAAAAGCTCTTTAGTTTAATTAGATCCCATTTGTCAATTTTGGCTTTTGCTGCCGTTGCTTTTGGTGTTTTAGACATGAAGTCCTTGCCCATGCCTATGTCCTGAATGGTACTACCTAGATTTTCTTCTAGGGTTTTTATGGTATTAGGTCTAACATTTAAGTCTCTAATCCATCTTGAATTAATCTTCGTATAAGGGGTAAGGAAAGGATCCAGTTTCAGCTTTCTACTTATGGCTAGCCAATTTTCCCAGCACCATTTATTAAATAGGGAATCCTTTCCCCATTTCTTGTTTCTCTCAGGTTTGTCAAAGATCAGATGGCTGTAGATGTGCGGTATTATTTCTGAGGACTCTGCATGGTACTGGTACCAAAACAGAGATATAGACCAATGTATATCTGTTTCTATGCCAGTACCGTGCTGTTTTGATTACTATACATTTGTTATAAGTTTTGAAATCAGAAAGTGTAAAATCTTCAACTATGTTATTCTTTCTCAAGATTGTTTTAACTGTTCAGGGCCTCTTGAAATGTCACATAGATTTTAGGATGGGATTCCCTATTTCTGCAAAAAAAAAAAAAAAAAATGCCATTGGAATTCTGATAGGGATTGTATTAAATTTTTAGATCACTTTGAGTAGTATTGACATTTTAACAATATCAAATCTTTAAGTCCATGAATATGGGGAATCTTTCAATTCATTCACATTGTCTTTAATTTTTTACAGTAATGTTTCATATCTTTCAGTGTAGAAGTCTTTAACCCCCTTGGTTAAGTTTATTCCTAGGTAGCTTATTATGTATAAGCTATTGTAAATGAAATAGTTAAGAAATATCTTTTTAATTTTTTATTTAGATTTTGATCAAAATTTATATTTCTAGGTTTTCTGTTTCTATCAAATTTAGTACCAGATTTGTTTTTCTTAATTTCCTATCAGTATTTATAGGTAATTTTCCTTGCAGTGATTATCTTGGTACACAATCATCTTGATTATTAAAATCCTGGTACTAATTTATTTTACCTTTGACTTCTTGCTTTCTTCTTTCCTGTTAATACAAATTCTCCACAAGTTACCCCATGCTAGCAAGGTGCCTTCTCCCACTCATTTTCCAAGTCCTTTCTTTCAATTCCTTAGGAGCCAGGGTTCTAATTTCCTCAATCTAAGGTTCTCATCAGGGTGGTACTCTCACCCTTTGTTGTTCTACTCCTTCCACCACAGTCCCTTCATCTGTGAAATTCCCACTTGATTCTGCTGAGGGTGGACTCTAGAGATGCCTTTAGTGTTTTCCCCACTTAAATGAAGTTGCTAATGCTCTCTTTCTCTGGTTTTGTCATAGCTTGTACTCTGGGTGATGTATTTTTGTTCTTTGTTAAACTGTGTGGTTTTCAGAGGTGTGTGGAGAGATTTGAATTTAGCTGAATATCATTATCCTATGGGAAATTGGAAGCTGTGTGACTGGTGTTAATGCAATAATCCCTAGAAACTTTATAAAATTAATCAGGAAATAAGGTGGGTGGGAGGGTGGGAAGAAACAAAAATAAGCCAAACTTTCAGCACATCAGCATTCATCATAAGATCAACTGCTCTCTGATCCCTTCCTCATAGCTGTTTGGTGCCTATTGTCCCAATATCGCATAGACCCATGAAGATTATAGTTCTTCTTAACTGCTCTGTAGATGACAACTTGAGAATTATGAAATGTTAAGTTTTCCATTTGAGACATTCTTTTAGGTCCTGCACACCAATAAGGTCTGAAGGACCTGATAAGGAGCTGACTCACCAAGGAATGTGGTTTCCATATCCAAATAATATCCTCCTTATTCCAGCCAATCAACAACCCCAATTTTCTAGCCTCTTTCCCTCCACTATCCCATTAAAAACCCCAGCCCAGAACTCACTGGGGAGAAGAATTTGAGTGTCCTTTCTGTCTCTTCATTTGGCTGCCTGTTGATAATTAAACTCTTTCTCTGCTGCAAACGCTGCCATCTCAGTGTATTGGTCTGTTACTCTTCAGCAAGCATACAAACCTGTTGGTCCTACAACATGAATACAGGTAGTAACATATCTGGAATTCATACTTTACTGATTTAATCAATTTGTGCAGATCTGACTGCAGAAGTTCTATTCTATTCTTTCCCCCCTACTTTGTACTTATTTTTCCTGAACCATTTTCTACAATATAACAGTCTAAAGTGAATCTGTATATCTGAGATAAAATATTATGAGAAATCTTTAGTTTTAAGTTTTGAAACTCCTTCATGAAATATTTTATGACTTCATTTTATCTTTATGAAACAATCCCTCATTATTTAAAATTGACGATAATAATAAAAACCAAGTATAGTGTTTGTATGCCTCTCAGTAGAGGTCAACTTCTTTGTACCTCAAGACATGACACCCTTGAAGTCATGTGGCTCTCAACATTCCAATAGTCTAAGGGCCTTTAGCAGGAGGTATTTCTGAATCCAGTGGGGTACATTTACGGAATACTTTCACTGGTTCTGTACCTAGTAACAGTAGTTTTCAACCTTGCTGCATATTATTATTTCCTGTAGAGCTATGAAGAAACTCAATGTTTAGTCTGTACCCTGGACCCATCATTAAATCTGAATTTGTGGAGGCAGGGACCCAGACATCACTATGAGGCTTGGGTAGAACTCAAAATGAGGCCTTACAAGTACTACTGACTCATGTACTTACACTCTGATTTGCATACATCCACACGTGAGAACCACTAGTGAGTTTTGAGACTTCTCAATGCTTCCTATAAATGTTTGAAGAAACATGGTTCTAAAATATTGTATTTCTTGAATTCTAACACATAGCTATATTTTTGAGATTTGGAGTAAAAGAAAAATATTCAGTAGTATCAATGAATGCTGAGGAAAAACAATATCTAGTTAGATGTAAATTCACACTAGTCACTGCTACTTTTAGAAACTGACTGGAGTCCTAAACTGGGGGAAAAGAAACTGGTTTGGAACTTTCAAAGCTTCACTAAGTAAATTATAGAAAATCAATTCCTTCTTTATTTTTAGCCAGAATTATGATTTTGATGGCCTTTAAGGCAGGACTGCAGATGAGCTGCAATTGAATTATCTAGAAAATATCCTGAGAGAGTCCGGTTGAGTAGGTTTGTGGGTAAACTTTAGAATTGGTGTGCTTAACAAACCACCAGGTGATTCTGATGCACCGATAATATGCAAGAGCACATTCCAAAGACACTTGATAGAAGGTTTCAGGAATTCTAATTGTCTCAAACCTTGAGAGGCACAAGTAGAAATGATCCAGGGCTTTATTTTCATGACATTAACAAAGAGTGTGGGGAAGAAATCACTTTACCAACCTATGGTTGAAGAAAAATGATGGAGAAAGTGCTCATATGTTACATAAATTGTTTTCTTTAAACCGTTTGGTAAGATTAGTTGTATCATCATATTTATAAATCCATTTACAGTATTCTTTCCTGTAGATTTTCAACAGCAGCCACAGGAGGATCAAAATTCATCTTATGCATCTCTAAGATGCTTTTATCCCCTTAAGATGAATCTCATGGTGGTATTTGCCAGTTTTATAACTACCAGTTGAATATACTCAGTGTCTTAAAATAAATTTTAAAAAATTATTTATAGTCAAACATATATTTTTCTTAGAGAAGTTGTTACTCAATATATATGACTCCATTAGTCAGAATTTCTCCACAAATACTCTATGTTCCTTAATATTTTGAACCAGGGATCCATTTGAGAATTTGATGAGAGAGGCTTAGAATTCTTACCAATTGAACACATTTAAATGAAATGACAATTTCTATATATTGTTAGGGAATCTATGGACATCCCACAAAGCTCCTAAGGTCCACAGCTTATAGTTTAAAAAGTTTGTATCTAAGACATGTAGTATCTCTACTAATTTATAATTTAATGAGATTCTATATATTTTCCAGGTACCTATACAAGAATGAAATCCATGCACTAGATAAGCAAACATTTAAAGGACTCATATCTTTGGAACATCTGTAAGTAATAGAAACTTTTTTATTAAATCACTCATGGTGACGGTTCAAATAGACAGCTTTTTAAATGCCATTATGTGATAGTTGAACAATTATTTTAAACTTTGCCATGTGGCTTGAATAACTGAATATCTGTCATCAGTTGGATAAAAATCAGAATGTATGACTGTGTTGGCATAAGGATAGGAAGACAGACAGAACTCAGCTGGAATTCCAGCACTGCATTTATTACTCGTGTGACATTGGGCAGCTTACCCTCTGTGAACCTTTGTTTCCAAATCCTGAAATGCACATATTTCTGCGGTGCATGTTAAGGTATTGCATGCAAAGAGCAATAATGTTTATGAAGCAAAAATGTTTATTACTTGACATAAAATAGGCTTTTTATAGAAGATAATTTATAGCTGTGACTATAATTTATGAAACAAGTTCAAACTTTTAACTGACATTAGAACTTCCAAAACATGAGATATACCTCTCATTTTACAGGTAATAAAATTAAATTCAATGTTAGTTAAATGATTTGCCCCAAATTAAGAGTCTGTATTATTATTATTATTTTCATTATTATTATTTTTGAGGCAGAGTTTCTCTCTGTTGCCCAGACTGGAGTGCAGTTGTCCCATCACAGCTCATCCACCTCTTGGGTTCAAGTGATTCTTGTGCCTCAGCATCCCAAGTAGCTGGGATTACAGGTATGCCCCACCATGCCCGGCTAATTTCTATATTTTTAGTACAGACAGGGTTTCACCACATTGGCCAGGCTGGTCTCGACCTTTTGGCCTGAAGAGATCTGCCCACCTAGGACTCCCAAAGTGCTGAGATTATAGGCATCAGCCTCCATGCGCCGCCCTGTAGCATTATTTTTACAACTCAAACTGACTGCTATCTTAGTGTACTTTTTAACATTTGATACTTTATGAAAACCTCAGATTCACCATCATAATTTCAGTGTGAAATATGAATCCTTCAATATCAAAAAGTCATATTGTATACTAATACTGCTACTAAACTGCAATTTCATGTTTTATTCAGAGATTTCTCTCAATTACAAGTGTTTGAAATACAAATACTAATTAGGTAATTAAAAAGATTTTCCCCATTTTTCACAACCTATGGGATAGTTCTGAAACTCAGATATGTAGAATGCAGTCTGGTTTTTAAGTATTGGCAGGATTTCTGTGTATCAGAAGTTTTTGATCCTCAAATTTGTTTCCATATTCAATGTGGTTTCTTAATTTCAAAACATGATTTTAAATTATTTCTGTAATAAATATGGTTAGAAGAAATCTAAATTTCTTTTTCATAAAAGGCTGAAGGTTATAGTATTAAAACACAGTCAACCAATCAAAAAAAGTTTTTTAATTGCCTTTGCTCTACTTTTGCTTCTTATTAATTTCCTTTTACATGACTGCTATGGTTTGAAACTCATGCTGAAATTTAATTGCCATTGTGTCAGCATTAAGAAGTAGGAACTTTAAGGAATGATTAGACCATGAAAGATAATGAGTAGATTAATGTTGTCATTGTGGAAGTGAGTTTCTTATGGTGGGAGCAAGCTCTTTATCATGGGGGTGGGTTCCTTATAAAAGGACAAACCAGGATCCTTGTTGCTCTCTCTCTCTTGCCCTCTCTTACCCTTTTGCCATGGGACTATACTGCAGGAAGGCCCTTAAAGGATGCTGGGCCTTCAATCTTGGAATTCCCAGCCTCTGGAATTGTGAACCAATGAATTTCTGATCATTATGAATTACTCCATCTGTGGTACTCTGTTATAGCTGCACAAAATGACTCAGAAAGAGAATTGGTACAAAAGAGTAGAGTGTTGCTGTGACAAACACCTGAATATTTGGAAGTAACTTTGGAACTGGATAATGGGTAGAAGACGGAAGAATCTGGAGAAGCAGGATAGAAAAAGCTTGTATTGCCATGAATAGATCATTAAGGGCAATTCTGGTGAGGGCTCAAAACAAAAGGAGAGCTGTAGGGAAAGTCTAAAACTTCTTAGAGGTTGCTTAAGTAACTATAATCAGAATGCTGCTATAAATATGGACAGTAAGGCAATTCTGATGGGGTCTTGGACAGAAATGAGGAACAAGGTAATGGAAACTGGAATAAAGGCCATTATTTTCTAACATGGAAAATAACTTGGCTGAATTGTGTCCATACCAGAGGGCTTTATGTAAGGCTGGATTTAAGAGAATGAATTGGGACATCTGGTGGAATAAATTTCTAAGCAAAAAGTTGAAGGAGCTGCACAGCTTCTATTAAATGTCTAGAGTGAAATGTGGGAAGAGATGAATGATTTAAAGATGACATTTTTAATTAAAACGGAAGTGGAACATAAAAATATAGAAAATTCACAGCCTGGTCAAGTAAAGAACAAAAAAAGTGCAAGGGAGCAGCCAATTGATCCTTTGGTAAAGGGATTAGTGTAGATAAAAGAAGTCAGGTACCATTCATCAAGACAATGGGAGAATGACACCCAATTCATTTCAGAGATCTTTGAGGCAGCCTCAAGGGAGCAGCTCATCATGCCTGAAAAAAATCAGCATTCACTACCCTCCACCACCTTAAGTCTCTGCCCCCCAAATTCCTAAGCAGTGCTCCTTGGTCACCTCAGCTGTCACTCGAGTGGGCTCAGGTGTGGATTATGCCCTAATTTGAAGAATGCAGGTGGTAAGCCTTGGCAGCAGATGTATGTTTTAGTATATATTTGTAAACATCACACGATAAGTCTTTAAACTTATTGGTTAAGAACATCTTTAAAAACCATTTTATATGCTTGTTTACAGAATTCACAGAATGGTAAACAGTCCAATTCACTGTAATAAGTCAGCTCACAATACATCTTTGAAGTAACATACATTGATTCATCTTTTAAATGTGGATATATAAACTCCTCACATTATGGCTTAGAACACAAGAGCAAGGGACATCTTTAAAAAGCATGTCTTAAACATGTGATTAAAAAGTTCACAGTGTTAAACAGTTTAATTTATTTTAATAAAGTGCTTCACAATGCATCTTTGAAGTAACATGTCCAGATTTATATTTTCAGTGTGTGTGTGTATACATAAAACTCCTCACGATAAGGCAATAAACTAAATGGTAAGGAACATCTTTTAAATGCGTATTTGTACATTTGTTTACAGAGTTCATTGTTTGGGAAGCAGTTCAATTCACTGTAATAAAGCAGCTTACAATGCATCTTTGAAGTAACACACTCATTTCATGTTTTCAGTGCTCATATATAAACTTCTCACAGCAAGGCATTAAACTAAATGATGAAGAACATCTTTAAAAAGCGTATTTTATACACTTGCTTACAGAGTCCGCAGTTTGGTATTAATTCTGCAGATGCACAGAATGAGTGGGCTATGGGGTCAAAAATGGTCTCCACCTAGATTTCAAAGGATGTCTTGGACAGCCTGGGGCCCCAGGCAGTGCCTTTTCACAGGAGCAGAGCCATTGCAAACAGCCCCTGTGAGGGCAATGCCTAGTGGAATAAAGGGAGTGGGACCGTCACCAAGATCCCAGAACTATTGAGCTGCCAATGTGCATTGTCAGCCTGGGAGAGCTACAGGCAAAAGACTTCAACCCATGAGAGCTTTGGTTGTGCTGAGCCATAGGACTTGGGCTGCTTGAGGCCTTGGGGGCCCAACCCCTACCCCACCTTGTCCAGGAGACAGGACATGGAGTCAAGGAAGATAATTCTAGAGCCTTAGGATTTAATGTTGTTTACCCTGTTGGATTGTGGACTTATTTGGGACCAGTTGCTCCCTTTTTCTCACCTGTTTTTCCCTTTTGTAATAGGAATGTCTATTCTATGCATGTCCCACATTGCATTTTGGAAGCATGTAACTGATTTTGATTTCACAGGCTCACTGCTGTAGGGAAATTTGCCTCAGGATGAATTATGCCTTGAGTCTCACCCATATCTGATTTATTTAAATTTTTGTCTATCTTTTATTGTTACTACTATTATTATTTCAATAGTTTTGAGGGGGACACATGGTGTTTGGTTACATGAGTAAGTTCTTTAGTGGTGATTTTTGAGATTTTGGTGCACCCAACACCCGAGCAGTGTACACTGCACCCAACGCGTTGTCTTTGATCCCTCACCCCTGCTTCCATCCTGACTCCGAGTACCTAGAGTCCATTATATCATTCTAATGCCTTTGTGTCCTCGTAGATTAGCTCGCACTTGTGAGAACATACGATATTTGGCTTCTATTTCTGAGTTTTTGCACTTAGAATAATGGTCTCCAACTCCATCCAGGTTGCTGCAAGTGCCATTATTTCATTCGTTTTTATGTCTGAGTAGTATTCCATGGTATATATACACCACGTTTTCGTTTTCCACTTGTTGGTTGATGGGCATTCAAGCTGGTTCCATATTTTTGCAATTGCAAATTGTGCTGCTATAAACATAGCTGTGCTTGTGTCTGTTTTATATAATAACTTCTTTTCTGTGGATATATACCCAGTAGTGGGATTGCTGGATCAAATGGTAGTTCTACTTTTAGTTCTTTAAGAAATCTCCATACTGTTTTCTGTAGTGGTTGTATTAGTGGTTGCCCCACCAGCATTATAAAAGTGTTCCTTTTTAACCACATCCACACCAACATGTGATATTTTTCGTTTTCTTAATTACATTATGACTATTCTTGCAGGAGTAAGGTAGTATCGCATGGTGGTTTTGATTTGCATTTTCCTGATAATGAGTGATGTTGAGCATTTTTTCATACATTTGTTGGTCATTTGTATACCTTCTTTTCAGCATTGTCTATTCATGTCCTTAGCCCACTTTTTGATGGGATTACTTGCATTTTTCTGACTGATTTGTTTTAGTTCCCTTATAGATTCTGGATGGTAGTCCTTTGTCAGATGCGTAGGTTGAAAATATTTTCTCCCGCTCTGTGGACTATCTTTTACTCTGCTGATTACTTCTTTTGCTGTGCAGAGGTTTTTAGTTTAATTAAGTCCTATCTATTTATTTTTGTTTTTGTTGCATTTACTTTTGGGTTCTTGGTCATGAAGTCTTTGCCTAAGCCAATATCTAGAAGAGTTTTTACAATGTCGTCTTCTAGAATTGTTATGGTTTCAGGTCTTAGATTTACATCTCTGACCCATCTTGAGTCGATTTTTGTATTAGATGAGAAAAGGATCCAGTTTGATTCTTCTACGTGTGGCTTTCCAATTATCCCAACACTATTTGTTAAATAGGATCTCCTTTCCCCACTTTATGTCTTTGTTTGCTTTGCTAAAGATCAGTTGGTTATATGTATTTGGCTTTATTTCTAAGTTCTCTATTTCATTCCATTGTTCTACTTGCCTGTTTTTATACCAGTAGTACTATGATGTTTTGGTATTTATAGCCTTGTAGTGTAGCTTATAGTTAGATATTGTGATGCTTCCAGATTTGTTCTTTTTGCTTAGTCTTGCTTTTGTGGGCTCTTTTTTGGTTCCTTATGAATTTTAGGATTGTTTTTTCATAGTTCTATGAAGGATCATAGTGATATTTTGATGGGAATTGTATTGAATTTATAGATTGCTTTTGGAAGTATGGTCATTTTCATAATACTGATTCTACCCATCTGTGAACATAGGATGTGTTTCCATTTGTTTGTGTCATCTATGATTTCTTTCAGCAGCATTTTTTAGTTTTTGTTTTAGAGATCTTTTACCTTTTTGGTTAGGTATATTTGTAAGGTTTTTTGTTTTGTTTTGTTTTGTTTTTTTGTGTTTTTTTTTGTTTGTTTTTTTTTCAACTGTTGTAAAAGGGACTGAGTTCTCGATTTGGTTCTCAGCTTGGTCACTGTTGGTGTATAGCAGTGCTACTGATTTCTGTACATTGACTTTGTATTCTGAAAGTTTACTGAATTCATTTATCAGATCTAAGAGCTTTTCAGATGAGTCTTTAGGGTTTTTTGGTACAATCATATCATTGGCAAACAGCGACAGTTTGACTTTCTCTTTACTGATTAGGATGCCCTTTCTTTCTTTCTCTTGTCTGACTACGCTGGCTAGGACTTCCAATACTATGCTGAATAAAAGTGGTGAAAGTGAGTATCCTTGTCTTGTTCCAGTTCTCAGCGGTAGTGCTGTCTGTATAATGTTGGTTGTGGGTTTGTCATAGATGGCGTTTATTACCTTAGGGTTATGTCCCTTCTATGCAAATTTTGCTGAGGGTTTTAATTATAAAGGATGCTAAATTTTGTCAAATGCTTTTTCTGCATCTACTGAGATAATAATATGATTTTTTGTTTTAATTCTGTTTATGTGGTATATCACATTTATTGACTAGCGTATGTTAAACCACCCCTATATCCATGGTATGAAACCTACATGATCAGTGTGTATTATCTTTTCGATATGTTGTTGGATTTGGTCAGCTAGGTTTTTGTTGAGGATTTTTGCATCATGTTCATCAGGGACATTGGTCTGTAGTTTTCTTTTTTTTGTTACATCATTTCCTGGTTTTGGTATTATGGTAATAGTAGCTTCATAGAATGATTTAGGGAGGATTCCCTCTTTCTTTATCTTTTGGAATAGTTTCAGTAGAATTGGAATCAATTCTCACTTGAATGTCTGATAGAATTCAGTTGTGAATCCATCTGATCCTGGACTTTTTGTTGTTGTTGTTGTTGGCAATTTTTTATTCAATCTCACTACTTGTTATTGGTCTGTTCAGAGTTTCTGTTTCTTCCAGGTTTAATCTAGGAGGTGTGTTTATTTCCAGGAATTTATTCATCTCCTCTAGGTTTTCTAGTTTGTGCACATGAAGGTGTTCATAGTAGCCTCAAGTGATCTTTTGCATTTCTGTGGTATTGGTTTTAATATCTCCCATTTCATTTCTGATTGAGCTTATTCGGATCTTCTCCCTTCTTTTCTTGGTTAATCTCACTAATTGGTCTACTGATTTTGTTTATCTTTTCAAAGAACTAGCTTTTTGTTTTACCTTTTGTATTGTATTGTTTGTTTCCATTTCATTTAGTTCTACTCTGATCATTGTTATTTCTTTTCTTCTGCTGGTTTTGGGTTTAGTTTGTTTTTGTTTCTCTAGTTCCTTGAGATGTGAGCCTAGATTGTCTGTTTGTACTCTTTTAGATTTTTTGATGTGTGCATTTAATGCTATGAACTTTCCTCTTAGAAATGCTTTTTCTCTATCCCAGAGGTTTTGTGTCACTATCATCATTCAGTGTGAACAATTTTTCAATTTTCATCTTGATTTAATTGTTGACCCAAAGATCATTCAGGGGCAGATTATTTAATTTCCATGCATTTGTATATTTTTGAGAGTTCCTTTTAGAGTGAATTTCCAATTTTATTCCCCTGTGATCTGAGAGAGTACTTGATATAATTTCATTTTTCTTAAATTTCTTGAGACTTGTTTTGTGGCCTGTCATAATGGTCTATCTTGGAGAATGTTCCATGTGCTGATGAAAGAAATATATATTCTTCAGTTATTGGGTAGAATGCTCTGTAAATATCTGTTAAGTCCATTTTTCCTAGGGTATAGTTTAAGTCCATTGCTTCTTTGTGGATTTTTCTGTCTTGATGACCAGTCCAGTGCTGTCAGTGGAGTACTGAAGTCCCCATTATGATTGTGTTGCCATCTATCTCATTTCTTAGGTCAAGTAGTAACTGTTTTATAAATTTGGGAGCTCCAGTGTTATGTGCATATATGTTTAAAATTGTGAAATTTTTCTATCGGGCTAATCTTTTTAGCATTATATAATGTCTCTCTTTGTCTTTTTAAACTGTTACTGCTTTATAGTGTGTTTTGTCTGATGTAAGAATACCTATTCCTGCTTGCTTTTGGTTTCCATTTGCATGAAATCCCTTTTCCCATCCCTATGCCTTATGCTTATGTGAGTCCTTATGTGTTAGGTGGATCTCTTGAAGACAGAAAGTACTTGGTTGTTGGATTTTTATGCATTCTGCCGTTCTGGATCTTTTTTTTTTTTTTTTTTTCTCGCTCTGTCACCCAGGCTGGAGTGCATGGTGCGATCTCGGCTCAGCGCAAGCTCCACTGCCTCTCGGGTTCACGTCATTCTCCTGCCCCAGTCTCCTGAGTAGCTGGGACTACAGGCGTGTGCCACCACGCCCGGCTAATTTTTTGTATTTTTAGTAGAGACGGGGTTTCACTGTGTTAGCCAGGATGGTCTGGATCTCCTGACCTTGTGATCCGCCCGCCTTGGCCTCCCAAAGTGCTGGGCCTACAGGCATGAGCCATCACTCCTGGCCACCATTCCAAATCTTTTAAGTGAATCCTTTAGGCCATTTACATCCAATGCTAGTATTGAAATGTGAAGTACTGTCCTATTTATTGTGCTAGTTGTTGCCTGAATACCTTGTTTTTATATCCACTGTGTTATTGTTTTATAGGTCCTATGAGATTCGTGCTTTACAAAGATTCTATTTTGGTGTATTTTGAGGGTTTGTTTCAAGAGTTAGCATTTTTTTGTAGTACTGGGTTGATAGAGGTGAATTCTCTCAGCATTTGTTTTGTTTGAAATATACTTTATCTCTCCTTCATTTATGACACTTAGTTTTGCCGGATACAAAATTCTTGACTAACAATTATTTTGTTCAAGAAGGCTAAAGATAGAACTCCAATCCTGGCTTGCAAGGTTTCTGCTGAAAAATCTGCTGTTTATCTGACAAGTTTTCATTTATAGACTACCTGGTGCTTTGGCCTCGCAACTCTTAAGATTTTTTCCTTCATCTTGAATTTAGATAACATGATAACTATGTGGCTAGGTAATGATCTTTTTGTGTTAAATTTCCTGAGTATTCTTTGAGCTTCTTGTATTTGGATGTCTAGACCTCTAGAAAGATTAGGGAAGATTTCCTTGATTATTCCCTCAAATAAGTTTTCCAAAGTTTTAGATATCTCTTCGTCAGGAACACCAATTATTCTAATGTTTGGTTGTTTAACATAATCCCAAATTTCTGGGAGGCTTTGTTCATTTTTAAAATTTTTTCTTTGTCAGGTTGGGTTAATTCAAAAGCTTTTTTTTTTTTTTTTTTTTTTTTTTTTTTTAATTCTGAGGTTGTTACTTTTACTTGTATAATTCTATTGTTCAAAACTTTCCAGTGTATTTGTATTTCCCTAAGTGTGTCTTTCATTTCTAGAAGTTGTGACTGTGTTTTCTTTATGATATCTATTTCTCTGCAAACTTTTCATTCATATTCTGTATTTTTAAAAAATATCTTTTTCACCTTTCTCTGGTGCTTCCCTGAGTAGTTTAACAATCAACTTTCCGAATTCTTTATCCGGCAATTCAGAGATTTCTTCTTTGTTCGGATCCATTGCTAGAGAGCTAGTGTGAGCTTTTGGGGAATGCTGTAGAACGTTGTTTTGTCATACTTTCAGAATTACTTTTCTGGTTCCTTCTCATTCGGGTAGACTGTTTCAGTGGAAAGATCTGGGACTCAAGCTGCTGTTCAGATACTCTTGTCCCATGGGGCCCTTGATGTGATGTTCTCCCCCTTCCCCTAGGGATAGGGTTTTCTGAGAGCCAGACTTCGGTGACCATTATTTCTCTTCTGCGTCTAGCCCCCCAGCAGGGCTACTGGGCTCTAGGCTGGTGCTGGGGAATGTCTGCAAAGAGTCTTGTGATGTAATCTGTCTTTAGGTCTCCCAGCCATGGATATCAGTACCTGCTCTGGTAGAGATTGTGGGGGAGTGAAGTGGACTCTGTCGGAGTCTGTTATTGGAGTTTTATTTAGTGTGCTGCTTTTCTTGAATGCTGATTATGCTAGTGGTGAAGCTGTCACATGGCCAGAGGATCCGTGGTTAGCTAGGGTGTTGCAGCTGGTGAAATTTGCTGCTGTTTGCTCCTTCTTTGGAGCAGGGTTGTTCTGAGTTGAAATAATAGCTTGAGTTGGTGGCCTCTAGCCAGGAGGTGATACTTTCAAGAGAGTACCAGCTGTGGTAATAGGAGGGGGATATGGGTTTGCCCTACGTTGGTCAGGATAGGTACTTAGGTTTCTCAGGTGATGGGTGGGGCCATAGAGCTCCCAACAGTTTATGTCTTTTGCCTTTGGCTATCAGGGTGGGTGGAGAAAACCATCAGGTGGGGGCAGGGTTGGGCGGTACCCAGCTTAGACTCTTCTTTGGTGGGGCTTGCTGCGGCCACTGTGGGGGATTGCGGGGGTGGTTCTTTGGCTAATGGAGTTATGTTCCAAGGGGGATTATGACTGCTTCTGCTGCTTCATACAGGTTGTCAGGGAATTGGGGGAAGCCAGAAGTGACAGGCCTCACCCTGTTCCCATGGAGCCATCAGGGCCAGTCTCACTCCTGCTGTGCCCCGTCCATCTGCACTGAGTTTATATCCATGCAGCCTCTGTGCAGGGCTGAGATCTTGCCCCAGGCTGCAAGCCTCCTGACTGAGAAAGCAAGTAGGGCTCTCAGGCCTTGCCCCTCCCCACCTGCCTGCACCATTGGCTGGAGCTTCTGTGCTCATTTCTGTACTTTATGTTCACCCTCCACCCCAGGTTTTGTTCAAGAAAGTTCATGCTCAGTTGCAATTATTACCAAGTTCAACCAGGAGCTTCCTTCACCCTGTGGCCCCTCCCCAATTCTGCTAGCTGCCTTCCCTTCCTTCCCCAAGGACCTCTGTGAGGTAAGGCTAGGAATGGCTTCCCTGGACTCAAGCTGGTGACCAGGAGTGCCTAAACCGCTCTTCCTGCTGCTTTTTCTACTTTTATATTTCACTCAGCTCCCTAAATCCCATCCAAGTACTAACCAGGCCTGATCTTGCTTAGCTTCTGAGATCAAACAAGCTCAGGCACGTTCAGGGTGGTATGGCTATAGACTCAGCTCCTTAAATTCATTTCAGCTACAGGTAAGGTTAAATCCTTCTCTTGTGATCTGGATTTTTAGGTTCCTCAGTGGGAATGCATGTTCAGAGGCTGAATTTTCCCCCTCTAACAATTTAGGAACTCACAGTTTTCTGGCTGTCTCACAGCACTTGTAGCAGCAAGCAACGGCTTTCAAAGAGTCTGTGAATTCTTTTGGTTTTCCTCATATGTTTCTGTAGTGGTTATTGAAGCAAGAGTTCACAATGTAAGTCTCCAGATGCTGTTCTGTCTGTCCAAATGGGAGCTGCATTTTAATTCTGTTTTCCATCCGTCATCCCCGCTACCCACCCATATCTAATTTAAATGAGACTTTGGACTTTAGACTTTTCAGTTGATGATGGAATGAGTTAAGATTTTGAGGCTATAGAGATGAAATTAACATATTTTGAATGTAAGACAAACCCAAGCTTGAATGTTTGTTTCCTCTGAATATCAGGTTGAAATTTAATTGCCTTATAGCAGTATTGAGAGGTTGGACCAAGAAAGCTCTGCCCTCATGAATAGATCAATGCCATTACTGTGGGGGTGAGTTCCACATCTTGGGATTGGGTTCCTTATGAAACGAAGTGCTTTTCCCCTTTTGGCTCTCTCTCACTCTCTCTTTGCCCTTCTGCCATGGGATGACATGGGATTGAGGGGACTATTGGCCCCTCAATCTTGGACTTCCCAGCCTTCAGGGTCATGAGCTAATACATTTCTATTCATTATAAATTACCAAGTCTGTGGTATTTATTTTAAAGAGCAACACAAAACAAACTAAGACAATGACTAATAAACTATCACTGTGATAAAATGTGTGCTTTCATCTTCTTAAAAAATAATTTTAAATTGTGTAATGCTTTAGGTAATGTTTACTATATTGCTAAATCATCACATTAACCAATCAAGTATACATTTTTAAATAAAGACAAAATGGAAAGCCCTTATCACTGTGATGTTTTTCATCAAATATATTTACAGATGGCTTATAGAAATTAGCATATGAAAAGTTCTAATTCCCATTTAAAATGCACATAATTCTCAGCAGTAAGTGCTTTATATTCTGATAATAATTACTGGTTTGACTAATATTGAGTAATCCTAGTATTTAAAGCCAAGAAAACAGACATTTTTGCTTTCTATTTTAAAACTGATTCCATGCTATTGGGAATCACTATTCAAAGAGAATTTCTGGTTTCCAAACATGTAATCTATAATCCTTAAGATTTATCATAATTTTAATCATAACTCTGAAAATCAACTTTATTTTAGCATATCTTGGCAGAACAGTGATAGATCTTAAGGTGCCTGAGATATTTGTTCTTTATACTGTCTGTATTTTGATGTTTCTTACTGTACATCATACGTTTTAAATTAAATTTATTTTTGAGGAAGGCAGAGACAAATAATAGATCTTTTCAGAGGTCTTGACAGCAGCACAGTATAGAAATGTCAATCCTATTGACAAATGGGATCTAATGAAACTAAAGAGCTTCTGCACAGCAAAAGAAACTACCATCAGAGTGAACAGGCAACCTACAGAATGGGAGAACATTTTTGCAATCTACTCATCTGACAAAGGGCTAATATCCAGAATCTACAAAGAACTCAAACAAATATACAAGAAAAAAACAAACAACCCCATCAAAAAGTGGGGAAAGGATATGAACAGACATTTCTCAAAAGAAGACATTCATACAGCCAACAGACACATGAAAAAATGCTCATCATCACTGGCCATCAGAGAAATACAAATCAAAACCACAATGAGACACCATCTCACACCAGTTAGAACGGCAATCATTAAAAAGTCAGGAAACAACAGGTGTTGGAGAGGATGTGGAGAAATAGGAATACTTTTACACTGTTGGTGGGATTGTAAACTAGTTCAACCATTATGGAAAACAGTATGGCAATTCCTCAAGGATCTAGAACTAGATGTACCATATGACCCAGCCATCCCACTACTGGGTATATACCCAAAGGATTATAACTTATTCTACTACAAAGACACATGCACATGTATGTTTATTGCAGCACTATTCACAATAGCAAAGACTTGGAATCAACCCAAATGTCCATCTGTGACAGACTGGATTAAGAAAATGTGGCACATATACACCATGGAATACTATGCAGCCATAAAAAAGGATGAGTTTGCGTCCTTTGTAGGGGCATGGATGCAGCTGGAAACCATCATTCTTAGCAAACTATCACAAGAAGAGAAAACCAAACACCGCATGTTCTCACTCATAGGTGGGAACTGAACAATGAGATCACTTGGACTCGGGAAGGGGAACATCACACACTGGGGCCTATCATGGGGAGGGGGAAGGGGGGAGGGATTGCGTTGGGAGTTATACATGATATAAATGATGACTTGATGGGTGCTGACGAGTTGATGGGTGCAGCACACCAACATGGCACAAGTATACATATGTAACAAACCTTCACGTTATGCACATGTACCCTAGAACTTAAAGTATAATAAAAAAATAAAATAAAATAAATAAATCACCAAAGTGTCTGCATAGGCCATGCTCCACTCAATAACAATAAGGCACAAAGCAGAATCCTAAGAGAAACTGGAAGAAGTCATCACTGAGGGGCAAAACCACACAGAAAAGGGGGCTTATGGAATGCCCACTGTGTCTGCCCTGTTACCTGCCTTCCATTCAGGCAGAATTCCAAATGCAGAAATGGGAGTGATGAGAAGAGATGTGCTGGGCGCCAGGTCCCTTTCCTCCCACGTTCCCTTCTCAGCATAGCTGCTGTCAGACCTTTCCTTATTTCTACATCTATGTGCAGGTTTGCTGTGTCCAGTCTCCCTCCCTCAGGAGACTGTTCACTCCCTGAGAACAAAGATCTTGCCTGACCTGCTCACCCCCATCACCAAGAAGACTCTGGCCCCATCTAGGCCCTGGGTACCATTATATGCAGGATGTGCTTTCTGAGACCCAGGCCAGGAGCTCTGGTTGCAGGAGACGCATGAAGAAGGAAAAGGTATCAGGTCAGAAGCTGACTCTTTTTCTGAAAAAAATTACTGCAATTTCTACATATAAGAAGTTTGCTTTTAAAAGGACATACACCTGTTTCTGGACACAGTCCTTTCTCACCAGCTTAGACCTGGGTCGTGTTGGGACAAAGAACAACCCTACCCTCCCCCATCCTCTACCACTATCACCACGTGCCTGCCTTTTGTCAATACTTGGGAAACCTTTATCTGAAGGGAGTGCTATCCTCCTCACTCAAAGGGAAAGTGGTGAAGAGGGGGAGGGAAGGAATGGCAGGAGGCATTAAAAAAACAGAACTGTAACTATTTATGTGATGAAAAGGTTGTTCTCAGGATGCTGTGCAGAGACACGATGTGATGGAACTATTCCCATCACATTAATAATAATAATAAAAAGGCCTTCTCCTCCCATGAAAAAAAGAAAAAAAAAAGAAATGTCAATCCTGCTACAGACATAAATGTTCACAATTAGTATAAAAATACACTTGACTTTCCTATTGTCTTCATGACATAGCCTTTAACCCTAAAAAGTAGGGTTGTGGGGAGTGAGGAAGGGATATTGAAGAAGGATTTGTCAGCCTTATTCTTTTCTTGATTTTTTGCTGATTGAAAATTTGCCAAACTACATTGGTTTCAAGTATAAATGTTCTGTTTATGTTGCATTAGGTTATTTTCTATGTGCTGGCTACATCAAGAGAAATTTGGTAAACACAACATTGTCACAGAATAAACAAAAATGTTACTTTAAGCATCAGTGAGGGCTAGGTAGTTCCGAAGAACAACCTGATGTTATATTGATTGTGTCAGTGCAGAAGATAGCATAGGGACGAGTAATCATCTTGTAAGAATTGTAATCATTGAATTTTTATGAAAGAAAATAGATGATAATTTATTATCAGGTCTCGCCCTCCCCCGCTGCCTGCAGCATCAGCTAGAGCTTCTGTGCCCATATCTGCACTTCGTGTTCACCCTCCACCCCAGATTTTGTTCAGGAAAGTTCATGCTCAGTTGCATGAAGCGTATCATACTTTAAAATGAACAGACTTGAGAGGATATAATGAACTTTTACCAAAGGTAAAGACCTTTTGATTAGGTATTATTTTCTCCTTTTACATACACATCCTGTTAGCTAGATGTTTCTACTCTACAAATGGCACCGAGAACTCTTCAATCACTCCACTTTTCAGAACAAGAGTAATCGGTATGTTCTTAGAAAGCACCGTTTACTAATGCTGATGTTAATCAATCATCCGGCTTTCAGTTATTCCTTGTCTACAATTTCTGCCTTTATTTCACTGGTAGAGCTGACATATTTTCATATTTTTATTGATTATCCTTGCCAATAAATTTTTCTTTTTTCTTCCCTCTTTAGTAGGCACCAAATATCTCTTTTGTGAAAATTGTATCTTCTAGCTATGTTCCTCATATGACCTTTGAACTAGAAGAGTTATAATCTACTTTGACTAGTCATTATTCCTTCCTTCCTTCCTTCCTTCCTTCCTTCCTTCCTTCCTTCCTTCCTTCCTTCCTTCTTTCCTTCCTTCCTTCCTTTCTTCCTTCCTTTCTTTTTTGAGATGGAGTCTCGCTCTGTCACCAGGCTGGAGTGCAATGGCGTTATCTCGGCTCCACTGCAACCACCACCTCCCGGGTTAAAGCAATTCTTCTCCCTCAGCCTCCCAAGTAGCTGGGATTACAGGTGCATGCCACCACACCCGGCAAATTTTTTGTATTTTTAGTAGAGAAGGGGTTTCACCACGTTAGCCAGGATTGTCTCAATCTCCTGACCTTGTGATCTGCCCATAGTCATTATTTCTTAACTTACATTTCCTCTTCAGTGTATAGCCTTATATTTATTGCCTCTTCTTCTCTTTACCTGCTTACTTATTTCTAAGTGGGATATTTTACTAGAGTACCTTTTTTAGTGCTGAGATTACAGAAATGAGCTATAGCATCTGGCCAACTTCTCTCTCTCTTTTTTTTTTTCTTTCTCATAAGGGCATTAACTCCATCACAAGGGACCTACCCTCATGATCTAATCTAATTCTATTACCTCTCAAAGGCCCTGTCTCCAAATACTATTATATTTGGGGTTAAGATTTCAATGTATGAATTATATGGAACATAAACATTCAGTCCATAACGTACAATAAACTTGCTTTTGTCTATGCTGAGACAAAATTATAAAGTAGGCTCATTTTGTCATGGTCTCAGGGTAACCTTGTCTGAGGTTATGTTCTGTTAGGTAATATTTAATAGGAGAATACCATGGACTGCCCCTGAGTGCTAAACCAGTTTTTAAATGTTGAGGATACTCTTTTTTTCTCCCTTTCTCAAAATAAATTAAAGCCTGAAATTTAGAATAAAACATAGACTATTGTGGTGGTAAATGTTCTTTACAAAAGACTTTATTTAATGTAATTTTTTTTCTCCTCATGATTACTAGCAACTTATTAGTACAAAAAGCACTTTTGATATATAATGTCTGGGAGAGTTTTCATTGAATTATAAAACAGAAACAAGTTTCTGCTTTGGACCATGATGGAATAGGAGAGACCAGATTAATATTCTGCTTAAAAAAACTCCTAGAAAACCAGAACACATGAAACGGCAGTGTTGGAGAACTGGAGAGCAGGCTGTGAGGGGCTGTGGTCCATGAGGGAAGGGACACACTGGGTGATGTCTGTGAGTTTTCTTTGGTGCTTTCCAGAGGTGGTTTTCATGCTCAGGTACAGAGAAGGGTTCCCAACCAGAGATCAGCAGCCTTGTCAAGTTGAGGAGACAGAGACTGGGGCTCAGGAAGCCTAGTGTAAAAATTAGTGGTGTAGGAGACCAGTGAGCAGGGAGCTACACAGAGAGCCCTAGAGACCTGCAGAGGCTTCTCCTAAAATCTTTGGCCGGACACTGATCTGCATGTATCAGAGGAAACTAGTTGTGGCTAGAAAAGAACTAGTAAAAATCCCTAGGCCAAAAACTTCCCAGAAATCACTCAGGGTGGGAAATACTTTGTGTTACTACCAGCTAGTGTGGAAAGACCTTGCTGCATAGCATTGGATGGAGCCCTCAGAAAGGTGTCACCTTAGTAGAAAGGCTATATGAGCCCTATTATGAAGATCATTCTGGGCCTGCTCTATAAAGCCCAAAAGTAAACCCGAAAGGATCAAACCGATCCCAAGAAATGTAACTGTGTGGCAGAAGAAAGTACAATATTCTTTTTTTTTTTTTTTTTTTTTTTGATGGAGTCTCGCTCTGTTGCCAGGCCAGTGTGCAGTGGTGCGATCTTGGCTCACTGTAACCTCCGCCTCCCAGGTTCAAGCAATTCTACTGCCTCAGCCTCCCAAGTAGCTGGGACCATAGGCACACGCCACCACGCCCAGGTAATTTTTGTATTTTTAGTAGAGACGAGATTTCACCGTGTTGGTCAGTCTGGTCTCGATCTCTTGACCTCGTGATTCGCACGCCTTGGCCCTGCAAAGTGCTCGGATTATAAGCATAAGCCACTGGGACCAGGCTGAAAGTCCAATATTCTTGAAAAAAAAAAAAAAAATCTGCACCCAAGAAACTAAAAATCACAGTTTCCATCACCCAATCAAAAATTACCAGGCAAGCACATCATACGAGAGTTATAAAATGCAAGGTGCCAAAACGTGATACAACTGAAAAAAGAAATAAACAAATTCCAAGCTCCTCTTTTAGTAAGTGATAGAACAAGTAGACAGAAAGTAAGTATAAAGAAGACCTGAATAACAGAATCAACCAACTTGAGGTAACTCTACACCCAAATGCCTTCACTGTTAAATTCTAACAATTATTTAAGAAACAAACAAATTCAATTCTGTACAAATTCTTCTAGTGGGATATTTCTCAACTCATTTTATGAGTTAGAATTATTTTATGACACCAAAATCACAGACATCAGAAAAGACCTTCAACATAACTATATTTCTCATTAAAATAAAGCAATATCCCTTAATCAAATATTAGAAAATTGAGTTCAGCAATATAAGAAAAAGGTAAAAATATATAATGCCCAAGTAAGTTTAATTTTAAGAATGCAAGTTAGTTTAACATTCAAAAACCAAAAATGTAATTTATTATATTAACAGATTAAAAAAGAAAAATAATAAAAACATCTCAATATATGCAGAAAAAGCATATGGAAAAATTTAACGTATATTCATGACAGAAAACCTTTATCAAATTAAGAACCAATGGGATCTTCCTTAACCTGGTGAAAGATATCTAGGAAAGACCCTTGGTGAATCTCATACTCAGTGGTGAAAGACTGAATAACTTCAGGTTAAGAACAAGGTAAGGATGTCTGCTTACATGATTCCAACTCAGTATTTTACTGGAGATTCTAATGATTCTAATAAGGAAAGGAAAATAAATGGAAGGAATTCAGATTGGGAAGGAAGGAACAAAAAACATAAAACAAAAAACAAAGAAATACATTATTACTATTCACCAGATATTTGCATGATTTCTCCCTTATTTTTGTGTAGCGGTTTATAGCAAGTCTTAAAATCAGACAGTAAAGTGTCTCCAACTTTAATTTACTAATTTATTTATTTGAGATCGAATTTCGCTCTTGTTGCCCAGACTGGAGTGCACTGGCACCATCTTGCTTTTACCGCAACCTTCACTTCCCAGATTCAAGTGATTCTCCTACCTCAGCCTCCTGAGTAGCTGGGATTACAGGCACCCACCACCACACTCGCCTAATTTTTTGTATTTTTAGTAGAGACGAGGTTTCATCATGTTGGCCAGTCTGGTCTCAAACTCCTGACCTCAGATGATCCACCCACCTCAGCCTCCGAAAGGGCTGGGATTACAGGCGTGAGCCACTGCACCTGGCTGATTTATTTTTAAAAATTATTTGCATTCTCATATATATCTTAGAATTAGATTGTCTATTTCTAATCATCCCCTTGGTCTGAAAAAAAAAAAAGCCCTCTGAATTCTGATTGAATTTATATCGACTCTATGGATCAGTTTGTTGGAATTTCTAAAACCAAACGCACTATAAATGTGCAGACAAATGAAACGTGTTATTTTTTGGTAGAATCATACCAAAGCAAACATTTTAGTTATCTAAATTATTTGGAAAAATCAAAGTGCATTTTTGTCTGGAAACAGCATCCTGTGTATCTTGGGTAGAATCACTGATGTCTCTTTCACAGAACCTGAGGGATACGAAGGCTGGAGAGCAGTTGTAGGCACTGCAATTTCACCATATTCCCTGCGCATCAGTCAAAGTCTATTTGTAAGCACCTCTCTAGGAATAGCTCTATTCTGCATTATGTAATTCTTTGTAGCAAATTTGAGATACATTTGATGAGAAAATAGTAATACAACATTCTCTATTGTTAAGTTGTGAGAGCATCCTTTTCTGGGGCAGGATTGGCTGTATGTCATGCTAGCTGGAAGTGGTGTGGCTTTTCCGACCTATTCTGTCCTGATTCCTCACTGATATTCCTTCTCATGAGTCTAACACTGGTAAAACCTCTTTTTTGGGCACCACATGAAAAAAATAGAGTTTGAAGACCTTTCCCTCTTCTGTGCAATTCTAGATAAAACCCGTACGATGTAAAGAGCATAACTTACTTTGAAAATGCCCAAGTTTGTTCTTCAATAGGAAGCACATGTTAAAAACAGAGAAGTTCTCTGATATCCTTTGGGGGCTCTTCAAGGTTTCTGAGGAAAAGACCCAGACACTCACACTGAGAAATAGGTCAGCAGGGGGTGGAACTGAACATCTCTCTTCGCCCCTGTTGCTCTTTGTTTGCTCACAGGTACTTGTGACTGGCTGGGATCACAGGGAGTTAGGGGACTCATGTCCAACATCAAGCAGTGCAGTTTTTAAAATGGCTAGAGGGGAGAATAAAATTGATAGGTCTGAATATGTTTTGAAGTGACTCTGTAAACAATTGCTGCCAATTTATATGTCTGAGATTCTGATTAAATTTTCCTTTTCTAAGTTGTGTTTTAAGAGGATAGATTGAGATGAGTGAAAACTTTTCTGTCTTATCATGGTGCTCAGTAGTGTCCCCAGCCAGAAGGTGTCCAGCCCGCAGCATGTTAGAATCACCTAGGAACTGCCTGCCCACACTCACAGTGAAGCAGAGTCTCAGGAGGAGGGTGCTGGCATCAGTGGCTTTTTTCAGAGTTCCCCATGAGACTCTAATGTGTGGTCAGAGTTAGGAATCATTATCTCTACCTTAAAGGTATTACATATCCTAGAGATACTATCCAAGTCTTATCTGGGATTTATATTTCCTTTTCTGTCTACCTTCTCCTAACAACCATCACCAGTAGTTTATAAGCCCCATTAGCTAAAGTCTGCCTTTATCTGGCATAAAAGCTGTGCCAGGCACCAGCCAAATAAGCACATTAGGTTTGCGCTTTCAATGGATTTTTATAAACACTGAGTTCAGGTACCTAAGAAATAGAAATCATGAAGATGTCATCTTCTTAACTTACTTTTCTATACCTCAGAGCACGTTTGTTGCAGAAACCACTTTCTCAGACATTCATTTTTTATGTAATTGCATGAAAACTGTTGGGGACCAGACCTCTTCAGTTCCATTTAGTGTTGTAGCAAATACTCATGTTTGCCAAGCATAAACCTTTGAAAATCTGATAAAATTTGTGATATATTATGAAGAAAGAAGAATCCAAAAGCTTAAAGAATAAATGCATTTTTTAAAAAACTGAAAGACTTGAGATATTGAACAAACTCGGTGCCACCTTGTCCTAGGCACTGTCGCGCCTGTTCCCTGGACGGTGTCATACTCACTCTCTGGGCCCTTCCCATTCTCTTTTGCTTTTCCCCTTCACACCTTCATTACCTCTTTCCTTTCAGTGTGGGCTCAAGTTTTTCTCACCAAGAAAGCCTATTCTTGGGCCAACATTTCCATTCAGCTACTGTTCATTTTCCTCCCTTTATGTATGTAATTAAGCATACATTACACTGTAAGTGGTAGAGAGAGAACTCAACCTCAACTGGCTTAAGCAAAAAATGAGGCCTCATAGTCTGGATGCAGACTTAGTACAAGGTTTTCTTCTCTCCATTTCCAGTTCCTGTGTCCTTGGTGTCAAGTTTTATTCTCAAGCTCTGTAATTGTATAAAAAGGTTGCTTTGGCTCCAGCCTCCTCATTTTATCCCCATTCTTGTTCATTAAGATAGAACTTGGTACTCAAATATCCAGGAAAATTTCAAGACCTGAGAGGGTGTGGCCCTGAATGGACTGACTGGGATGGTCAGGTACCCATTGCTGGCCTGGTCACCATGGCCAGGGTTCTGCATGCTCTGGTTGCACTGAACTCAATCACTTGTTCCATCCTCCAAGTCCAGGGCTGGGGCCAGCCTTACACAGATTACAAAAGCTGGAAACGTGGTAAGAACTGCAGTCACAGTAAAAGAGAGTGAATGCAGGGAAGGGGCAAGAGCAAATCTCCACTATGCCTGTCCTGTGAGATTCTACAAGGACTATGGATTTTTTCTTTGGGAGGCCAAGGCAGGTGGATCACCTGAGGTCAGGAGTTCAAGACCAGCCTGGCAAACATGGTGAAACCCCGGTCTCTACTAAAAATACAAAAATTAACCAGGTGTGGTGGTGCATGCCTGTGATCCTAGCTACTCTGGAGGCTAAGGCAGGAGAATCGCTTGAACCCAGGAGGCAGAGGTTGCAGTGAGCTGAGATCGTGCCACTGCACCCCAGCCTGGGCAACAGAGGGAGACTCTGCCTCAAAAAATAAAAAAGTAAATAAATATAAATAAATAAACAGCATATGAATGCTTGGTGATATTTTTTAAAAGAAGATTCTGATTCAGAAGTTGTACTATGGGGCCATGTTTCTGTTTCTTTTTTTTGAGGCGGAGTCTCGCTCTATCGCCCTGACTAGAGTGTAGTGGCCAGATCTCAGCTCACTGCAAGCTCCGCCTCCCGGGTTCACGCCATTCTCCTGCCTCAGCCTCCCGAGGAGCTGGGACTACAGGCACCCGCGACCTCGCCCGGCTAGTTTTTTTGTATTTTTAGTAGAGACGGGGTTTCACCGTGTTAGCCAGGATGGTCTCGATCTCCTGACCTCGTGATCCGCCCGTCTCGGCCTCCCAAAGTGCTGGGATTACAGGCTTGAGCCACCGCGCCCGGCCATGTTTCTGTTTCTTGATCAGCCTCTGGAGATGCTGCTATGGCAGTCAGGAGGCCACATTTTTTTTTCCTACTTGATTCAGTTAGAATTGTATTCAGTTTCACATTCAGCCAGAGTTGTGGCTTAATCAAAAAAAGTTTCATTTATTTAATTCAACAAGAAGTTTGGGTATAGGCATTTGGGAGTTAGTATGGTAACTCAATGATTACATCTGAGAACAAAGCTTATTCTATCTTCTGTTTTAATGTCTTTAATGAAGGCTGCTCTGCATCCATGTTCCAGGGTAGTGAAAGGAGAAAATAGAAGAGTTAGCACCAGAAGACTATCACTAAAATCTCGTTGGGAGGACTTTGTCAAAGAGACCACACTTTAAATTAGTGAGCTGTCTGAAGCCTTTACATTCTGCTGACATGTTTTCAATTGAACCTGCACTAATGACTTACCAAAGGAGAAGTTAAAAACCAAAAAGCAAACAAACAAACAAACTCAAAGATGCTACTCTTACTTCTACTGAAACAGCAATAATAGTAATAACATCACACACTGGTGTCAGGCATCCTTGTTAACAGTGTTTTTGTACACATTGAGGCGTTAATGCTCTAGTAACTGTGAGGTAACCATTGCTGTCAGAAAGGTTATAGAAGCAGCAGCAGAGTCTCAGAGAGTTTCACCCAGTCACACATTGTTGCACAGTTGGTGAACAGTAATGCCAAATACAAACTGAAGTCTTTTGCTTTTGAGTTTTGGTTCTTCATGAGAATATCACTATATAATACCATGAAAAATAACAGGCTTTGCTGTTTTAGCAATCTTTTTTCTTTTCTTAATTCTGGCCACTGATTCTTAAGTGGTAATTATAAAAGTTGTTTCTAGTGTCAGTGCCTCTAATGGGAAGGCTATTACTAAGCCATCTTAAGAGAAGCATGCCTTGCATTAGTCATACTTACCTGCATTCTGCACCATAGACAGAACAACCCCGCAACCTCAATTATTATACCGCCTTGATCTACACAAGAAGTCATTGCAATGCTGGCAAGCTGTTGTAGCAAAATTTAGTCAAGAGAAGGTAGGCATTAAACCGTGTTTAGGGAGTGTTCTTGCTTCTTGGGATGTCTGCAACCGAATGTGGATGATGATGGTGGGGGGAGCTCTTCACCATTACTTTATGATTGGAGTTTGGCAATGGCTGAATTCTTGTCTACTGAGGTGTGTGATGACAGTCCCCATCCTTTCTTTGAATGCCTTTCCTCTTCTATCACCTCCAAGACTTTGCAGATTCTCTCCACCATTCCTCATATCTCATCCCTATCTTCTTCACTTGACTTAAGCTCCTTCTTGCCCATAGATCTGTATAAGTTAGGGCTTATATGCAACACAACAGCAAAAAGCCCACCTCACAGTGTCTCATGCTCCATCTCTCTGCTGACCCAACAGAGCCCTGTGTTCATGCCTTACTTGCTATAGAATACACCTACCTTCTCCCCAGGGACCAGCCTGAGCCCATCTCGTTCCGACCAGCAGCTGAGTGTCTGGGATCTCTGCACCATGTCATCCTCCACAGCTGCTCCAGGTGTGGCCCTCAGGGGCTGATGACTGGCAGACAGATTATCCACTCCTCCTCTTCAGTATATGCTGGGGATGGCGGGGCAGAGTGGGGAGGAGTAGAACAGGTTTAATAAAAACAAGCAAGCAAAGATTCGTTAGAGAACATGGAGATCTTGAAGGACACAGTCATCACTGGTCTGCAATGCATGTCACATCCTGATAGGAAAAATTACAACTCCTTCCACTGGATTCAATTCCTTGGTTAAGCAATTTGGTAACTCTAGACGGCTCTAGCTAACACGCTTTTGGGGGCATTTGTTGGGGAGATGGTTCTGTCTGTAGGCTTGGAAGTTTTAGTCACTGCCCTCTTTATGTTAGTGTCAGATGAGAGGCTCATAGACTGATTGGAAGTTTAAAAGTCACAGGCAGTAACTTTCCCTATTTGGACTTTCTTATGATTACAGTTCATTCATTTACTCATTCATTTATTCTTGTGCATATTCAAAATATTTACTGAGCATCTATTTTGTGCTAGGCATTTTCTGTCTAGGCACTGGAAATCAATCAATGATGAAAAAAAAGTATCAGCCTCAGAGTTCTTCCTTTTTAGGGAGGAGAGAGAAACAAAGGAACACATTAATATGTGCAGTAGCAGAGAGAGGGTTGTAACTACTGGGAAATGGTGCAAGGGTGGGGTGCGGTGTTAAATAGGGTGGAGGGAAGCCCTCACAGCAGAACTGAAGCTTGGAGGGAGGCTTGGAGCCTCAGGAACAGAGCATTACAAGCAGAGTGTGAGTGCAGAGGCCTGAGGTCAGAGTTAACTAGGCACTGTGTGTTTAAGGAAAAGCAGGGAGCTGGTTGGGCAGATGTGCTATACTGGGGTGAGTGGAGAGCCACAGAGACACCCAAGCAGCTGTGGGCAGTCTGCGTGGTCATGGCAGCAACGTTGGCTCTACTTTGAGCAGGAGAAAGATACTGGGAATTTCCAGCTGAGCAATGACAGATCTGATTTAAGTCTGAAAGGATCATTCTGGCTGCTTTGATCCATTCAGTAGAGAGAAGGAGGAAGACTAGAGGCCAGAGATGGGGAGGAGCAGGGGAGAAGTGTTTTTACTGTGTATTTAGGTTGAAGGTAAGGAAGACAGATGTCATGAACAAATGGATTTATAAGGTGAGCAAAAAGGAGAAGAACTTAGGAATCACTCACTAGATCCCTTTTTTTGTCAGGAGGTATACTTTCCATAACCCATCTCATCCATCTTTTGAATTTAAATTGTATCCATACAATGATGACTCTCAAATACTTATCTCCCAACTAGACCTCTACCATGAACTCCAGATGCACACACCCAGCTGCCCACCCCACCTCTCCCCTTGATCATCTGATAGTCTGTCTGGTTTATCTTCAACCTATATCCACAAGAACTCCAAAGCTCTTGGCCTAGATGAGTGCTTCCTCACAGGGGATTTGAGGAAGTTGCCTCCCTAGGGATCATTTAACAACGTCGATGCATTTTTCGTTGTACAGCTGGGGAAGGGGGATTGCTATAGGCATCTTGTGGGTAGAGGCCAGGGATGCTGCTACACTTCCTACCAAGCATGGGACAGCTCCTCACAAATGTCCATAGTGCCTGGCCTAGAAGAAGAGTTTTCATGTACTGAGATGTGGAAGAATGGAAGGGTTGTGGTTATGGGGAGAGACTGGGAACTCAGGTTGGACAGGTTAGACTGCAGGTGGCTATGAGATGTTCAGGGACAGGTAACTGGCTGTGTGCATCTGGAGTTCACAGCAGAGGTCTTCTTGGGAGATCAATATTTGGAGTCATCATTATATGGATACGATTTAAATTCAAAGGATGGATGAGATGGGTTAAGGAGAGTGTACCCAGTGGCAGAAAGAGATCTAATGTTTGAATTCCAATTCACCCAGACATCTGGAGATCGAGAGGTGAGAATGAAACAGCAAAAGAGACTTAGAAAAGGCAATTGCAATTACGAGATCCTGGGGGGGGCATCCCAGAGCCCAATAAGCAACACTTTTAGGTCTTCAGGAGTAATAACCTGTGGGCAATGCTGTTGATGAGTCAAGTAAGAGGATAGTGGAAACAGCATTTGACTTTGCAAACTAGTTACCCATTACTGTTGCACCAGGTGCACACATGGAGGCAGAAACCCAGTTGGATTAGCATCCAGAAAGACAGCTAGTGGGAGAAGGGATAAGAGGGAGTGACGATGGGTAACATATCCAGAGGAAATGAAAATGCCCATAATCCCCAAACTCTGAAAAATATTTTTGTGTACTTCATTTTCATCTTGCATGTGTACATACAGCTGGGATGTGAGTGACATTAAAGTATCTATGGAGTGCTATGCTGGGCTTTTAAAAAACCTGACATTGTCCATAATGTTTATAACTGTATACCAATATACAGATTTGTAACTATATTTGCTCCCATAACAAATCACCACAACCATAGCATCTTAAGCAATACAAATTAGTTGTTTTCCATTTCCTTGGGTCAGAATTTCAGTGTGGGTCTCGCCTGGCTAAATCTAGGTGTCGGCATGGGTGTGCTCCTTTCTGGATGCTTTAGGGGAGAATTCGCTTCCTACTCACTTGTGCTGTGGGCAGAGTTCAGTCTCTTGCGGTCGTGGAAACTGTAAAAACCCACTTTCTAGAGGTTGTCTGCAGTCCTGGGCCTGCAGTCCCGTTTCCATCTTTAAAACCAGCAACAGTAAAGTGAGTCCCTCCCATGCTCTGGATCTCTGCCCTTTTCCTATGTCACATCTCCCTGATGGGCTCTTCTGCCCCCTTTCCCACTTTTAAGAAGCGGTGTGATTAGATTGGACCTACCCAGATAATCCAAGATAATCTCTCATCTCAAAGCTCTTAATCTTAATCACATCTGCAAAGTCCCTTTTGCCATGTAATGTAACACAGTCAGGTTCAGAGGTTAATGCATTTACATCTTTGAGAGGCTGTCTATAACAACATGAAACATTCTTTGATAACACAGTGTAATGGCTGTATATTGTATTAACTATATGAATGTACTATCATTCATTTTAAACATTCATTGTTGGGCATCTGCATATTTTTAAATTTTGTTATTTTAAATAGCACTATGGGTAACACACTTTTCGCCTTCAGTTTTTGTTATATCCTTAAGTGAAATTATTTGCATCTTTATGACACTAGCTGGTAGAACTTTTTTCTTTATTTTCTGTGTCCCTGAGTCACCTTCTCAGCTGCCAGGAGAAGTGGAGTCTGTTGTTTCCAATCCCACAGTAATTGTATAAATAACTTAAGGATGAGTCAAGTGACCATTTTTTTATTAATATTTTAATCCTCTCCTGGCCATTGTAATATTGCAATGGCCCTCTGATAAATTCTGATACCTTTGGTTTCTTCTTTTTCCAAATTATCTTTCACAGAAGCTACTAGATTAGACAGATAAGGAACCTGAGGCACATTGAGGTTAAATTCCTTGGCCCAGCTCAAACAGCCAGTGTTGGAGCCAAGACTGAAACCCAGGAGCTGGGCCCCAGATCCACACTCCTAACCTCCATGCAAGCTTCATTCTCTGCATATTTTCCCTGACTGATTCTCTCTTCAAGGCTAAGTACAAGTAACCTCTGTCTCCCCATCATGGATTCCCACTGTCGCACCCTCTGCACAATTTCATGATAGCAACTCTAGCCTTCCTTCACACTCCTGCAGATGGTTCTCTCTCCTTCATATAGGTCATAAGGATTATGAGGTCCAGACCTGTGTTGGCAACCACTGCCATTACTGCCTGCAGCTAACTTTAAGTATTTACACTCAGAAAAGTCATACCACTTAGACAGCTGTTCTGAGCCCTGGGCCATAACATCTCCTATGGATAATAATACTCACCTCACAAGGTTGCTGTAGCACAAATGGGATAGTTCATATAAAGCAGCTGGAACAGTGTTTGGCAACCACGAAATGCCACAGTGTGTTGGCTCTCCTTATTGTTCTGGTGGTCTACAATGTTCTGGAGATCTACAATGAGGAGTGAATATTTGCCAGGTGTGGATTGGAATTAGAAGGTGGAAGGCAGGTAAAATGAGCCTATCAAGCAAATGGAAATATGAGGTGGCAGGGAGCAAATGTGCTAAATCATGAAAACACGGCAGGTAGGGAACTGAACCAACATACTCGCAGGAGGTAGGAAGCAGGTGTGAAGGCAAGAACCCATGTAGGTAGGTCCCAGATCATTGCGGGTCTTCTATGGCAAGCTCAGGTGTCTGGTCAATCAGGAGGAACAGAGCAGTGATAGAATCAGACCTTCATTTCGGGAAGATATCCTGGCAACTGTTCAAGAAATGGGCTGTATGCATCCAAATTGAGAGTCAGGAAAAGTAATTAGCTTTTTTTAAAAAAAGAGTCAAATTGAAGATTCCTTGTTCTTAAACAGAGAGAGAGAACTGTTTCTGCTGCTGATATGCTCTGTTCTGTCCTCTGTGTCCTGAAGGTGGCACTGTTAACTCGCAGTACCTGCTTCGCCAGCCCGGTGCCCAACTGCAGAGACCAGGAATGCGTCCACCTGTCTGTCCTGGCTGATCCAGGACTCCTGTGATTGACACACACACATTGGGAACATTCCGAGGATAGATTATAGTAAAATGATGGCATTTCAGTGACATTTCATTTCGGTGAGGGGGAAAAAACTATATATGCAAAACATTTCAGATGGAGAGATTTCTGGAGTTTCACAGTATTTCACCCTAACAAGAGCTGTATGAGTGAGCATGCCATTAGACGCACAGTGCAGTATTCTGGGTTGGGTTTTCCTCTGTCTTATTTGCCACAACTCCATATAACCAGTGTTTGTGTCTTTAGGGCAAATCTGTGGGAGGGTTCACAATGAAGTTCTGGCCTGTGCATTTCCCGGGTGATGTGCAGTCCCCTGGCCCTACTGTTTGATGGCCGTCATCGCGACTGCTGACCACGGACATGCTCTGGTTCCTTCAGTGCTCAGGGGTTGCTCTGCTAAGAGGACAGACAGGATGCCAGAATCTTCCCTGAGCCAGGATCACTGGCTTTAGGTTTTTTAATTTTAATTTTTATTGGTAGCATCAGAGTCACCACACTGGAATGGTTTTTATTTTGTCCAACATTTTGGACTAGGCTGATGCTTTTAGCTGGGACTTGATTTTCCTTCTGTCTCCATGTTAGAACTTTGTTTACCGAAATGGAGGAGGGAAAAGAGATTTTATATTAAGTTGGAGACACGTTTCTGAGTGTGTGTGATTACAGATAGAGAGCGAAGCAGACCCAGGGGCAGTGACAAATGTTACATGTAGTAATTACTGGGCAGTTGAGTTTTTAGGGTTTTTTAATGTACTTTTCTGTACTGTATGAATTTTTCTTAACCCATTTATCATTTTTAACAGCTTTATTGAAGTATAATTTACATACCATAAAATCTACTCATTTAAAGAATATGTAATTTTCACAAAAATGATAATGCCACTAGAAACCACGAGCGGGTCAGAAGAAAAGCAAAAAAGGTTTCGCAGAGCTTTCCTGCACTTTTCCTGTTGTGGGGAAAATGATGTGTGAAGACTTTTAAGAGATTTTTTTTTTTTATAAAGGTGGCACATAAACTCAACTAGCAATTTTTAAAAATGGAGAAGCAGTGTTTGCTTTAAAATTGTTCTTCCTTCTTGTCAGTTCTCAGTCTTCTGGGATGGCGCCTCATCAGGAAGAGTTCAACACGCCGCTGTTCCAGCAAGGCGAGGGTGTATGAGTCAACAGTTTTAGTGTTTTCTGGGTTGGTTTGGAACTTTTGCATTTCTAACCTTAAGCTTGTTCAAAGATTCCAGAAATCTCAAGATTGCAGTATTGGGTTGGAAAACTCCCAAGAGCAATTTCCTCTGAAATTGTGCTGTTTCTATTTCAGGAGAACCGTGACCATAGAAGAGAATTTGATGATTTCCCATTCTGTAACTAGGCACACACAAAAAGTAAAAGATGCATTTTCCTGACACATTCAAACTGTTCAAAAGATGCTTTTTGAAAGATAACTAAAAAATCAATTGAGAAGAACTTATTTTATAGAAATCTTTTTTTTTGTTTGTTTTAGTTAATGGTGGTGTCGTGAGAAAAGTTTCACATCTAAAATAAAAACTCAATTGTATACATTTCTGTTTTGTGCTTCACTCCATATTAGGTGGAAAGATTTGCCTAAACTTTGAGATTTGTGATGATATTTCACAAAGCTTAAAGGAAGCGATTTAGGAAGTGGTTTTTAAAAGCTCCAATTATAACTGTTTAAATGCATTGCCCTTTTAGAGAAAAAGGAGGCTACCAAACCAATTGTCTATGACATGCCTGCCATAAACAAATTATTTCCAAGTTCTGCAACATGATTCTCAGCAAGAAGAACTTTAATTTTTAATTTTAATTAATAAAGGGCTACTATTTATTGTATACCAATTATGTGCTTTGAAGTTACCTGTTTTCATTACAAGAAAACAACTTTTCAGAAGATGGAAACAACTAGATGTCATGTTAGGGAGAGTATTTAACAGTGTGTCATAACACGATTGTATTTAAAACAAGGTCATATATCAATTGGTATGACTCCATCATAATCCCTTGGGTGCCCTGAGGAACCCTGTGGACAAGCCCATCATATGGGTGGTGCCACACATGCAGTGGGGTGCCCACATCCCACTGCAGAGGCCCCAGTTACATGCTTAAAGCATTTATTGAAGGGATTGATCTTGACACAGTTGAGACATGATGCTAACTTTTTTTCCCCATCACTCTCTTTAAATATCATGGAAATTTTCCTTTTCCAACCCTGATTTCATTTCTGACAGATCAGAGAATTCTCTGATTTCTTTCAGGGATTAAAAAAGAAATCTTGCCTGGTCTAGTTCAATTTTGAATCAATTAATATACTTCTCCTGTCATTGCTCAGTCTCACCCCTGGGCCTGAGGGACCTCCTGTACAAAGGGGAAGATCACACTTGCCCACCTTAAAGTAAGAGTGTGAGAGCCTCCATGATAGCAAGTAGCAAAAGCAGGTGCAGTTTGCAGTAATACTAGGTTCCTGGGATAATGTTGACTCTCATTTTCCTAAAAGCATTTTCATATCATGCTGGAAGGGATTTTGTGCATCATCTAGCTGAATTCTTTTATCTGTGTTTTCTTTGTCTTGTTTTTCAGTTGATACACTTAAGAGCTAAATGCTGAAAAAGAACACTAGATACTTGAGAAAGAACTGAATTTCTCAAAATTACAAGATAAATTAATAGCAGAACACAATGGGAATTCAGGTTTTTAGACCACAAGTCAATGATTTTCCCATATGCCACAGATAGTTAGCTATGTTGTTGATTATTTACAACTTGTATAGAGAGAAAATTTTATTTTTCAAATGTAGTTTACAGCTATTGTTACCAAAAGCCATATTAGTAAATAATAGAAATGGATAAATCTTATGATGTTTCACAACATTCTATCATAAGTGAAAATATTTTTATATCTATATCACTCAAGAATTCTAGTATCTTAACTGATTTTTCATATACTATTTCTTTAGACACATCATAGATATTTAACTGCGCTCCTCTTACACTCTGTTTGCAGGATACATGGCTGGTTTTTAAATGGTAGGTTAAAATAGAATATATACAATTTTAACCTATCATTAAAATAGTTATCTTTCTCTTTTGGTGAAGCTTGATTTCATAAAAAGATATCACTGTTGTACGTAATTTCATCTCTAGGTAAAGAAACTAAACCAGTTAATGGTCATAAGTTTCCCACAAAGATAAACTATTTTATTAAATGAGAAGAGACTTCTATTACATTCTCTGTTTTTTTTTTTTTTTGTTTGTTTTGTTTTGTTTTTCTTTTGAGACGGATTTCACTCTTGTTGCCCAGGCTGGAGTTCAATGGCATAATCTTGGCTCACTGCAACCTCCGCCTCCTGGGTTCAAGTGATTCTCTTGCCTCAGCCTCCCTAGTAGCTGGGATTGCAGGCACACACCACGATGCCCAGCTCATCTTGGTAGTTTTAGTAGAGATGGAGTTTCGTCATGTTGGCCAGGCTGACCTTGACCTCCTGACCTCTGGTGATCCGCCCACCTTGGCCCCCCAAAGTGCTAGGATTACAGGCGAGAGCCACCTCACCCGGCCTTACATTCTCTCATAAGGCCAATTACAATAGAAGAAAATTGACATATTATATTTTCAATGAAAAATGAACTTCTCTGGTAGTTTGTTCTAGTTTCCTCTACTCTACTATAAGTTCTTCAACGAGTCCTTTAATGCTGGAGCTCAGCGTGCCAGTCTGCCTGTGGGGCATGGTCATCTCCTCATTTAGACCTATGCTCATTTCATAACTAATTCCACAGACCCGATCCAATGGCAGTCAAAACAGAGAACCCAGAAGAAGAGGGACTACAAATACCTTTTTACAGATTTACTAAATAGTTTCTTTTATTTTTGATGATCTTTTTCTGAAAAACATCACTTAGAATGTATTATTCCTTCCTATTTGATTCCCATTCCATATAGTTCAGGTTCAATCGACTTGTTAGTTTTGAAGTTTGCACTGTATTTCCTTTTCTCATTAGAATTTTAGAGAACTTAAAAATAAGAAAAATAAGAGATTATTCTCTCAATTTTTTTCTCTGTAGGATGCTCATTCCTTGTTTGTGTAGATCCCAGTTTCTGACCTATATCATTTCTTTCTGCCGGAAGAATTTTCTCAGTTATGTTTATTTTGCCTCAGTTTTTGTTTGTCTGAGAAAGTCTATTTCTCTTTCATCTTTGAGGTCAACTTCACTGGGTATAGAATTCTAAATTGGCAGTTTTTCTTTTTTAGTATTTTAAATGATTCACTCGGTTTTCTTCCTGCTTGCATGGTTTCTAATGAGAAGTTCAATGTAATTCTTATCCTTGTTCCTCTGTAGATAAGTTTATTTATTTTTTTCTTTTTACCTTTTCTTTCTTTTGACTGATTTCAAGGATATCTCTTTGTCTTTGGTTTTCTGCAGTTTGATTATGTCATGCATAGATGTAGTTTTTGATATTTATCCTGGTATTTATTGGTGTGTCTAAGCTCCTTGGAGTTTTAGCTTGATATTTGACACCAATTTTGGAAACTTTTATTTCCATTATTTCTTCTGTAAAGAAGCCATTGTTTATTTCCTTAAAGATTTATTCTGCTGGTTTCTGTTTTTAACTAGGTATGCATCATGACTATTTTCCCACATTTCTTGGATATCTGTTTATTATTATTATTTTAGTTCAGTTCTCTTTGAGTCAGCTTTTGTTGACTTTTTTCAAATTACTCTTTACTCAACTATGTTACTCAACTATGCCAAATCTACTAATGAGGCTGAAGCATTTTTGTTGCTATTGTTTTTGAGTTAAAGTATTTTCCATTTTTTTATAGTTTCCATCTCTCTGAGATTATCTATCTAGTCTTATAAGTCATTTACTTTTTCCAGTAAAGACTTTTTTATTTTTATATTTTTAGAGACATAGTCTTACTCTGTTACTCAGGCTTCAGTGCCGTGATGCATTCACAGCACACTGTAGCCTCATACTCCTGGGCTCAAGCGATCCTTCTACCTCAGCCTATCGGGAAGCTGGGACTGCAGGCAGGAATACAATACCTGGCTAATATTTTAATTTTTTTAATTTTTTTAATTTTTTTTATTTTTTGCAGAAATGGGGTCATGCTATGTTTTCTGTTGCCCGGGATGGTCTCAAGCTCCTGGCGTCTAGCAATCCTTCCACCTCGCCACCTCCCACCCAGCCGAAGTGCTGGGATGGCAGGCATGAGCCACTGCCTCTGGCCTAGTTAAGAGTTATTTTAGATTCCCTGTATGATAAATGTCAACATCTTGGTCATGTTGAGTCTGGTTCTGGCGATTGTTTTGTTTCTTCGGAATGTTTGTGTTTTTCTGACTTTTGGTATGCCTCTAAGTTTTTTTTTGTTGGAGGGCCAGGAGTGTTGAGCAAGGCGGTAGGTGCTGAGGTATGCAGGCTTCAGTGTGAGGATTTGCGTTGCTCTGCAGGAGCCGGGCGGTGTGAAGTTTGCTGGCCCTGTGGGCAGGAGAGCATCCCGTTGCTTGTGGTGCACCGTGTTTCACTTCCCGTTTCGGGTTTGGCCTTTGTGATGCACCGTACAGCTTTTCTCATTCTGACCCATAGTTCGTGTTCCCGGAGATTTATTAGCATAGGGGGAGGAAATGGTGGGTGGAGATCCTCGGATCTTGCGATGAGATTTGGGTCCTCTGGGTGCGTGGCGGGCCTGTATCTCCAGGGTGTGGCTGTCCCGCGTGTTTCCGTCCCTCCTCCTGGTGCGGCGTGGAGTGACTGGCCCCAGTCACTTCCCTGCCCCAGTCCCTTGCCTGCAACCAGATTCCAGATCACATATTCAAAGCGCTTGCCCTTCTAGACGGATGTTTTCTTTTCTTTCTTTTACTTATTTTTCTGAGGGAAAGCAGAAACTAGAGTTGGGTTGAAGAGGGGCAGATGGAGCGAGATTTCACTATTGCCCTCTGGCGGTGTTCCTCCCAAGGTTGAGACTTTAATTCTGTGAGGGAGCAGGGCCTGGGCAGACAGCACTGTGATAATTCTTTCCCTTTCCCTGCCGCGTGTGAGGGAAGCTCCCTCAGATTCCCCTGAATTCTTTCTGTGGGTCTCAGTGAGCTCCTTCCTGGAGGAAAAGCCTGCAGATCCCCACACCCTCAGTCCACACTTGGACGCCAGCAACTCCTCCAAATTCCAACCTTGCTGTTCCCCCCAGATTGTGGCATCCTGCGGTGTTCCGCTCTCGGTAAGCAAATCTCAGGTTGTTTTTTTCTGCCTGAAGGTGCCTGTCTTTTCAAATTTAGGGGTGGCTTATTGCTGTGAGACCTCAGTTCTCTGGTGGGTCCAAAAGAAGTTATTTTCGTTTCGTTGAACTTGTTTTTATTGTAAGGATAGGAATCCTGACTTCCAGTCTCTTGGGGTGCCCTAATCTCTCATTATTGTTTACCCCTTGACAGAACTCGCCCTTTCAGCACCTATACAACCATTGCAGTTTTTCTTGTTGTTGATCTCTCTTGATCTTTATATTTTAATGAACTGGGTCTTGAGATGTGTGTAGTCATTCCAGCTTGAGCCCTTCCATATGATAAACAATTTATCTTTCCTCCTCCTTCTCCTTTTCCGTGTTTTCCTTTTCTCCATTTTCTTCAGGAAACTTTTTTATTTTATTTTTAATTTTATTTTTTAGATGAAGTCTTGCTCTGTCCCCCAGGCTGGAGTGCAGTGGCGCAATGTCTGCTCCCTGCAACCTCTACCTCCCAGGTTCAAGCAATTATCCTGTCTCAGCCTCCCAAGTAGCTGGGATTATAGGCACACACCACGATGCCTGGCTAATTTTTAGTAGAGATGGAGTTTCATCATGTTGGCCAGGCTGGTCTTGAACCTCTGACCTAAGGTGATCTGCCGGCCTCAGCCTCCCAAAGTTTTGGGATTACAGGGGTAAGCCACCTCGCCCAGCCTTCTGCGGGAAATGCTTGATCACTCTTGTACTTAGCTATTATTTATATGTTAGTCTTTATTCTATATATCCAATCTAGATTTTTATCTTACTTTATTTTTTATTCTACCATCACAGAATTAAGATTACCAATGACAATTTTTACTTGTATTTCTTCTCGAACTCTCAAAATAGGAAAAATCCATCTTATGTCATTACTTCCACTTTCCTAATGGCCAAATCAGTTTCCTATCCCAAAGTTTCCATTTCTGTTTCAAAAAATTTCTGACGAAAATCCTGGAGTCCTGTTTTATTTCCTGTCCCTTTTGTCTTTTGTATTAGCCTTTAATTATTTCCTTCCTCCCACCCCTTCTTCCTTAACTTGTGCCTCTCTTCATCAGGTAACATCTGCAATTACCACCTCCCAGGTTTTTCTGCCACCATCATTCCTCCTATTGAGCCCATTCTTAGTGTCCCTGTCAGACTCATCCTCAGCCACTTTCTTACTCATTATTATACAATTTCTCCATGTCCCCTACAGTGATGAAATCAGATTCTCTCCCTCTCATTCTCAGGGTGCAGTGTAATCTAACCTGTCAGTCACCTCCTCCTCTTTCTGCAGCGCAGTGAATCCTCTAGTAAGGTTAGTATTATTTTCTGCTATGATTTATGCTATTTTCCCACCACTAACCTCTTTCTCATGTTCCTGCCTCTATAAGAGTTTCTCAGGATACAAATCAAGATTACATTAACATCTTCCCTGACTTCAGTCCATAGTGATCTCTGTCACTTTCTACCAATGAAAATACTCAGCTGTATTCCACAGTTTTGAGCATATGTTTGTGCTTGTATGCATATGCATATATATATATATGTATATGTTTTATGCTGTGATTGATTGATGTGCATAGGTTTGATGTACACAGAAACACTTGATTCCCCCAAGTGTTGTGTGCTCCTTGAGAACAGGGACTCTGGCAGTCTTGGCCCAAGAATCAGTAACATGTGCCCAGATGGAGCTTCAGGAGCTCTCATAGGCCAATTGGAAATTCAGCATTGGAATCCGTCTGTGAGTTTACAGAAGTCCTCACAGAAGTTCTTATTCAGTAGGTATGAGAGTTAGCCATTTGTTTTTTGTTTGTGCTTCAAAAAGATTAACATGTTAAATAAGTCTATGATAAAAACAAAATACGATACACTGACCCTGATGTTAGGAAGAACACTGTTAAGAAACAGTAGCTTAAAGAGGTTTGTTAGAGACAGAGCCTTGCCATTATATGAAGATAAATTAAGGAACCAACTACACTAAACAGAAGCAATCTGTTAAAGTCAACATTAATCGTACGGAAAACTACGTTTCATCTGATTTTGTACCCAACTATAAAGAAATAAAGAAATAGAGTGGAGAACAAAAACAACTCTTTCCCTTTAGCTGTTAATTTAGAAGAGCTGAAAAAAAGTCATTAATATTTTATTGATTAGATGCTGATCTTCACAAACAGGAAGCAAGTTACAATGTACTAGATTGCAATTAATCTCAGCTCTCCCTCTGAAGCTAGCTGAAAGCTTGTCACCAGTTAAGAAAAAGAACAAAATCATATAAAATTATCCCTTGATAAAACATATAAGAGATAATTGCACATATAGTGTTATCACTCATCTTTGATGTGCCATAGAATGCTAGTATGATACATTTTATTTCATGCTGGCGTTTTAGAAATAACAAATCTTACTGCTCTGGCAAAGAAGCTATATCAAGTCTTAGAAAGCATTAGCAAGACATTGTCAATTGTGCCAACAATGGATAGGAAAGGGTTCTATTACTATTTTCACATCCTGAGCATTATTATATATACCATTATTATTGGTGTTAAACTTTAGTACAATAAAAGCATTTTGCACACTATATACTAATATTTTCTTTAGAAAGTACTGTAATATATTTTAATATATTTTGGTTATGATATAGGATCTATATTTCATTGCTATAAAACAATGGTTTTCCATTCGAGTTTTATATAAGAATCACCTGGAGAATTTCTGAAAAATAACAGTGCCTGGGTACCACCCAACCCAATGAAATCAGAATCTCTCAGAGTATACCTGATAAAAAATCTAAAATATCTAGATTTTTTTAAAAAGTTGTCCGAGTAAATAAAATATTCAATCAGAGCTGAGCATCAGTAGTGAAAGGTTACAATGAATTGAAATAAATCACTACTAGTGTTCTACTTACTTGTTTTACACTTTTCCTTAAAAGAATGTAAAAGGAAGAATATACAGAATATGCCAAAACAAAATAAAAACTGGACAATTAGAATTTTTGATAATTGGGTTTAATAATAAATAGTAATTAACAGTGTCAAGCTCTATGACTTGCTTGCTTCTGATTCTTTTATTTGTCAGGCTTTGGTGTTGAAGTAGGACCTCAGAGACATTTTAACTCTTTTAGGCAGGGAGCATCTATTAAATGTATAGTTTATACATCTTAATTGGTCCCTAGTGTCAGGAAACAGTTAAAGGGGCCCTGGCAGCATTTTACTACCAAGGAATGATTTATGATGTAGCCAATGGCAAGAACAGAAAGGACTGTGTGACTTGAGGCAAGTTATATCATTTCTTTGCATGTCTCATCTCATTCTGGCAGATGAGAATAATATGGCACTCTCTAGAAAATGCTAATATTGTAAAACTAATTTTGTCTCGAAATATACTGGGGTAGAATGTCAATTTAAAGTAAAATAAAGCACCATGAACAAATCCTAATTACTCATCATGGTGGATTTTCTGACTATCAATCCTCTTACTCTGAAGGAGAAATATAAATGAAAGTATATTCTTGGAAAGGCTGTAATTTGTGTCTGTCAAAGCCAAGATACTCACAGAGGCTCAGGCTTAAATACCAGTTTATCTGCTTTACAGGCCGAGTGAAAATTAACTTCTTTCTAGAGTTGACTTGAATTTGTGTTTTTCTAATCAAAAGTGGCTGTACTGTATTTTCACAACCAGAGCTCTGCTTTTCACCATGCATATTTTACATAAATTGAATAGAAGAAATATAACATGTTTCTTTGATTTAAAGTATAGAATGCTGTTACTCATCTCAGAATGATCTTTATAAATATAAAATTTGTTTTTTAAAGTTACATAATTTTATTTCAAAAGAGGCTTTAATAATATCCTTTAAAAGTCAGAAACACAGAAAGAAAATCTACCCAAAGCTGAAACTATATCCTTTCAATTGTTTTATTATTGAAAATAATATGTCTTCTTATACCTCAGTTATGATCCTAAATTTAAATTTCTCCCCCCAGAGGCTTGTAAAGTTACTTAAAGGATTTTAAAAACTACTATATATCTTTATTACTATAAAAACTTGAACCAGGTGAGTACTTTAAAATCTTGTAAAACGTGAAATTAGGAAAGAGGAAAAAACTAATAGAAATATGATATCAAAATGATCACAATTATTGTGACAGTCTGTGCTTTGTGCTTTGTATGTCTATATATATGAATATTTCACTCACACTCATGAAACTTCCAAAAGATTGTTATTTTCACTTGTGACAAATAAGAACATTAGCTCTCAGGGAGTTCCAGTTACTTTCCAGAAATCAGACAAGTCAAGCCAAGAGCTTATTCTCTCCCCTGTGGGAGGAGGATGACAGTCCATCAATCCCGTGAGATGTTCATGAGGGAGGACAAGAGGAACAGAAAATGAAGACAAGGAACGTGTTTTCCTCACAGCTCCCAAGGACTTTTGCTATGGACAGGGAAGAGAAACATCTAAAGAAGCATCCACAGTGTGCGTGGGTACGTGTTTAGTGGTGTGTGTCAAGAATGCCTGGAGAACATGGATGCTGGGCACTTTGTTTCCAAGTCAGCTTCCCAGAACTATCAGGTGTGTGTTCACAGTGGGTTTCTTCTCCACCTCTTGACAATGCCTCCACCCCTGGAGCCTCACAGCAGCACCGACCAGCTAGGGTGTGACCTGCACCCTGGAACCCAGCATCTGTGGATGATCTCCCCATGCTCTTCCATCTAAGCTCTCTTCCACCCAGCCCCTGAAGAGCCTGCAAGTCCATGACCAGGGTGCTTCCATATTGCCCCGATTGTCCCTCACTGCCCTTGCTCCCTTCTCTCCTCAGCAGGCATCACACCTGGGGTCTTCAACACTGAGATTCTCAGGCCTCTGTAAGGTGAGGCTCAGCTCTGGTGAGGATGCAGTCTCCTCCTGGCTTCACATTGCTGTTTGTATTTAGTATAATTTTAGGTCTTACCATTCTCTTTATTCTTTACTATGTATTTATCTGCTTGAGACAATGTCATGATGCTTCAGACCAAAGTTTCTCCAAGTATGTTTCTCCAAAAGTGTATGTTATGAAATGGGAATTTTGCACAGAGCAACAATGATTGTGGGAATGAAAAGGACATTAGCTTGCCTCAAATGCCTCTTTTCTTCAATACTTTGGTTTCTGGAGGTCAGTGTGGGGATGTAACTTTCTCCCATTTCCAGGGCTGTATTTATTATGTCTCTGGGCTTTCCATGAAGCCCCAGAGGGTCTTGCTCAGTTGCTTAGACTTTGTGGAGTGGCATAGTGGATGTGGGTATGGACATACTTAAGTGGTGTCATTTGCTCAAAGTATTGAACGGGGGGCTCAGGAACACCATTTGATTTCTATTCTACCTTTCTTTGTCAGTCTATGTATTGGAAGGCATTTAGATTGTACTATTGGAAGATGCTACCTGAAGGATTGGTGTATTACAAATAATTATATCATTAACATTTGAATTATCAAAGCATGTGAATTTTCATAATATAGTATTGAGTCTGCTGCCCCGAGTCTTAAATGTTGCATTTGGAAAGCTTCATCCACTGATGGTTCTGTAGGTAGCAACCTGACACTTTCTATTACATCTGAAATTAATGACTTAAAAGGAAAGAAATAAGGATTATAATTTAGAAATATGTTATAAATGCTGACTGAAACAATTGAGTCTTCCTTGCAATTTTGCTCATTAACTATTTCATACAACTATCATCATGGTTTTGTCCTAGTATTGTTCCCTATCCTATTATCCTCTAAATGTTAAAAAGCCTACTATTTGTTTATTTCTTATGGTTCCAGCTGAGATAAAAACCATTTATTCTCAATGCAATGCAAATATGCCCAGGATTTCAAGCATCAACCAACTTCCTCAGTGAGGAATAGAGCTCTGTGTTCTTCTTCAATAACTGTAAGGGGCTCTATTCATGGCAGACTGTCCTCCTCTAATTTGTATATGGCTTACATCCAGAAGTGAAATGTAAAATAAAACCATTGTTATGGAAATAGAGGAGAAACAATATTCACTTATGAACAGGTTTGGTTAAAGCTGTGTCTAGTTCTCTCTGAGGTGTAAATCCCCAGGTGACAATCAACTATGTGCTGAGGCTTCTCCTGGTCACTTGCACAGTGTGACTCACCTTCCCCTGCTACTAAGATGTGGGCCCACCACCTTCATGCTCGGGGTGGCCCTGATGTTTCTGAAGCAACTTCCACAAGGCACAGTCCAGGGCATGTCAGTGCTGACGTCTCGTACTTCCCTTTCCTCACTGCTTCCATCCTCAGAGTGTTTATACTGAGGCCCTGCCTGCACGTGTACACCCTCACCTGGAGAGCAGCACAGCCTCACTTGTGAGCATCAGCCCACATCACAACTCCTGCACCCCACCCACTACTTGTTCATCTCCCCTCTGCAACCAGGTCTTCAACACTGCTGCTAGCTAGAGTCCTGATTTGTTTGAACAAATCTTAGCTTCCTGATGCTTATATACAATTGATTTTGTTTGTATGAAAACTCAAGAGGCAGAGGGAGAGGTGGATCTTTCCACAGCATGCAAGCATAGACCCTTCCAGGATGCCTTCCTTGCCTTATAATTGGAACAGAACTTAGTTTGGGCTGCTCACTGTTTAATAGCTGGTGGGAAGAAAAGCAGCTTTATTCAACAGCCAGTACACCAAGAAGATGGCAGACTAGTGTCCTAAGTACCATCTTAGGTCAGTATATATTTTGGGCTCCTTTTTATGTTAAGGGAAGCAGGGTGGAGAGAAGAGAATTGAGATCAAGAGTCATGTGATCATGACTGCAGACATTTGGGCACCAGTGAGGGTCCAAGAATGTTGGGAATTTTGTCCTTGGCCAGGTCATAGTGCTCCTGTAAATCTTCAACAAAACATCATTTGTTGTTTACATACTTCCCCTTTAATCCCAGAGTTAGCTTCAAAAACTCCATGTAGCTGTTTCTGCATTTTATCTCAGTGCTCTAAAGATATCCTATCCTACATGCAAGATTGGGTAAAGATCCCTTAAATAAAAATGGAGAGTGTTGGGTCTGCACCAAGATGGCCAAATAGGAACAGCTCCAGCCTCCAGCTCCCAGCGTGAATGACACAGAAGACAGGTGATTTCTGCATTTCCAAATGAGGGACTGGGTTCATCTCACTGGGGCATGTCAGATAGTGGGGGCAGGACAGTGGGTGCAGCCCAAGTGAGAGCCAAAGCAGGGCGAGGCATTGCCTCACCCAGGAAGCACAAGGGGAAAGGGAATTCCCTTTCCTAGCCAAGGGAAACCGTGGCACACAACACCTGGAAAATCGAGTCACTCCCACCCTAATACTGCGCTTTACCAAGGGTCTTAGCAAACAGCACACCAGGAGATTATATCCTGTGCCAGGCTCAGAGGGCCCTATGCCCACTTCCCTCATAGGGGCACCCACCATTGCTGAGGATTAGTAGGTAAACAAAGCAGCCAGGAAGCTTGAACTGGGTGGAGCCCACCAAAGCTCAAGAAGGCCTGCCTACCTCTGTAGACTCCACCTCTGGGGACAGGGCATAGCCAAACAAAAGGCAGCAGAAACTTCTGCAGACGTAAATGTCCCTGTCTTACAGCTTTGAAGAGAGTAGTGGTTTTCCCAGCACAGAGTTTGAGATCTGAGAACAGACAGATTGTCTGATCGAGTGGGTCCCTGACTCTCGAGTAGCCTAACTGGGAGACATCCACCACTAGGGGTAGACTGACATCTCACACCTCACACAACCAGGTACACCTCTGAGACGAAGCTTCCAGAGGAACGATCAGACAGCAACATTTGCTGTTCAGCAATATTCATTCCTCTGCAGCCTCCACTGCCGATACCAAGGCAAACAGGGTCTGGAGTGGACCTTCAGCAAATTCCAACAGACCTGCAGCTGAGGGTCCCGACTGTTAGAAGGAAAAATAACAAACAGAAAGGACATCCACACCAAAACCCCATCTGTATGTCACCATCATCAAAGACCAAAGGTAGATAAAACCACAAAGATAGGGAAAAAGCAGTGCAGGAAAGCTGGAAATTCTAAAAATCAGAGCACCTTTCCCCCTCCAAAGGAATGCAGCTCCTCACCAGCAACAAAACAAAGCTGGATGGAGAATGACTTAGACGAGTCGAGAGAGGAAGACTTCAGACAATCAAAATTCTCTGAGCTAAAGGAGGAAATATGAACCCAGTACAAAGAAACTAAAAACCTTGAAAAAAGATTTGACGAATGGCTAACTAGAATAACCGTTGCAGAGAAGTCAATAAACGAACTGATAGAGATGAAAACAAGAACTACATGACAAATACACAAGCTTCAGTGACCGACTCAATCAACTGGAAGAAAGGGTATCAGTGACTGAAGATCAAATGAATGAAATGAAGTGAGAAGAGAAGAGAAGTTTAGAGAAAAAAAGAGTAAAAAGAAATGAATGAAACTTACTAGAAATATGGGACTATGTGAAAAGACCAAATCTAAATCTGATTGGTGTACCTGAAAATGACGGGGAGAATGGAACCAAGTTGGAAAATACTCTGCAGGATATTATCCAGGAGAACTTCCCCAACCTAGCAAGACAGGACAACATTCAAATTCAGGAAATACAGGGAACACCACAAAGTTACTCCTTGAGAAGAACAACTCCAAGACACGTAATTGTCAGATTCACCAAAGTTGAAATGAAGGAAAAAAATGTTAAGGGCAGCCAGCGAGAAAGGTTGGGTTATCCACAAAGGGAAGCCCATCAGATTAACAGCAGATCTCTCAGGAGAAACTCTACAAGCCAGAAGAGAGTGGGGGCCAATATTCAAAATTCTTAAAGAAAATAATTTTCAACCCAGAATTTCACATGCAGCCAAACTAAGTTTCATAAGTGAAGGAGAAATAAAATCCTTTACAGACAAGCAAATGCTGAGAGATTTTGTCACCACCAGGTCTGCCCTACAAGAACTCCTGAAGGAAGCACTAAACATGGAAAGGAACAACCAGTATTGCCACTGCAAAAACATGCCAAAATGTAAAGATCATCAATGCTAAGAAGAAACTGTATCAACTAACGAGCAAAATAACCAGCTAACATCATAATGACAGGACCAAGTTCACACATAAAAATATTAACCTTAAATGTAAATGGGCTAAATGCTCCAATTAAAAGACACAGGCTGGCAAATTGGATACAGAGTCAAGACCCATCAGTGTGCCATATCCAGGAGACCCATCTCACGTGCAGAGACACACATAGGCTCAAATAAAGGGATGGAGGAAGATCTACCAAGCAAATTGAAAACAAAAAAAGGCAGGGGTTGCAATCCTAGTCTCTGATAAAACAGACTTTAAACCAACAAAGATCAAAAGAGACAAGGCCATTACATAATGTAAAAGGGATCTATTCAACAAGAAGAGGTAACTACCCTAAATATATATGCACCCAATACAGGAGCATCTAGATTCATAAAGCAAGTCTTTAGAGACTTATAAAGAGACTTAGACTCCCATGCAATAATAATGGGATCCTTTAACATCCCACTATCAATATTAGATAGATCCACGAGACAGAAAGTTAACAAGGATATCCAGGAATTCAACTCAGCTCTGCACCAAGCAGACTAATAGACATCTACAGAACTCTCCACCCCAAATCAACAGAATATACATTCTTCTCAGCACCACATTGCACTTATTCCAAAATTGACCACATAGTTGGAAGTAAAGCACTCCTCAGCAAATGTAAAAGAACAGAAATTATAACAAACTCTTAGAACACAGTGCAATCAAGCTAGAACTCAGGATTAAGAAACTCAGTCAAAACCACTCAACTAAATGGAAACTGAACAACTTGCTCCTGAATGACTACTGGGTGCATAACAAAATGAAGGCAGAAATAAAGATGTTCTTTGAAACCAAAGAGAGCAAAGATACAGCATACCAGAATCTCTGGGACAGATTTAAAGCAGTGCATAGAGGGAAATTTATAGCACTAAATGCCCACAAGAGAAAGCAGGAAAGATCTAAAATTGACACCCTAACATCACAATTAAAAGAACTAGAGAAGCAAGAGCAAACACATTCAAAAGCTAGCAGAAGGCAAGAAATAACTAAGATCAGAGCAGAACTGAAGGAGACAGAGACACAAAAAAACCTTCAAAAAAATCAACGAATCCAGGAGCTGTTTTTTTTCTTAAAGATCAAAAAGTCAATAGACTGCTAGCAAGACTAATAAAGAAGAAAAGAGAGAAGAATAAAATAGATGCAGTAAAAAATGATAAAGGGGATATTACCACCAACCCCACAGAAATACAAACTACCATCACAGAATACTATAAACACACCTCTATGCAAATAAACTAGAAAACCTACAAGAAATGGATAAATTCCCAGACACATACACTCTCCCAAGACTAAACCAGGAAGAAGTTGAATCCCTGAATAGACAAATAACAGACTCTGAAATTGAGGCAATAATTAATAGCCTACCAAGCAAAATAAGTCCAGGACCAGATGGATCCACAGTCGAATTCTACCAGAGGTACAAAGACGAGCTGGGACCATTCCTTCTGAAATTATTCAAGTCAACAGAAAAAGAGGGTATCCTCTCTAACTCATTTTATGAGCCTAACATCATCCTGATACCAAAGCCTGGCAGAAACACAACAAAAAAAGAGAATTTCAGATCAATATCCCTGATGAACATCAGTGCAAAAATCCTCAATAAAATGCTGGCAAACCGAATCCAGCAGCACTTCAAAAAGCTTATCCACCATGATCAAGTGAGTTTCATCCCTGGGATGCAAGGCTGGTTCAACATATGCAAATCAGGGGGCGGAGCAAGATGACCAAATAGGAAGAGCTCCAGTCTCCAGCTCCCAGGGCGAGCGACACAGAAGACCAGTGATTTCTGCATTTTCAACTGAGGTACTGGGGTCATCTCACTGGGGAGTGCTGGACAATTGGTGCTGGTCAGTTGCTGCAGCCCGACCAGCGAGAGCTGAAGCGGGGCAAGGCATCGCATCACCTGGGAAGCGCAAGGGGGAAGGGAATCCCTTTTCCTAGCCAGGGGAACTGAGACACACAACACCTGGAAGGTCGGGTAACTCCCACCCCAATACTGCACTTTAAGCAAACGGGCACACCAGGAGAATATATCCCACACCTGGCCGGGAGGGTCCCACGCCCACGGAGCCTCCCTCATTGCTAAAACAGCAGTCTGCGGCGATCTATCCGCAAGGCAGCAGCGAGGCTGGGGGAGGGGCACCCGTCATTGCTGAGGCTTAAGTAGGTAAACAAAGCTGCTGGGAAGCTTGAACTGGGTGGAGCTCACAGCAGCTCAAGGAAACCTGCCTGTCTCTGTAGACTCCACCTCTGGGGACAGGGCACAGTTAACAACAACAACAACAAAAGCAGCAGAAACCTTTGCAGACGCAAATGACTCTGTCTCACAGCTTTGAAGAGAGCAGTGGATCTCCCAACACGGAGGTTGAGATCTGAGAACGGACAGACTGCCTGCTCCAGTGGGTCCCTGACCCCTGAGTAGCCTAACTGGGAGACATCCCCCACTAGGGGCAGTCTGACACCCCACACCTCACAGGGTGGAGTACACCCCTGAAAGGAAGCTTCCAAAGTAAGAATCAGACAGGTACACTTGCTGTTCAGCAATATTCTATCTTCGGCAACCTCTGCTGCTGATACCCAGGCAAACAGGGTCTGGAGTGGACCTCAAGCAATCTCCAACAGACTTACAGCTGAGGGTCCTGAATGTTAGAAGGAAAACTACCAAACAGGAAGGACACCGATAACAAAACCCCATCAGTACCTCACCGTCATCAAAGACCAGAGGCAGATAAAACCACAAAGATGGGGAAAAAGCAGGGCAGAAAAGCTGGAAATTCAAAAAATAAGAGCACATCTCCCCTGCAAAGGAGCACAGCCCATTGCCAGCAACAGATCGAAGCTGGTCAGAGAATGACTTTGACGAGATGAGAGAAGAAGGCTTCAGTCCATCAAACTTCTCAGAGCTAAAGGAGGAATTACGTACCCAGCGCAAAGAAACTAAAAATCTTGAAAAAAGAGTGGAAGAATTGACAGCTAGACTAATTAATGCAGAGAAGGTCATCAACGAAATGACAGAGATGAAAACCATGACACGAGAAATACGTGACAAATGCACAAACTTCAGTAACCGACTCGATCAACTGGAAGAAAGAGTATCAGCGATTGAGGATCAAATGAATGAAATGAAGCGAGAAGAGAAACCAAAAGAAAAAAGAAGAAAAAGAAATGAACAAAGCCTGCAAGAAGTATGGGATTATGTAAAAAGACCAAATCTACGTCTGATTGGGGTGCCTGAAAGTGAGGGGGAAATGGAACCACGTTGGAAAACACTCTTCAGGATATCATCCAGGAGAACTTCCCCAACCTAGTAGGGCAGGCCAACATTCAAATTCAGGAAATACAGAGAACGCCACAAAGATACTCCTCCGAGAAGAGCAACTCCAAGACACATAATTGCCAGATTCACCAAAGTTGAAATGAAGGAAAAAAACTTAAGGGCAGCCAGAGAGAAAGGTCGGGTTACCCACAAAGGGAAGCCCATCAGACTAACAGCAGATCTCTCGGCAGAAACTCTCCAAGCCAGAAGAGAGTGGGGGCCAATATTCAACATTCTTAAAGAAAAGAATTTTCAACCCAGAATTTCATATCCAGCCAAACTGAGTTTCATAAGTGAAGGAGAAATAAAATCCTTTACAGATAAGCAAATGCTTAGAGATTTTGTCACTACCAGGCCTGCCTTACAAGAGACCCTGAAGGATGCCCTAAACATGGAAAGGAACAACCGGTACCAGCCATTGCAAAAACATGCCAAAATGTAAAGACCATCAAGGCTAGGAAGAAACTGCATCAACTAACGAGCAAAATAACCAGTTAATATCATAATGGCTGGATCAAGTTCACACATAACAATATTAACCTTAAATGTAAATGGACTAAATGCTCCAATTAAAAGACACAGACTGGCAAACTGGATAAAGAGTCAAGACCCATCAGTCTGCTGTATTCAGGAGACCCATCTCCCATGCAGAGACATACATAGGCTCAAAATAAAGGGATGGAGGAAGATCTACCAAGCAAATGGAGAACAAAAAAAAGCAGGGGTTGCAATACTAGTCTCTGATAACACAGACTTTAAACCATCAAAGATCAAAAGAGACAAAGAAGGCCATTACATAACAGTAAAGGGATCAATTCAACAGGAAGAGCTAACTATCCTAAATATATATGCACCCAATACAAGAGCACCCAGATTCATAAAGCAAGTCCTTAGAGACTTACAAAGAGATGTAGACTCCCATACAATAATAATGGGAGACTTCAACACTCCACTGTCAACATTAGACAGATCAATGAGACAGAAAGGTAATAAGGATATCCAGGAATTGAACTCATCTCTGCACCAAGCAGACCTAATAGACATCTATAGAACTCTCCACCCCAAATCAACAGAATATACATTCTTCTCAGCACCACATCACACTTATTCCAAAATTGACCACATAATTGGAAGTAAAGCACTCCTCAGCAAATGTAAAAGAACAGAAATTATACCCAACTGTCTCTCAGACCACAGTGCAATCAAACTAGAGCTCAGGACTAAGAAACTCAATCAAAACCGCTCAACTACATGGAAACTGAACAACCTGATCCTGAATGACTACTGAGTACATAACGAAATGAAGGCAGAAATAAAGATGTTCTTTGAAACCAATGAGAACAAAGATACAACATACCGGAATCTCTGGGACACATTTAAAGCAGTGTGTAGAGGGAAATTTATAGCACTAAATGCCCACAAGAGAAAGCAGGAAAGATCTAAAACGGACACTCTAACATCACAATTAAAAGAACTAGAGAAACAAGAGCAAACACATTAAAAAGCTAGCAGAAGGCAAGAAATAACTAAGATCAGAGCAGAACTGAAGGAGATAGAGACACAAAAAACCCTCCAAAAAATCAATGAATCCAGGAGTTGGTTTTTTGAAAAGATCAACAAAATTGACAGACCGCTAGCAAGACTAATAAAGAAGAAAAGAGAGAGGAATCAACTAGACGCAATAAAAAATGATAAAGGGGATATCACCACCAACCGCACAGAAATACAAACTACCATCAGAGAATACTATAAACACCTCTACGCAAATCAACTAGAAAATCTAGAAGAAATGGATAATTTCCTGGACACTAACACTCTTCCAAGACTAAACCAGGAAGAAGTTGAATCCCTGAATAGACCAATAGTAGGCTCTGAAATTGAGGCAGTAATTAATAGCCTACCAACCAAAAAAAGTCCAGGACCAGATGGATTCACAGCTGAATTCTACCAGAGGTACAAGGAGGAGCGGGTACCATTCCTTCTGAAACTATTCTAATCAATAGAAAAAGAGGGAATCCTCCCTAACTCATTTTATGAGGCTAACATCATCCTGATACCAAAGCCTGGCAGAGACACAGCAAAAAAAGAGAATTTTAGACCAATATCCTTGATGAACATCGATGCAAAAATCCTCAATAAAATACTGGCAAACTGGATCCAGCAGCACATCAAAAAGCTTATCCACCATGATAAAGTGGGCTTCATCCCTGGGATGCAAGGCTGGTTCAACATTCACAAATCAATAAACGTAATCCAGCATATAAACAGAACCAAAGACAAGAACCACATGATTATCTCAATAGATGCAGAAAAGGCCTTTGACAAAATTCAACAACCCTTCATACTTAAAACGCTCAATAAATTCGGTATTGATGGAACATACCTCCAAATAATAAGAGCTATTTATGACAAACCCACAGCTAATATCATACTGAATGGGCAAAAACTGGAAAAATTCCCTTTGAAAACTGGCACAAGACAGGGATGCCCTCTCTCACCACTCCTATTCAACATAGTGTTGGAAGTTCTGGCCAGGGCAATCAGGCAAGAGAAAGAAATCAAGGGTATTCAGTTAGGAAAGAAGAAGTCAAATTGTCCCTGTTTGCAGATGACATGATTGTATATTTAGAAAACCCCATTGTCTCAGCCCAAAATCTCCTTAAGTTGATAAGCAACTTCAGCAAATTCTCAGGACACAAAAGTAATGTGGAAAAATCACAAGCATTCTTATACACCAGTAACAGACAAACAGAGAGCCAAATCATGAATGAACTTCCATTCACGATTGCTTCAAAGAGAATCAAATACCTAGGAATCCAACTTACAAGGGATGTAAAGGACCTCTTCAAGGAGAACTACAAACCACTGCTCAGTGAAATAAAAGAGGACACAAACAAATGGAAGAACATACCATGCTCATGGATAGGAAGAATCAATATCGTGAAAATGGCCATACTGCCCAAGGTTATTTATAGATTCAATGCCATCCCCATCAAGCTACCAATGAGTTTCTTCACAGAATTGGAAAAATCTGCTTTACAGTTCATATGGAACCAAAAAAGAGCCCGCATTGCCAATACAATCCTAAGTCAAAAGGACAAAGCTGGAGGCATCACACTACCTGACTTCAAACTATTCTACAAGGCTACAGTAACCAAAACAGCATGGTACTGGTACCAAAACAGAGATATAGACCAATGGAACAGAACAGAGTCCTCAGAAATAATACCACACATCTACAGCCATCTGATCTTTGACAAACCTGAGAGAAACAAGAAATGGGGAAAGGATTCCCTATTTAATAAATGGTGCTGGGAAAATTGGCTAGCCATAAGTAGAAAGCTGAAACTGGATCCTTTCCTTACTCGTTATACGAAAATTAATTCAAGATGGATTAGAGACTTAAAGGTTAGACCTAATACCATAAAAACCCTAGAAGAAAACCTAGGTAATACCATTCAGGACATAGGCATGGGCAAGAACTTCATGTCTAAAACACCAAAAGCAAAGGCAGCAAAAGCCAAAATTGACAAATGGGATCTAATTAAACTAAAGAGCTTCTGCACAGCAAAAGAAACTACCATCAGAGTCAACAGGCAACCTTCAGAATGGGAGAAAATTTTTGGAATCTACTCATCCGACAAAGGGCTAATATCCAGAATCTACAAAGAACTCAAACAAATTTACAAGAAAAAAACAAACAACCCCAACAAAAAGTGGGCAAAGGATATGAACAGACATTTCTCAAAAGAAGACATTCGTGCAGCCAACAGACACATTAAAAAATGCTCATCATCACTGGCCATCAGAGAAATGCAAATCAAAACCACAATGAGATACCATCTCACACCAGTTAGATTGGCAATCATTAAAAAGTCAGAAAACAACAGGTGCTTGAGAGGATGTGGAGAAATAGGAACACTTTTACACTGTTAGAGGTACTGTAAGTTCAATCATTGTGGAAGACAGTGTGGTGATTCCTCAGGATCTAGAACTAGAAGTACCATTTGACCCAACCATCCCATTACTGGGTATATATCCAAAGGATTATAAATCATGCTGTTATAAAGACACATGCACACATATGTTCATTGCGGCACTATTCACAATATCAAAGACTTGGAATCAACCCAAATGTCCATCAGTGACAGACTCAATTAAGAAAATGTGGCACATATACACCATGGAATACTATGCAGCCATAAAAAAGGATGAGTTTGCGTCCTTTGTAGGGACATGGATACAGCTGGAAACCATCATTCTTAGCAAACTATCACAAGAACAGAAAACCAAACACTGCATGTTCTCACTCATGGGTGGGAACTGAACAATGAGATCACTTGGACTCGGGAAGGGGAACATCACACACCGGGGCCTATCATGGGGAGGGGGGAGGGGGGAGGGATTGCATTGGGAGTTATACATGATATAAATGATGAATTGATGGGTGCTGACGAGTTGATGGGTGCAGCACACCAACATGGCACAAGTATACATATGTAACAAACCTGCACGTTATGCACATGTACCCTAGAACTTAAAGTATAATAAAAAAAAATGCAAATCAATAAATGTAATCTAGCATATAAATAGAACCAAAGACAAAAATCACATGATTATCTCAATAGATGCAGAAAAGGCCTTTGACAAAATTCAACCAGCCCTTGATGATAAAAACTCTCAATAAATTTGGTACTGAGGGAACATATCTCAAAATAATAGAGCTATTTATGACAAACCGACAGCCAATATCATACTGAATGGGCAAAAACTGGAAGCATTCCCCTTGAAAACTGACATAAGACAGGGATGCTCTCTCTCACCACTCCTATTCAACATAGTGTTGGAAGTTCTGGCCAGGGCAATCAGGCAGGAGAAAGAATTAAAGGGTATTCAGTTAGGAAAAGAGAAGTCAAATTGTCCCTGTTTGCAGATGACATGATTGTATATTTAGAAAACTCCATCATCTCAGCCCCAAATCTCCTTAAGCTGATAAGCAACTTCAGCAAAGTCTCAAGATACAAAATCAGTGTGCAGAAGTCACTAGCATTCTTATGCACCAATAACAGACAGAGAGCCAAATCATGAGTGAACTCCCATTCACAATTGCTTCAAAGAGAATAAAATACCTAGGAATCCAATTTACAAGGGATGTGAAGGACCTCTTCAAGGAGAACTACAAACCACTGCTCGATGTAATAAAAGAGGACACAAACAAATGGAAGAACATTCCATGCTCATGGATAGGAAGAATCAATATCATGAAAATGGCCATACTGTCCAAGGTAATTTATAGATTCAGTGCCATCCCCATCAAGCTACCAATGACTTTCTTCACAGAATCGGAAAAAACTAAAGTTCATATGGAACCAAAAAAGAGCCCACATTGCCAAGACAGTCCTAAGCCGAAAAAACAAAGCTGGAAACATCACGCTACCTGACTTCAAACTATACCACAAGGCTACAGTAACCAAAACAGTATGGTTCTGGTACCAAAACAGAGATATAGATCAATGGAACAGAACAGAGCCCTCAGAAACAATACCACACATCTACAACCATCTGATCTTTGACAAACCTGACAAAAAAAGAAATGGGGAAAGGATTCCTTATTTAATAAATGGTGCTGGGAAAACTGATTAGCCGTAAGTAGAAAGCTGAAACTGGATCCCTTCCTTACACCTTATACAAAAATTAATTCAAGATGGATTAGAGACTTAAATGTTAGACCTAAAACCATAAAAACCCTAGAAGAAAACCTAGGCAATACCATTCAGGACATAGGCATGGGCAAGGACTTCATGTCTAAAACACCAAAAGCAATGGCAACAAAAGCCAAAATTGACAAATGGGATCTAATTAAACTAAAGAGCTTCTGCACAGCAAAAGAAACTACCATCAGAGTGAACAGGCAACCTACAGAATGGGAGAAAATTTTTGCAATCTACTCATCTGACTGAGGGCTAATATCCAGAATCTACAAAGAACTCAAACAAATTTACAAGAAAAAACAACCCCATCAAAAAGTGGGCAAAGGATATGAGCAGACACTTCTCAAAACAAGGCATGTATGCAGCCAACAAACACATGAAAAAATGCTCATCATGACTAGCCATCAGAGAAATGCAAATCAAAACCACAATGAGATACCATCTCACACTAGTTAGAATGGCAATCATTAAAAAGTCAGGAAACAACAGGTGCTGGAGAGGATGTGGAGAAATAGGAACACTTTTACACTGTTAGAGGTACTGTAAGTTCAATCATTGTGGAAGACAGTGTGGTGATTCCTCAGGATCTAGAACTGGAAGTACCATTTGACCCAACCATCCCATTACTGGGTATATACCCAAAGGATTATAAATTATGCTGCTATAAAGACACATGCACACATATGTTCATTGCGGCACTATTCACAATATCAAAGACTTAGAACCAACCCAAATGTCCATCAATGGCAGACTGGATTAAGAAAATGTAGCACATGTACACCATGGAATACTATGCAGCCATAAAAAAAGGATGAGTTCATGTCCTTTGTAGGGACATGGATGCAGCTGGAAACCATCATTCTCAGCAAACTATCACAAGAACAGAAAACCAAACACCGTATGTTCTCACTCATAGGTGGGAATTGAGTAATGAGAACACTTGGACATAGGAAGGGGAACATAACACACTGGGACCTGTTGTGGGGTCGGGGGAGAGGGGAGGGATAGCATTAGGAGATATACCTAATGTAAGTGACGAGTTAACGGGTGCAGCACATCAACATGGCACATGTATACATAAGTAACAAACCTGCATGTTGTGCACATGTACCCTAGAACTTAAAGTATAATTAAAAAGAAATAAAATGGAATGTGTTATATTCATTCATTTGCTGTTTACCGGTTACAGAATCAATGCCGCTGTGTGTTTTTCTATATTACTCTTCCAAACAGATCTTCACTTTATGGCTGAGAGGGGGGACACATTGGAATATCTCCTTTGTGATTTGGTCCTTCTTCTTTGACTTCTTTCTGTGCTTCTCTCACTTCTTAGAAATCCCACCATCCGTCACATCAGGTCCACTTCTCACCCCAGTCCTCACATCTCAGGAGGCTGTCTTTACTCCTCTTCACACATTTATTTCCTCCTCTGGATCTAACTTTGTTGCTCTCTTTTCTTGATGGCAAGAGTTCTGAAATTTCCACTTTATGCTGCCCTTCTCTGAAATACCCTGTAATTGTTTCATTTTCAAAATGTCAGCAGGTGTATAAATTGTGCGCACCTCCCCACTTGAGATTTTTTAATGGGAATGGTTTCAGGGGAGCGGTCTGATCTGACAAGCGTTGTCCACAGACACAGTGCCGTAAAATCATGGCGCGTGAAGGAGATGTCAGAGCAGGCAGCCATTCCTTTGCTTTTAAATTCAACTGAAATCTTTTAGCAAGTAACTTGGCTGGATGATGGGGGCATTCAGGTTCAGGGCTGAGAAGAAATATAGCAAATACAGTCTACTAGGGAAGGAGGCTTTACCTTCTTCCCTTTTTGTGTTTTTCTCACATTTCTTCTCAAGCCTGGCATTGCACTCTTCATCCTGGGCTTTTCTCCCCCTTCTCAAACACTTCCCTCTTGAAAGGGGGAAGTGTATTTGATTGATTGATGATTGATGTCCCTGGATCAGGGTGGCTCTGCGGTGACCTCAGGGATGGCCCACTAGTTATCCTTTTTCTGCCCTGCCTAACTGAGTCTGGCCTGCAGCCCCCTCCTTGCAACCTGGTCAGTGAGCGGCTTTGGAGTACATGATCCAGGCCCTGCATATCTCTGCACATAAGCTTGGGAAGGAGACCCAATGATTTTAATTTGGAAGCATGAAGTAAAAGTCCCCATGCTGACCTCAGCACCAACCAAGTTGTCCATTCCAGTGTTTCACAAAGAGCTCTGCATTGGGAGTCACTTCTCCATCAGCAACCAACCCCTCTATTATTGTATTGCTCTATTGTATGCTCTATTAACTCTGGAGGGAAGACCAAATATCCCTCCCTACTGCTGGCCCCTGTCTAACATTCTAAACCATAAGGATTTTCTCAACCTCCTCTGCTCTCTAGTTGCCTTGGACTTCTGCCATGTATCAGGAAGGTGCTAGGTGATTTTTACAGGTGGTCTGCAATCTTTCACTGCCCTGGCATGAAGTATCACCAGCCACAGCATTACAGAGTGATTGAGGGGTCAAATAAGAAGATGAGTGCGGGCCTCCATGTGTCCAGTGCTCAAGCTTCTGTTGCCCCATCCTTCCCCTGTAAAAGCCTCTGGGATCCATTTCTGCATTTTCTCTTGGGATTATCTGTGCTTCACATGAGACCCGCTGCCTCATTTCTTCTTTCCTAGACCACGATAGCATCCTCATAGCTAATTCATCCCTTGTTCTGTTCCATCGTACCACCTTTGACTGAACCGTGACCCTAAATTGCATCACTGACAACATCAATTTCCTGAGCCTGAAACCCTTTAATTAGTGCTTAAAAAAATACAGACCAGCCCCTACATATCTCAGTATTCACAGGCAAACCAGTAAAGTCATGTTGGCCAAGCTGGTCTCAAACTCCTGACCTCACATGATCCACCCACTTTGGCCTCCTGAAGTGCTGAGATTATAGGCGTGAACCATAGTGCCCGGCCCCAGGAATCTTAAATTCCAAAATATTGCCTGATGAGCCTCAGGTCTCCTGTGCTTCTTAGGTCATGTCTCAGGCCTCACCTCATGGGACAGTTTTATCTCATCTAAAATCCGTCCATGCCTTCCAGATTTAAGTCCCTCTGCATGTGGCCTATAACTCTTTTCCTCTGTATGCTTTGTTCTATGCTCCTGCTGTCCTTTAGATTCAAATATGAGCCAACCTCAGCTTCTATTTCTTTATTTCCTCCACTGTGTTGAAGGAAACCACAAAATCACATAGCTGTACTATTTTGAGTAACAATAAACCCATCTCGAATTTCAGGTAGATCCTCAAATAATTCAATTTTTCCAGAAACTCATGCTTGTTAAGAGGAAGTCTTAGAGAGTGTGATCTTCTAGATCTAGGTGAGATGAGTTTCTCAGTAGGATCATGCTCTTGATGGGTCAATAAAGGTGAAAACTAAAACTTGATCATGGTCTAGCAATGACAAGGAACACAATGGAGCTCCTTCTCTCGCTGGCTCTGCAGACTCTTCCCAAGGTGCCCCTCTTGCCTTAGATCCAATACTCCTCCCACATTTCATAGGTGACTTGGCCTTCTGCCTTTCTAGAACCTTGTACTAAGCGTCTGTTGTGCATTATCTCTGATCTTGCAGCTGCCCTGCAATATAGATAATATTATCATTTTTCAGTTTTAATGGGTGTCTTTTGCATGCCAAAACTTTTTTAGGAGCTGGGCTGTGGCACTAAACAAAACATAAAATTCCTGACCTTGAGGGACCTGCTAACATTCTAGCAGGGAAGGCAAGCTTTAAAACTAATAAATGAACAAGCATATTGCAAGTGTAATGCAAGTCTTTGGCAAATATTTAAATCTGTAAACACACACACACACACACGTACACACACACAGATATACTGTGGGCAGGGAAGGAGACACATGCATGCCGGGGAGGCACAGTGCAGGCAGAGAGGCAGCCGCTGCTAACACCCTAAGTTAGGAGTGAGCCTGGCATGTGAGAGGAACAGCTTGGATACTGATGTGACTGGAGCAGAGAGACAGGCCCAGTTAGCACAGAACTGTGTAGATCAGAGGAACAGATTTGATTTGTATCATTGTGAGTGATGTGCATTTTATTCTGAGTGAGCACTGGAGGGTTTTGAAGGACAGTTGGCATGCCTGATCCAACAGGCCTTACAATGATCACTCTGACTTCTGTGTTTCTTGCATTCTTCTTTATAGAGATTTATTTGACAAATAAATATTGTGTATATTTATAATGTACAACATGATGCTTACATACATGCATACATTGTGAAATGACCAAGTCAAGCTAATTAACCTATCTTACCTCATACACTTACTGTTCTGTGTGTGTGGTGAGAACATCTAAAATCTCCTATCTCAACAAGGATGGCTATGTTGACAATAAGCTATGGCCTGGCAAGGGCGGGGGACCAGTTGGTTGTTTTGTTGTACAATAGGCCAGAAGTGGTGTGGTCTCAGAGTAAGGAGGCAGCAGGGTAGGTTTGGGATGAGTGCAACATCTGGATTTCTTTTGCAACCAACCACTTAGATGTAGAATGTTGGAGAAAGAAAGAAGTTGAAGGTATTACTGAGATTCTTGCCCTAAACAACTAGAAGGAAGTGTGGTCCTCAGCTGAGATGGACAGGCTGGGAAGTGGGCATGAAGACTAATCAAGATTGCAGATTTGCACCCAACAAGTTTGAGATGTCTACTAGGCAGCCCCATGGGCATGGGGCTGGCAGTAGGGCATGGGTCTCCAATGTAAGGTGGCGGTGAGGACTAGCTGTGCAATGTGGGTATCTTTTGCATCTGAAAGTGCTCATGTTCCTAGTATTGGATGCCATTGAGTTTGGCTGGAAAAAAGGAGAAGCCTCAGGACTCAGCCCCAGGCATTCCAGTCCAGGAGCCTGGGGAAAGAGAAGGAAGCAGTGAAGGGCCCTGAGCAGGTCCACTGAGGTGGGAGAGGATCTGGGAGGATGGTGTCCTGGAAGCCAGGGAAGAACATGGCAGGGAGAGGGACTAACTGATGCACTCCAATGCTGCTGAAAATCCAGTAGGGAAAGGACTAAGAACTCAGTCCCAGCTTTAGCAGTGATGATCAAAAGGAGCTGAGCTCCTTGTCCTGTGTGACATAGCCACAGTTGAAAATTCACACCCCTGCTTTTCTTTTTGACATATCTCTTATATTTCACCGTTGACTTTGCCTTTTACCTTAAGGGGAAAATTGAGGGCAAAGCTAATAGACATCTCACTAGTTTTCTTTGTGACAAGAGACGATTGTGAGTTAGTGCCCATTTCCTCTGTTCTAGCCTGTTTCACTGGGACACATTCCTGCCTCCTTTTTACAGTCACATCTTCCAATAGCCCTTTGGGTGCCATCGAGTACCATTGGTCCTGTGCAGGGTCTTCCTCACTTTGCTTCTATTAATTCTTTCCTCTTCTTCTTTGTCACCCTTTTAATCATTTTCTATCATTTCATTTTCTAGGATCCTTTGGAAAAGCTCTTGCAGCCTTCAATTGAGGCTCCACATGGCATTCATCATCACCACCACTCCTTCCTGCTCAGAAAATAAAGCAGGCTGTAGCTCAGGTGTTTCTCAATCTGGCACTGTTGACATTTTGGGCTTAGTAATATTGTGGGGCTGGTCCAGGTCATGTAGGATGTTGAGCAACACCCTGGTTCCTACCCACTGGAGACTAGGAGCACCACCACTTCCAGCTGCGACAAATAAAAGTGTCTCCAGACATTGCCAAATATTCCGTGGGGGGATGGAGGAGGACAAAACAAAATTATCCTAAGCTGAAAACTACTGCACACCATTGCTCTAGCTAGAGTCTCTCTCTCTAGCTAACGTCCAGTCCTTTGTTTGCATAGGTGCTGGTAATGTTGTAAAATAAAAATTTCATTAAGAAATTTCTTTTCTTTAACTCTTGTCATGTGTCCTTATATCTTTAAGGTAAAGCTCAAACCACCTTGTTGAGTGCAAAGGAAATGTGTGATTCGGTTCCTGCCCAAGTCCATCTTTCCAGAGCTCTGCAGGCAACCAGTGCTTCTGTCCGACTCAGCTCCTTACTGTTCTGTACAAGAGTCCCGCATTTTCATGCCTCTGCACCTCACATACATCTGTCTCCCCATTTTCTACACTGTCTTTTCTCTTTTGCTCCCAAGTCATTACTGTTTGTCCATAAAAGTTAGGTAAAGAATCTTTTTCTCTGTACGACCTTTCTTTATCTTTAAATCTAACGTAGATCTTTGGATTCTCTTGGGATTCCTTGCATCTCATTATCATAATACATATTCTTCCAAACTGTGGTCATCGATCCCTTGTATTTTACCACTTACCTAATTCCAGTCTCTCAGAAGGTTAAGGATCTTGTCTTACACTTCACAGGCACTCAATAAGTACTTATAAATGTTTTAATATACTAAAGGAGCCAGAGGAGTGAAGTTACGTCTGACACAAGCAGTCACTAAGCCCTTAATGAAAAAAAGTACTGTTGAGCTCTAATGGGTGAGAAAACACTTTGAATGTTAGACACTGAAAAAAACAGGAGTGGTTCCAGAGATACTGAATTTGGTTAGAGGGTGCTCAGACTTATGAGGGAGGGGAAAGTCACAAGATGGTGCTGAATCTTGAAAATCCTTGAATTCCTGCTAAAGACAGTGAGAAGACATTGATGATCCTTAATAAAGTGGATGAACTAATCTGCATTTTTTCAGGAAGAACCACCAAATAATTCAACATAGTGTAGGTTGGAAAGAAGAGACTGGATTTATGTGGAACATTTATAGCTATTAGTTTGGACAAAAAGAGATAGAGATTGAACAAAGAGTGTGAAAGATTTTTCATAACTCTCAATCATACAATATCTAAACTATTGTGGAAACATGATTTTTTCTGTAACTTTTTTTTTTTTTTTTTTTTTTTTTTTTGAGACAGAGTCTTGCTCTGTCACCCAGACTGGAGTGCAGTGGTGCGATCTCGGCTCACTGCAACCTCTGAATCCCTGGTTCAAGCAATTCTCCTTCCTCAGCCTCCCGAGTAGCTGGGATTACAGGCACGTGCCACCATGCGCAGCTAATTTTTGTGTTTTTAGTAGAGATAGGGTTTCACCGTGTTGGCCAGGATGGTCTCAGTCTCCTGACCTCGTGATCCACCCGCCTTGGCTTCCCAAAGTGCTGGGATTACAGGCATGAGCCACCATGCCCAGCCTTTTTCTGTAACTATTCTAATTTAGGATTGAAATAACTTCCCAAGGAGTAAAGCTTGTGCAGTATGATTTTTAACTGGTTTTAACTCTTTAAGAATAAACATAATTCTCTTTATAAAGAATTTTGGTAGAATATACTGTTACTGACTTTAGCACAGCATGCAAATGAGATGCTGGAAAGCTTTTCTCTGGAAACAACGGATTATGATAATTCAGTCAATTTTTCCTTTAAAATCAGTTGAAATAATTTACTGTGCTCTGAAATAAGGATCTTCATTCAGATGTTTAATTAATTCCTAAACTGTATGAATAATTTGTTGGTGTAATAGATAATTCTTGCTTGCTATTGTGCAATGAAGCTAAAAAGTACCTATTTTAATCCCAGCTGAGGTTATTATACAGAAAGTTGGTGTCATCTCAATGCACCCAGCCCGTGGATGTGAGGCAGGACACGGTGGATCTCCAAGCCAGCTATCAGCAAACTGCTTTTCCTCTAAGCTCTGTTTCATGTGCTAGGATTGCTGACATCTTATTTTCAATATCCTCTGTATTTCTGGCTTCAGATTCAGATGTCCCTAGCTTGTGTTTGCACACATATAGACACATGCAAAATTACATACACAGACACACAGAGACACACAGACACACTCTGGTGTGCAGCCTCCTTCTGCCAACAGTATGCCTTTTTTCTTTATAATCTCATGGATTTTGAGAATATAAAAAGCAGCTACTTTGTACAAAAAGTTGAGAACATTGACTGTATATGCTATTTTGATTGTGCCGTTAGATACAGATAAATACAGTGTTTTTCTCTCCATCTCTGCTCTTGCCTTAGATGGGGGTTGCCAAGGTGATCATACAGCACAGAACATTTGTTTTTATGTGGCTCAGTGAGTTCACGCTGAAAGCTAAAGCGATACCAGCAACTTCTCATCCTGAGAATCATTCTCTCTCTATTATTTTTGTTGTCATTCTCTGGCCACATGTTCTTGCTCTGCATGTTTTAAAGATTGTAGGAAGATTTTTGTCCTCAGTTTGGTGGCCTGATGCCTCGGGGTGGTTGTGTAAATAAATATTTACTCAGGTAAGAGATGTCACACATGTTGTCAGTGCTCACAAAAATGTGTGATTCTAACATGTCCCTTTGGAGTGAGATGGATTCTCCTGGAGAAGCCCCAGGAAGACTTTGCTAGATGCCTTCTAGGTTCATTAGTGCTCAAGGATTCTATAAAGTTTTAGGAGATACAATTAAACATACATTATTACAGATCTTACTAAAGTCAGGCTTGTGTAAATGTTTGGGATGGTTCCTCCCCAAGGAAATGTAATGCCATTTTAGATTGTTGAGCTGATATTAACTCAGAAAGCTTTTATTAGGGTTCATACTCCCATCTTTTGTTTTATACCATAGAACATATGAAGAGTTCAATGTCTTATCCTCACATTTGCAAAGACGATGCTCATGCAAAAATACTGACTGATCATTCATTCCTTCAGTGATCAGCTGTGTATTGACTATCCATTTGTCAAACTCTGCTAAGAAACTAGGGATGTGAATATTACTTTAAATCCAATATGATTTCTGTCTTCATGGACCCTAGAGTTTAGTTAGGACAGGCAGACATGGATCACATAATCACTCAAAGAAATATAATGTTGCAACAGTACAATGCTGGGTGAACCCATAATGGGCATTTGACCAGGAGCTCAGGGAAGGCTTTCCAAGGAAAGAGCACAGTAAGATCTGAAAACAAGTCCGGAATTACCAGGCAAGAAGGGTGGGAAGGTTTACTGGGCTACAAAGACAATCATTCAGAGACTGCTGTGGGCAGGAGTATGGCAGGTATGTGGCTGGGAGGAGGCCAGAGCACTGGGATTGAGGTGGGGCAAGAGGGGGATAAAGCGGAGACTGGAAGGGCATTTCCAGGCAAGAAGAGGCTAGAATTTGGGCTCTGTTAAAAAATTCTGTCTTTATTTCTATAGAAATTAAAAGTCATTTAAGGGTCTTGTATTTCTTTTGAGGGTAGACCAGATGGATGTAGGGAGACCAGTTTGTTTTTATATTTTAGTACCCGGGCATAGTTTGCTCTAGTGTGGAAGTAGTGGGTAAGAGGAGAATGGAGTACATTCAAGAGACATTTAGGAAGCAAAATAAAAAGCAAGCAAACAAACAAACACAGAATTGGGTAAGATACAGGGAGTGAGGGAGACGGAGGGGTCAATGCTGGTTTTCTGAGTTGCGCAAATAGATATACAGCAGTGCCATGAACTGAGACAAGCAAAAATGGAGGGCAGCCAGTATGGTGAAGGAGGATCCTGGGCTGGGTTTCAGACACATTGGATTTGAGGTTCCTTGAGACATCTAGGATGTCTTAAATCCTTAAAAGATAATGTCTTTTAAGAAGACATTGGGTGCATGAATTTAGGTCCTGGAGGTAAATTTGGGTTGGAGATGTAACTTGTAGGTCTTCTGCATAGAGGTAATAATTGAAGCCAGGGGTGTTGATGAAAGCATCTGGGGAAGCTAAGTATGAATCAACATGACATGACAATGGCAATAATTTCCTGTCTGCTTTAAATGAAGGAATAACTACTAATTCATTTACATGTAAACTTTATGAAGTGACTTAAACAGATTTAAAATCCTCTCAAGTAATCATTCATATTTATCTACCAGCAATAGATATCCAAAAATGACAGGGTTATCCACAGCCTAGAAAAATAAGGTGTAGGAGAGGATACTCTTGCTATCTTATCAAAGCTCAGAAGGGAGTGGAGATCAAAGCTAACTCCCTCCTTGTTTGAATCTGCTAAAGCCATCACATATATCAAACACATATAACCTAAAACATCCTACTGCTTTAAATTGACTTAAAGTTTTAAAAAAATTTTGAGAACAATTTTGTTAGAAAATTTGGCAAATCATATGGACACAAAACTTAAATACGCTTGCACTATAATCAAACAGAACTCTCTGGGTTGTCTTATTTTCCTGCAAGGAAATAATCTTACATGCATTTTTCTTATTCATTAGTAGTGAATTCCAATACCAGTTGCTTACCCTACTGTGTATTAGATTGAAGTCCAGCAGAAAACATTTGTCCTTCAGGGCATCCCTGGGTGAGTCTAAGATTGCAGTGATTTATTCTAGGGAAGTACGGCTGGGATGGGGAATAGACAGGCCTCTGTGATTAGCGGGCTGTCAGTGGGTGCATTGTGGAAAAGGAGATTATGCATTTCTCATGAACTATGAGCAATTCATAGTAAGTATGAATTGCTACCTGTGAAATATTTAAATATTAAATCTATATTTATTAATTACTGTGGATTGTAAATCACATAGTAGCTATGTGATATTGGATAAACTGTTGTATGTTACTCTACCCTTTAGATTGTCTCTTTGCCCCAATTTTAGGTGGCTCAGTGTGTAAGATGCCCTCCCAAGTGAAAGCTGTCTTTCTTTCTAGTTCTAGCAATGCAGACACCTGTGCAAACTATGGAGGATGCACATTTGATCAATGGTGTCAGGAATACTAGTGCTACTTGAAAATTCTTATGCTGAACTCAAGTTTTCTTTATAATAAATTGTTCCAAAGCATTAAAAAGTTGAAAGGAAAAACAACAACAACAACAACAACAACAACAACAACAACAACACCTTCTGCTGAACTTATTTATACATAGGCTAGAATATTCACTTTGAAAATCTGGGAGTTGTTAGCTTGGCTAAACCACAGACCTGGCTTGTGACTCCTTTCCTGTGACCTGTTAGCTTGTTTTATGACTGGAATGCGATCCTTCCCTCCAGTTAAGAATCCCACAGCTTCACATTTAAAAAGCCACTAATGTAGGCAAACTGAGAACAGGAGTGTAGAGAGCCTGGGTTTTGCTGGGTTTGTGGCTTGGATTTACCATTAATTGGCTCTTTGGCCTTGGGCACTTTCCTTCTCCCTGTGGCGTATCTGTTTCCATACCCGAGAAAGGCTCTGCTCTGGGATTCTTGGATCAGGTTTCCATAGCTCATCTCTGGGTGCTCTGTGTCAGCTGAGCCCGTGCATGACCATCCCACTTGCCGTTAGAGAGGCTGGCTGTGTGAAACTGAACAAATTACCTTATCTCTGTACCACATTTTTTCTAATTAAATAATGGGGTATTTATAAACCTACTACACAGTGCGGTTGCAAAAAATTAAAAATGGCTAAATACATGTAAAGCACTTAGGACAATAAATTATTTTTTGCTGTTGCTCTTATTTACTTCATGCTAAGTTTGATGCCCTCATCAGCACTTATTCCTAGTCTTCATAAAATGTCTATTTGTACTTTACAGGCCTGGGCCTGTCCAGTATACACAGAGATTGGAATCCAATGATGCGATACATTTCACTTGGGAAGAGAAACCTTGTAATGGACCCTCTTTCTGGCTCTTTCTTCACTGCAGTCACAGAGACTTCTCTCTCTTCCCCGCTTTCAGCAGCCAGTCACCCCCCAACACTCCTCCCTCATATCCGTTTTCACTCTCCCAGCCCCTACCTCCTTTTCAATGTGCTAGACCAGTGATGCAGGTAATGATTTTGCAGGTGACAGTGTGTGAGTGCATGGGAGTGACTATGTGTGTGTGACTATGTTAGTGTATGCGAGCATATATGTGAATACATGTGTCAGTGTTTGAAAGTGTTAGTGTACGAGACAGTGTGAGTGTGAGCATGACAGTGTGTGAGTGTGTGAGATTTGGTGTGTGCGAGTGTGTAGCTGTGTATCTGAGTGTGGCAGTGTATGTTAGTGTATGTGAGAGTATATGTGGACAAGTGTGAGTGTGCACGAGTGTCCAAGAGTGTGTGTGTTAGCGTAAGTGTGGTAGTGTAGATGAGTATATGTGAGTGTGTGAGTGTGAGCATGTGTGAGTATGAGGGAGTCTGTCAACATGCGAGGGTGTGTTCATGTGAGTGTGTCAGCGTGTGTCAGTGTGAGACAATGTGAGAGTGTGTGTCTGTGATTATGAAAGTATGTGTGAAGCTGAGAGTGCCTGTATGTGTGAAAGTCTGTTAGTGAGTATGAGTGTGTGTATAATTCAAGGCAACCAAGGTAAAACTGTTTCATGCTATACCTAAGGCAATTATTGCTGGGTCTTATACAATGTCACCACTGTAAAATGTCACCACTTTTAAAATGAACAGAACTCCTGGGAGGAATGCATGGGACAAGGGCCAGGATGCTGAATTTCAGAGAGTGGTATAGTGTAGCTCTGACTCTGGATCCAACCTAAGGTAGTCTGAAACAAGCATCCGTTTCCAGCGACATGGTTTTCATTCTCTTGTGATTATTTTACTTTTCATTAGGTGTCCCAAGTGCTCTTCCTATAATAATGATTTATCAGAAGGAAGCCTAGGAATGAGGTAAAAGTATTTTTTCGTAAACATTTTTCTTTTCTCCTTTCAAAAATATTTCTAATTGTGATGAAATAAATACATTTTATGCAAACATGGGCTGTAAAGCTTTCTTTTTACTTTCCTGCCCTTACTTTAAGTCAGATAGCTTCCCATTGACAAAATCAAGTACCATTCACTGTGTCTTCCCACGTATATGTACAATATCCTCTTTTCCAATTTGGTGTGAAACTTTGTTGCTTTTCATGGTAACTTTATATCCGCAGTGCTTTCCTCAGCAGTTCACTATAGACTACTGTATATTACTGTTGGTTTCATTGATAGTATTTGAAAAAGCTGTGTTGAGAAGTCAGGTTCAGGGAATACATTTAAATTTTCTAAGAGGAGTGTGCAGCCTTCCCCATGGATCCTTCTGTCTGTTGGGAAGATTTGCTCCACAAAGGTCTGCTCAGCTGTCTGCTTTGGAAGCATGCTTCTCCATTTCATCACAAGATTTCTGAAGGAAATACAAGCCTTTCTGTCTTCAGTTGCCCTGCTTTAGGAGAAGACTTTCTGAAATGGAAGCTTAGGAAATAACTCCTGGATCAGTTGCACAGAGAGGGTACCAAGGTCTGAAAAACTCTAATTCCAAAAGGATTAAAATAAGACACATTACTTCTCATCCATCCTCCAGGGTTAAGATTAATTCATTTTGAGTATGATGATCATATGACATCAAATATGTCATCCTTTGACTCCCTCAGACAGGACACTTCTCCCTGTTCTGAAATGTAAATAAACGTGTGGTCACTTGTAATGTATCTTATTAAGTTTGAAATCTTAACTATTACCCTAACTTCACTTACTTTAAACATTTTAATGAGCAAAAGAGTAATTTCAACAACCAGTTAGCATCGACTCAAGAGGCTCCCTGGGAAAAGGGGGCAGCATCATGCCCCTTTCTGGGTGGGCTTCGGATTCCCCTTTGGAACATCAGGTTTTTAGACCCAGGACTGTGAAGAACAGAAGCGACAAAATATCTGAGTTTCTGATTTTCGTATGTGACATATAGTGGTTGGAGCCAGTGAAATTCACAATTTCAGCTGAAGCAATTGCTAATTCTTCATTTTATTTTACTCACCAGCACAAGGAATAACCAACTTGATTTTTTGCCTTCCAGGTACATTCATTTCAACCAACTAGAAACGCTACAGCCAGAGACCTTTGGAGACCTTCTGAAATTAGAGCGACTGTAAGTGCTGACCCTTTAGATGTCCTTTGCTTCTGCTTTACATTTTCCGTTTATATAACCCGTCTGACTGCCATGGAGATCAGGCCACTTTGCCGTAAGCTTTAGAGGCATAACCTGTACCTTGGCACTATAAAACAGAGTTAATATAAAACTTTCTATAGTTTAAGATCAATGGAGAAAAGGTGAAATAGCCAATTAAAAAAATAGGGCAAAAGAGAGGAAGAAACACTTCACAAATGAGGGAAAGCTATTTAAAAAACTTATATCGGGGCTGGGCATAGTGGCTCACACCTGTAATCTCAGCACTTTGGGAGGCCGAGGTGGGCGGATCACCTGAGTTCATTCAGGAGTTCGATACCAGCTTGGCCAAGATGGTGAAACCCTGTCTCTGCTAAAAATACAAAAAAGTAGCTGGGTCTGGTGGCACACTCTTGTAATCCCAGCTACTCGGGAGGCTGAGGCATGAGAATCGCTTGAACCCGGGAGGCGTAGGTTGCAGTGAGCCAAGATCGTGCCACTGCACTCCAGCCTGGGTTGCAGAGTGAGACTCCGTCTCAAAAAGAAAGAAAGAAACAAACAAACAAACGAAACCTTACAGCAGAATTTTGTATAGTTGATCGTGTACATCCCCTATGACCTAGCAGTTTCACTTTCGGGTACATACACGCAGAAATGCACACATGTATGCACCAGAAGACGTGTTCGTGTATTTGCAGCAGCATTATTTCTGGTAACTCCACACTGAGAACTACTCAAGTCTCCAATAACAAAATAGTAGAGAAATAAGCTGTTGTACGTTCATAAAATAGAATACTATACTGCAACACGGATGGATGTCAGAAACATTCTGAGAAGAATAATCTAAACACTGGAAATTTCATAGTTCTATTTTATCCTCAAAAGAAATTTTAAAAGAGGTAAGAGTAATATATGCAGTATTGAGAAGTCAAATGCTGCTTACCTTTGGTGAGAGAGAGGACGTTTGAAATGGCAGGAGGAGCCTCTGTAGGCCTGGCAATGTTTTGTATTCTTTGTTTTTCCTGGGTGGTAATTACACAGCTGTGTTCACTTTCAGGCAAGGCATTGTGCTCTACATCACAATGTCTGCACTTTTCCAGATGTATTTTGTATTTCAATAAAGGCTTATTAAACAAACAATGACAAACCACAGGGGCACTTGGACAGCCTTCTTCTGTTTTGTCTTTTATCAAATAAAGGTACTCTACTGTTTCAGTTTTTCTAATACCTTATATTAATAAATTCATTGTGTCTAGCTGATGATATGCTATTTTTCTCTGAAAAGAAAGGAAGTGTGGAATTACATAGCTAACCTTAACCAGAAATCTGTTTTCCCTAAAAGAAAATTTGAATTAAAAATTTATGTTTAAAAAAGATGCCCTTAATTAATACACAAAATAGATCAGTAAAATTAAAGACTAAGAAGAGCCAGTTAACCACTTTCTTATGCAGTTACTGCAACCTTATTTGCCTATGGAAGTGTAGCAGTTGCAAGGCATACAATCACATGGTTTGCTTTTGTTTACTTTGTGCTGGAGGCATGTGATCGGGAATAGGAAACGAGGTAGGAAAATGTGTTGTACTACTCCTTTTCTGCTCTAACCTGGGTGAGCAGGGAGCCAGCCCTGTGCAGGAGAGCCATGGTGCAAAACGGATGGATTGTTCAAGATTTAGCATCACAATGGTTAATACCTTCAAAACACATGGGACACTAACTTTAATTTGAAGGAATTTTTTTTGGTCACATTGTTAGCCTTGTATTCCTGTGGTGTAGCAATAAACCACCAAGCCTTGTATTTTTGCTGTGAAGCCAATAAACCACCAAGACTCAAAATCCTCACCAAAGCAGCCCTGAAAACTGTGAAGATGGGAAGGGGAGATGTCCTGCTGCCTGGGAAGGTGTGGAAGCCCTGGCAGGCAGGCCCATGGCAGTGGTGGTGGGGCTTGCCTTTATAGAAAGGACTTCTTAGCTTGGAATCCATGAGTGGGCTCAGAAGGCATGGAATGGACCAACTAAAAAAGTTTTAGCTTCTGGTTTCTTTCCTATTGTCTAAATATATTTGTATCTATTTTAACCTTGTAGTACAGACATGTAATATCAAATCATATCACACAATAGAGCTCCTGAAAGAAAACTTGATCTTGGACCCTCTCTCCAAAGGCACCTTCTTTTAGCTATTTCTCTTTTATATTCTTTGGTTGTTGCCATCATAATTATCTAGTGTATTAGGGTTCTCTAGAGGGACAGAACTAATAGGATAGATAGATGCTATATAAAGGGGAGTTTATTAAGGAGTATTAACTTACATAATCACAAGGTCCCACAATAGACCATCTGCAAGCTGAGGAGCAAGGAAGCCAGTCTGAGAACCTGGAGTCTGATGTTTGAAGACAAAAAGAATGCAGCTCAGGAGAAAGATGTAGTCGGGGAGGCTAAGCCAGTCTAATCTTTTCATGTTCTTCTGCCTGCTTTTTATTCTGGTCATGCTGGCAACTGATTAGATGGTGCCCTCCCAGGTTAAGGGTAGGTCTGCCTTTCCTAGTCCACTGACTCAAATGTTAATCTCCTTTGGCAACACCCTCACAAGCACACCAAAGATCAATATTTTGTATCCTTTAATACAATCAAATTAACACTCAGTATTAACTGTCACAACTAGGTAACAGATTTTTATTTCATTCCTTTTCCACTGTAGAAGATACCAATTTTCACTCTGAAGATCAGAATTTATCTTGCTTATGCTATCCCTGTGTGATACATACACATACACCTGCATGCACACACACATGCATGCACACACACACACACACACACACTAGAAGGTCAATTACATACCGATGAGTGAACTAAATATATATATATACATCTTCATTCTGTTAGCTATGTTATTATCTTTATATTACTCAGATATTCAACATGTTTATCCTACCCTGCAACTACAATGAAATTTCTTGCTGTTGACCATAAATTACCTTGAACAATTAAAAGTATATAATATTTTAACTAAATTATTGTAGGGTCAGGAAACATGCTCACATTTTATTTCTTTCTCTTTGTGTGAATATTATGAATCTGGCCACTTCAAAAATAATTGTCTTAATAAAAGGGCAATTTTCTTGTGTGATTTAAATTATTTAAAATAATGTCATGTCTTTGGTTCATATTTGAACTGTTACTTTCGTATATATTTTGTGCTTTTCCTGGACATTCTAAATGCATTATGTGCCTTTGCAATATCTTCACATTTTTTTTATCACCAAATTATATAAACCATGTCATTTCTCTTTTACACCAGAGACCCCTGTCTTCTAATTTGAACTGACTTTTCATTAGGATTAGTGTCATCTGCCATCAACCTGGAATTTCCCTTCACTAATTGCTTGAGTGAAGTCCATGGTTTCTCGTCTCCATTCTTCCTTTTTCTTGTGTTACTTCTTTGTTCTGCTGGAACACATGTTGAAGAACTTACTATGAAAAGTCTTAAGGGAGATAGTTTTGATAATCTTTGAATGCCTGAAATTGTATGTATTATTTCCTCATAGGAAATAATAGGTCATCTGTTATAAAATTGTAAGTTCAAGAAGTTTCCCTTGATCTTTGAAGAGTCCATTCTATTTCTTCTAGCCTATTATGATTCTGTTTTATAGGAAATAAATTTTATTTTCACAGAGAGGTTTAAAATTTTATGGTTATCCTTTATTTTTAAAAATCTTACAGGCCAGGTGTAATGGCCTGCACTCCCAGCACTTTGAGAGGCTGAGGTAGGAGGACTGCTTGAGCCCAGGAGTTCCAGACTAGCCTGGGCAACATAACAAAACCCAATCTCTACAAAAAATAAAAATAAAAATAAAGTAGCTGAGCATGATGGCAGGCACCTGTAGTCTCAGCTACTTGGGAGGCTGAGGAAGGAGGACTGCTTGAGCCTGGCAGGTTGAGGCTGCAATGAACCATGATTGTGCCACTGTACTCCAGCCTGAGTGAAGGGTGAGACCTTGTCTCTAAATAAATATATAGTTAAAATCAAAACAAAATCTTATAAATTTACATCAAGGAATGAGACTTTTCAATTATTGGAGTTTTCAAGGTAAAGACAAATCCATCCACAATTTTGAAAGATTCTCTTTAATTATTTATTTGACTATGTTTCCCCTTATTCCTTCTGTCTTCTCTTCTAGACATACTGTAGTTGATTATTAGATCATCTGGATCTCTACATTTTTTATCTTTTGTTTTATAATATCTGTTATTTTGTCATTTTGACTCCTAACTTGGTATGTTTTACTTAATTTTTGACATTTACTACATGAAAATAGTTTTTAATCAGAATTTAATTCCTAAGAGATCTTTCTTGTTTCCTATTTATTTATCTTCTATAGAAACTTATCCTTGTTTTATAAGTATGATATATATTGAAGTCTCTGGGTACATGTAATAATTGTAATGCTCTCTTACTTTTTTTCTCTAGCTATTGGAATTTCTCTGTTTCTTCTGGCATTGTTTTCCTTTTTTAAAATGTTGGTCTTTCTTTTTCATGTTCCTAATTATCCTCCCATGCCTTGTGATTCTTCATTGTTTATTGACATTTGAAATTAGAAATATTTCAATTGGTAGTGTGAGTTTCACCTGCTCTCTTTTAGATAAATTTATTTTCTTATAAAATTTCCCCTTTGGTGTAAATTTTAGTTTGCACAATTGGAAGTAAAATGCAGGTTTATCTTCCTAAAATTCCAGAATGAGGAAGGCTTTTTTTGCTTGGGTTTCAGCTCCACAAAAATTCCATTACTTTTCTTCTTTCAATTTGTTCAATTTCTTTGGAAAAAAATCTCTATTTCTATGTCTATCTCATCTATCACTATATCATTAACATTTTTCCTCTTAGCTGTTGGTGTTCTATATGAATGGTGGCTACTAATTATTGTGTTTCTCCATCCAGGTCTTTGTGAACCCTTGTTTGCAATCTCACTTCTCCCTCCTCTGCCCCTGCCGTAACTGTTTGGGGGCTCTGGGCGACACACAGTCAGACTGCTCCTGCCTCATAGGATTCTCTGGGCTGCAGCTTTCTCTCCGATTTCATCTGTCAACATTTTCTCATGCATTTTATTTATCCAGAATTTGCTGAATACTCTTATCTGTTGGTGACCTTACACATTCTGCCCTCTTGATGAATATGGATATATCTGTTCATATTAAGCATCCCGGTAATTATTTCAGTGGAGACTCAAAAGAGATTGAGGAATATTTGCATATCTACTTCACTATTTTGAACTAAAATTCTTTTCCCCGTAACTTTGAAATTTGTTTGCTGAAATAATATTTTTATTGCTAAAATTATCCTATTAAGGCATTTCTAAATTCAAGCAAATTTACCATGACTTTATCTGTGAACTGCACATAGTCGAGTAATGTGCATTCAGCAGCACCAGCACAATGCCTAGAAAGGTTCTTTATTGTTATGATTTGACAAAAGCCCCTTTGTATTATATTCATAAGTACTAACCTCTAACACCTGGGTAGGAATGTTCTTTTCAGTGAAGTCATGATCTCAATACAATCGAGAAAGTCCTGCCTCTCCCTCTTTTCTATAAAAAGAAGGATTGTTTTGAAAATCTTCACTTTACCAAGTTAGGTTGTCTCCAAAAGATAAGTCTTATCTTCAAACACAATCAACTACTTACTATTATGTTACCAAGCAAAAGAATCCAAGCACATTTAGTGGAGCCACATGGATTAGAATGTTCAAGTTGCTTTAGAGTTTGGTGCTCAGGCAGAAAATCGAAGTGGTGCTTTCATTAAAGTATGTCAAGCATTACAGAATTTGGACTTTTTGGCTAAAAATTTATGGTTGGTATTAAAGAACACAGAGTCCACCAGACTGGACAATGTTTTCTCTATCTGGTATGCACCTCACTAAAGCTGAGGCCATTTCAAGAAGTTTTCTCAAGGAATAGGATCTGAATATGATCTTTACTCTGCTTCTCAAAAGTCTCCTGGATTTTCACGGGATACATCTTGAAACATTAACCTAAACCTTAGGCAGAAGATTTACTTTCTTAGAACATTTATGAGAAAGTGCTCATTCATTACTTGACTTTTTGGATAATATGCATGTTTCTGTCACAGGAAGGAGACAAGTCTTTGTATAAACTCTGTATAAACTTTGTAGATACTGCTCAAATATTATTTTTTTGGTCAAGCATCTTTGACAGAAGACAGCAGCAGCAAATAATTATATAAACTTTTCGGCCGGATGCAGTGACTCCCACCTGTAATCCCAGCACTTTGAGAGGCTGGGGTAGGCCAATTACGATGTCAAGAGATCAAGACCATTCTGGCCAACATGGTGAAATCCTGTCTCTTCTAAAAATACAAAAAATTAGCTGGGTGTGGTGGCGTGCGCCTGTAGCTACTTAGGAGGCTGAGGCAGGAGAATCACTTGAACCCAGGAGGCGGAGGTTTCAATGAGCCGAGATCATGCCACTGCACTGCAGCCTGGCAAGAGCGAGACTCTGTCTCAAAAGAAAAAAAAAAATCTATCTATCTATCTATCTATCTATCTATCTATCTATCTATCTATCTAAACTTTTTAACATAGAAAAAAGTGCTTTTTAGCTTCTTTTTGGGAGTAAAGCAATCAAAGTCGTCTACAAGCAGAAATCAACAAATACATTGCAGAACTGTTTTGAAGATTAATTTCAGGAAAGTTGGAAAGAAGAAAGGAGAAAAAAGAAACTACAAGCATACATTTTTGCACCCCATGCAAATCAGTACTGCTGGAACAGTACTACTGTTTTAATTTACTGAATACTACTAGGATAGTATTCTAGGAGATAAACAATGACAATTATTACCATAATTTCTCCTTTATACGTAAAGGGACTGAGACTTAGATTAATCTGCTTGAAAGAAAATTGTTATAGAAATATCAAGTAGCAGTAATATCTGATTTGGGAATCATATAACATGTTTGACATAAATTGTTGTAAAATATCATTGATTTGGATATTTTGTCACCATTTGTACAAAATTAAGAAAAAAATCCAAGAAGGATTTTTCAATATTTACATACCTTGCTTCATAACTTGCTTCAAAATCTGTGATGATGGAAATGTTTTACTTTTCTTTTGATTTGTTTTGCCTGTTAAGCAATAAATTCTGGTCTGCTTGGCTTGGAAAATAAATAATATCTTTCAATATTCAATCATGGATGCAATTTCTAGCCTCTAAAATACATTTAAAGAAAGAACAACAATCTTTCTACTGTTGTTATCTTGCAGAACTGCACTACTTATAAAATCATAAAGAAAGCTTTGATTTTACCTAGCAAAAATAAAGCAGGCATAAATTGTCCTGGTAATCTGGCTTTTCCCGAGGTTCAGTGCAATCTACTATAAGTTGTTCCTCCATCATGAAACTCTGTTCCAGTGTCCCAGTGTTCCCCAAGATAAGGAAATGGCATACAGCTAGGGCTTGAGGTAGAGAATGAGAATTACTGTGTCATACATCTGCACACTGTGGAAGAAAAAGTTATTCAACAACACTTGTTAAAGCAAAAAAGATGCTATTCAAGAACGGCCATGGTGACAGGTATAGGTATAGGGCCCCAGTGCAATGGAGTTATGCACTAGGGGAGAAAGATTGGGCTGAATTCCAAATACGCCATGAGCAAGTGGGAGTTGATAGCCCAAGAGCAGGGTGAAGTCAATGGATGGAAAATCACCCAGAGGAAACATTAGGGGAAAGGCTCAGGGTGACCCTATTTAACAGGACTCTTGGTGATGATCAAATATCACATGGGAAATGATGGGGATGAGGCATTTCAGGTGTCAAGGGGCGGGAGGTGCTGGTTAAACTTAGTAGCAGGGTTCTTGCTAAAATTGGACAATGTAGAGATGGACATGGAAAGCCAAAAGTCAGGTCTAGTTGGAAAAGAGCTCAGGAGAACCTGTGTAGAGTTTGGTCAAGAAGAGAGTCTTTGTCAATATCTGTCTTCACGTCATCATCTCTAGCCACTGCTTCAACTCAGAAGTGAATCACCCAACTCAGGGTGAATCAGATGGTGCCGGTAAAGACAAGCACAGGGAGTCAAAATAGGAAGGATCAGGAAAACTTTTTATCTTCTCAGATGTGCATCAATGAAATTCAAGTTCCCAAAATAGGAGAAATAGTTTGGCCCCAGCTCACTCCCCTGACCTTAACGCTTAATATAGTTAAAATAAAGCCAAAAACAAAAAGGCAAAACACTGATAAGAAAATATGGCCACATGATTTTATTTAATTTTGTGACAGAGGTACTAGTCATGAAGTACAGTTCATAAAGTGGCTGGATGTAGCTAATTCTTAAGTTTAAGATATAAATTGATTATTTATGCTAATATCCTTGAGTCTTAATAAAACTGGTTTCCATCTTTTCTCTGTATTGCAGAGACCATCGTGTTTTCTCTCTTCACACATGGGCTCTTTGCCGAATATGTATTCATTGGTCCTCATGACTAGACAGTCTCTGGCTGGTGATTTCCTTGGTCATAATTTCTCTGGTCATAACGAGGAGAATGGGTGTAGCCAAGGCAGCATGGAGGGAGCCAAAGCCAGTGCAGGACTGCTTGGGTGGAGGCAGAGGGAGAAGCACTGAGGCCTGGATCTTCTCCTCCTCCCACCACCCTCCATCACCTCGCAGGGGGACACGGCCTCATAAGTGCACCTCTCTGTGATCTGGCCCTGGACATGTAGAAATGGCTGGCTGAGCAGCAACCACAGTAGCACCCAGTGGAATTCTGGATCAGCAAAACTGTGCTGGCCAGTAAGGGACAGGCAGAGCTTGCACATCTCCATGTGATCCCACACGTGCAGGATTACATCAGTTACTCAGGAACCTGCAGGCATCTGTTGTCATATATTGTTGTTCCCTTTTTTTATTTTTTATTTTTCATTTTTTTTGAGACAGAGTCTTGCTCTGTCACCCAGGCTGGAGTGCAGGGGTGCGATCTCACCTCACTAAAACCTCCGCCTCCCCAGTTGAAGCAATTCTCATGCCTCAGCCTCTGGAGTGCTTGGATTACAGGCACCTGCCACCATGCCTAGCTAATTTTTGTATTTTTGGTAGAGGGTTTCACCATGTCAGCCAGGCTGGTCTCAAACTCCTGACCTCAAGTCATCTGCCCAGCTTGTCCTCCCAAAGTGCTGGGATTAGAGGCCTGAGCCACCATGCCTGGCCTGTGTCATTATTTTTAAATTTAAAATATTTAGTTCACAAATAAAAACTGTATGCATTCAAGGTGTACAACATGCTGATTTGATATATGTGTACATTGCATGCTGATAATGAATACATTATTTACTTTGATTTCGTCATACTTAAATATTTATTTTTATGGATTTATTTTTAGCATTTGTAATCTCTAAGTAAACTAAAAAAATCAAAAGTATACAGATGTGAAAAAATACCCATATAGTAGTGGTAGATAGAGATATGTAAATCTTTAAAACAGATGGTTGTGTAAATGACACTCTGACTTCTGTTTGCCCTTTCTCACTGAAATATTTCAAAAAAGGTATTGGATTCACAGTTAGGTGAAAAGAAAGGTTTTGTTTGTCAAACTCATTATTATTGTATGGTGATTAAAGTTTATCTTTTGTTTTTCAGATTTTTGCATAACAACAAATTATCTAAAATCCCGGCTGGGAGCTTTTCTAATCTGGATTCATTAAAAAGATTGTAAGTGAAAGCAAGTGCATGAACACAAAAACCTTATAATTTCCTTCAAAATAAATCCCAAACAATGGTTGGTTGCCTTCTCCTGCTTTTGCTGTGAAAGACATTGCAATTCTAGCATGTTAGGGAGAAAATGGTTTTGTTAACTGCGGAGCGATAGAGAACCCAGATAGTCTTCTGGGCTTTCATGTATTCTCTTAGAAGTGACATTTGAAAGGAATATTGAAAATAGAAGTTTTCCTCGGTTCTCTGTAATATCCTTGCTGGCTAAATCTAAAGACTCCCAAGACTTCCTTTTCCTTTAACTTTTTTATGAGTAAAGAGATGTGAGAAGTTCCAAAGAAAATCTGATTCCTCGGGCCAGGCTTCAGTTTTCCCTTGTTGTACGGAGTTGTCTTCCTACTCATTTCCTCCTACATTAAGCAAAACAAAACAAAAATCCCCATGCTTGCAAAGTCTGTGTTCTCCACGCCTTCCTTGCTCCGGTCCGTGGGCTGATGTCCATCACTTTTTTACACCAGTGTCTCCACCCTCCTTCATTCCAGCTGTCTCTTCACTCCCATCTGTGTGTAGCCTTCTACACTGTTGATGTTTTATTTTGTGGTTACTGCCCCCCCAATCCTCAACCCCAAACACAACTATAAGTTCCAGTTATCAGAAAAGGATAGATGCCTGCTTCCCAGATGTCAGTCAGGGAGCACATAGTAGAAAACTCACACAGGTGTATCCATCACGGGCCTTGGAGGCTATATTAGTCTGTTCTCACACTGCTAATAAAGACATACCTGTGACTGGGTAGTTTATAAAGAAAAAGAAGTTTAAAGGACTCACAGTTTCTCATGACTGGGGAAGCCTCACAGTCATGGCAGAAGATGAAGAGAGAGCAAAGGAATGTCTTACGTGGTTGCAGGCAAGAGAGCCTGTGCAGGGAACTCCCATTTATAAAACCATCAGATCTCATAAGACTTATTCACTACCATGAGAACAATATGGGGGAAACTGTCCCTGTGATTTAGTACCCTTGACACATGGGGATTATTACAATTCAAGATGAGATTTGAGTGGGGACACAGCCAAACTATATCATTCCACCCTTGGCCCCTCCAAAATCTCATGTCCTCACATTTGAAAACAAATCATACCTTCCCAACAGTCCCCTAAAGTCTTAACTCATTTCAGCATTAACTCAAAAGTCCACAGTCTCAAAGTTTCATCTGAGACAAGGCAAGTCCCGTCTTCCTATGAGCCTGTAAAATCAAAAGCAAGTTAGTTACTTCCTACATAAAATGGGGGTTCAGGTGTTGGGTAAATACAGTCATTCCAAATGGTAGAAATTGGCCAGAATGAAGGGGCTACAGGTCCTATGCAAGTCCAAAATCCAGTGGGGCATTCAAATCTTTTTTTTTTTTTTTTTTTTTTTTTTTTTGAGACGGAGTCTCACTCTGTTGCCGGGGCTGGAGTGCAGTGGCCGGATCTCAGCTCACTGCAAACTCTGCCTCCCAGGTTCACTGCCATTCTCCTGCCTCAGCCTCCTGAGTAGCTGGGACTACAGGCGCCCACCATCTCGCCCGGCTAGTTTTTTGTATTTTTTAGTGGAGACGGGGTTTCACAGTGTTAGCCAGGATGGTATCGATATCCTGACCTCGTGATCCGCCCGTCTCGGCCTCCCAAAGTGCTGGGATTACAGGCTTGAGCCACCACGCCCAGCCGGCATTCAAATCTTAAAGGTCCAAAATAATTTCCTTTGACTCCATGTCTCACGACCAGGCCATATTGATGGAAGAGGTGGGCTCCCATGGTCTTGGGCAGCTCTGCTCCTGTGGCTTTGCAGGGCAGAGCCTCCTTCCTGATTTCTTTCGTGGGGTGTGTTGAGTGTCTGTAGCTTTTCCTGGTGCACAGTACAAGCTGTCAGTGGATCTACCATTCTGGGGTCTGGAGGATGTTGGCCCTCTTCTCACAGCTCCACTAGGCAGTGCCCCAGTAGGGACTCTGTGTGGGGGACTCCAACCCCATATTTTCCTTCCACACTGTCCTGGCAGAGGTTCTCCATGAGGGCCCCATCCCTGCAGCAAACTTCTGCATGGACATTCAGGTATTTCTTTACATTCTCTGAAATCTAGGTGGAGGTTCCCAAACCTCAATTCTTGACTTCTGTACTCCCACAGGCCCAACACCGCATGTAGGCTGCTAAGGCTTTGGACTTGCACCCTCTGAAGCGATGACCTGAGAAGTATGTTGACCCCTTTTAGTCATGGCTAGAGCTGAAACACCTGGGATGCAGGGCACCATGTTCAGAAACTGCATAGAAAAGGGGGCCCTAGGCCCAGTCCATTAAATCATTTTTCCCTCCTAGGCCTCCAGGCCAGTGATGGGAGGAGCTGCCATGAAGTTCTCTGACATACCCTGGAGACATTTTCCCCATTGTCTTGGTGATTAGCATTTTGCCCCTCATGACTTTTGCATATTTCTGCAGCCAGCATGAATTTCTCCCCAGAAAATGGGTTTTTCTTTTCTACTGCATCATCAGGCTACAAATTTTCAAAATTTTATGCACTGTCACCTCTTGAATGCTTTGCCAACCAGATACCACCAGATTTCTTCCACCAGATACCTGAAATCAACTCTCTCAAGTTCAAATTTCCACAGATCTCTAGGGCAGGGGCAAAATGCCACCAGTCTCTTTGCATAGCAAGAGTGACCTTCACTCCAGTTCCCAACAAGTTCCCCATCTCCATCTGAGACTACCTCAGTCTGGATTTTATTGTCCATGTCACTATCAGCATTTTGGTCAAAGCTATTAAACATGTCTCTAAGAAATTCCAAGTTTTCCCACATCTCCCTGTCTTCTGAGCCCTCCAAGTCTCTAGGAAGTTCTAAACTTTCAAACAATTTTCTGCTTCTGAACACTCTAAACTGTTCCAACATCTGCCTGTTATCCAGTTCCAAAGTCCCTTCTACATTTTTGGGTATCTTTACAGCAGTGCCCCACTCCCAGTACCAATTTACTATATTAGTCTGTTCTCATACTGCTAATAAAGACACACATGAGACTGGGTAATTTATAAAGAAAAAGAGGTTTAATTGACTCATATTTCCACATGGCTAGGGAGGCCTCACAATCATGGCAGAAGATGAAAAAAGAGCAAAGGAATGTCTTACATGGCAGCAGGCCAGCGAACCTGTGCAGGGAAACTCCCATTTATAAAACCATCAGATCTTGTGAGACTTATTCACTACCATGAGAACAGTATGGGGGAAACCACCCCCATGACTCAATTATCTTCACCTGGCCCTGCCCTTGACATGTAGGGATTTTTACATTTCAAGGTGAGATTTGGGTGGGGACACAGCCAAACCATATCAGAGGCTAATATAGTTTAGATGTTGTCCCCTCTAAATCTTATGTGCAATTGTAATCCCTAGTGTCAGATATGGGGAATGATGGGAGGTTCATGGGGGCAGATCCTTCATGGCTGGGTGCTGTCCTCCCAATATTGAGTGTGTTTTCTTGAGATCTGGTCATTATAACCTATGTCACTCTCCACCCTTTCTCCTGCTTTCACCACGTGAAGTGCCTGCTTCTGCTCCTCCTTCCTCCACAAGTAAAAGCTTCCTGAGGCCTCCCCCAGAACTAATGCTGGCACTATGCTTCCTGTACAGCCTACAGAACCATGAGCCAATTAAATCTCTTTTCTTGTAAATTACCCAGTCTTAGGTATTTTTTTTTTTTATGGCAATTCAAGAATGGCCTAATACAGAAGCCACTTTTTGTTGTGGTTACTCTTCTAATATTGTGTTCCTAGACACAGGTCCATGAGCAAGAAAATGTTATTATTAAGTAAAAATCAGAGCCCTGAGGAAAATAAATCCAGGCCCAACTGGTGCCCAGAAATAACGCTTGTGATCTTTGAGTTTAATCAAGGAGACATTTCATCCACTCCTAATCCTTTTCTTCAAGTCTTTATTTCCTACTTTCTTGGTAATTCTCATGTCAGACACACATAATGCTGCTTCCCAGTCTTCTTGATGTTCTTTGACTGTATCTAAGCCCTCAAAAGTCTTGGATATGGTCATCAACTGACCATATCTATCTATCTATCTATCTATCTATCTATCTATCTATCTATCTATCTATCTATCTATCTATCTATCTAATCTATCTGTAAAGTGGTACAAGTGTAGATTTGTTACATGGATATATAGCATAGTGGTGAAATCTGGGTTTTTAGCGTAGCCATCACCCTAATAGTGTACACTGCACCCTATTAGATAATTTCTCATGCCTCACACCCACTCCACCCTCCAACTTTTCTGATTCTCCAATGTCTATTATTTCACTCCCTACATCCATGTGTATGCATTATTTAGCTCCCACTTGTAAGCTTGAAAACATGAGGTATTTGACTTTCTGTTTCTGAGTTATTTCACTAAAAATAATGGCTTCCAGTTCCATCCATGATAACTGCTTTTTGCCAAAGTTTTCTTACTTGTCAGAACTGGCTGCACCAGCCATTTGGAATAACACATCCATTTATTCTTGTTTTTCAGTCCTATGTGGGATATGCAAAATGCCAAGACATTTTGTAACAGGGTCATAGGATGTTCCATTTTGGTGGTGGGAGAAATATTGTGTATTATTTTCTACTTGTCTGTTTTCTCTCTTTTTTTAAATTTGTTACATCAGATATGGTTAGAATCACTGTCTTTGTATATTTGCAATTATAATTCCCATGCAGTGTTTCTTGTCTATATAAATTTCTATCTGGGTCATTCTTGCCTTCTGTGACTCAGAAAAAGTTTTGAAGTGCTAAATCCTTTAGTTTTTTCTAATCTCTTTTTATTATTCTTTCCTGTTAAATCTTAGTAGCAGCTTTTTTATTCCAGCCTTCTCTTACATTTACTGAAACAGCATTCACTCCATTGCTGGAACACGCATGCAAAAATAACTGCCAATAAAGAGGCCGAGGGAGTTCTCCTTACAGTGATGTGCCAGTATGCACCTTACATGCATGCACTGTGCATCCAAATGTTTTCAAATGATTTTTTTTAGTTTGTTATTTTGATGAAGTATCTTTATTTTATGAACTTGTTTTGTGGGAAACTGACATACAGATGATTTGAGCAAACTGCTCAGGGTCCATGAAATCCTGATGGGTCCAAGACAGGGTGGAGACTGGGCATCTGTTTATTCCAAATCCTCAACTTGTGTCTTATTTAGACTACAATTTAGATGAGAACAACAGAATATAGGAGAGCAATAGAGGGCTACACCTACTATTAAATAAATTCCACCTTCAACAATAAAGTTTTTCAACTGAGGAGTGTCCACTCACTGATAGCATGTGAGGGCAGAGAAACCAGCAGTAATTCTGCCCTTGACTCCAGTCTTGGCACTATGAAGGTCACCCAATGCTGGGTTCTCCATCTGTCATACCATTTCTAACTCATGACAATCACACCCTTCACAAGTGGACTGTAAAAATCAATAAAATGTTCTTGATTTTGTTTTGTTTAAAAGTGTTTTTGGATCTTTAAGTGAAAGGGATTGTATAAGTACAAGTGAGGTGTTACTGTTTTCAAATGGAAAAGATTAATTTACCTGGCACCACTTTTTTCCTTTGAAATTTTTCATTGAGCAGAGAATATATCCAAGTGAGTAATTATTTTAGTGCTGTGATTCTTGACTGCATACTATCAGAGAGGCTTTCGTTTATTATACTTGGTGTGATATTTGATATAAGAGCACTTTCAAAATGGAGAAGAGTAAAGTAATGATTTTAAACATAGTGTTTCAATATTTAGTATAGTCTAATAAAGGTTCATAAGAACCATCTTTCTTATTGATTGACTCTATTGCTTCTTAGTTTTCAATATTCATGGCTCTAAATTATAGGCAAAATTTTGAAAACATTTTCTCATGATAAATTTGAAAATTATTTATAAAGATTACTCAGATTATCATATGAAAGTATAGTTTTACTACTAGATTATTTTACAAACACAAAAGGAGTTTTTCAACTGGCAAGTGAAAATCTGTATCCTTTTGTTGTTTTCTTCATGTTTTGCAACTCCACTATGGATGACTATCTTAAATTGAAAATAATAATTAGAAATAAATGAAATCTTGTGCTCAGTTGTAACCAAAACACACAAGCATGGGGACCCATAAGGGAAGGTATAACTGAAGGAAGGCGATGAATAAGCAGTGATGACTCTGGAAAATGGGACAACTGCATGGTGAGGCTGCCATGCTCGGGATGCTCCCAGGGGATGTATATTCACATCCTTGCTTATGTTCAATTCAGAAGAACGTCATGGTGATGCTGAAGCGAGAACTTACTCCTTTATATTTAGAGGAGTAAGTTCTTGTATGTTCCTTTTTGAGAAAATTACAAGAAATTAAACTCAAAATGTAAATGTGAATGTTGAACACAATACTGTTGAACAAGATCTGTTTTGTAGCCACGTAGCTGGTACAATAAATCAGTCAGTGACAAGGAACAGCCAAGGCCTGCTGAACCAACAGCGCTCTCCTGAACAAGTGCTAGTTGACTTTTACGACTTACACCCCACTCCCGACAAGGCTGACAGAATTCCCTACTTTAGCCATGCATGGCTTTATATTCTCACGTTAGTGTGAAGTCTTGTTGCAAACATTAAGCAAATAATATCTATATGGTTAACTAACTTTTCAATAAGTGCAAATTTTTTTCCCTTTAGCAATTTAAAGCTACTAAATTTAGCTATCATTTTCAGGGTAATATAATAAAATTTAGATACAGTTATAAAAATTAGTCATATGAATTGGATATCTACAAAACATTTTACGAAACTGTCAGATAATAAGACTTTCTTAAATTTATTAAAATGTATACAGTTGTTTTAGGAAGTGTTTTAATTTCTAAATCTAGAGAATAGCACAATTTTTTACTTTCAGGTTTGTCTCTTCCAGTATCATGACATCCATGCAAATTTCTAAATTAATACAGTGAAGTGATTTTTTTATTTGCAAATTGGTATCTTTAGATTTAATTTGTGTTTGTGTGTTTGTTTTCCATATTTGTAAGGACTTTTGTGCATGAATAATTTTGATTAAAAGTTATTAAAATTATGGCATTTTGTATTCTCCTCCAGTCACATAGGACACTACTTCTTACGATCAATCTAACACCTATTGTAAATATGTTCACATTGCTGTTTCATTGCTGGATTTCCTTGCATAAAGTGTGATCCAATTGCCACCACAGACAGACTTGTGAATTCCACTTAGCAAAAGCTCCCTTTTTAACCCATTGGGAGAAATGAAAAAAAAGTATTAATCATTTCTGTAACTTTTTGCCAGACATCTTTTGGCAAGAATGGAGGTAGATACACATAAATCTCTTTGGTGATCTATTTTATTTCATGAGGAAAAATATGCTAGAAAAAATTAGTGAAGTACAGTAAAACTTGGCAAAAATGAATAACTTGTATGCCTATATTAGGAAACACCATAAAGAAATGAAAAGAGCCATTGCCTTCCTGTTACAGTCTGCATGTGGCAATTCCAGAGGGGGACCTTCTAACCGGGACTTTGAGCATTACAAAAAAGGAAAGCTTGGCTTCTGTCCTTTAGAGCAAATGGAAAACACAGAGAACACATGCCTATCCATATTGATGCCAAGGAGTTTACAAAAGAAAAAAAGCTAACCTCCTTGGGGAGCTGTGTGGATCACACATCACATTCATAAGCCTCCTTTGGGCAGCAAAGCTTCTACCACTCTTTTGAGTAATCCAAAAATATTGAAATACCACCACCACATTACAGCTTCCTTGTTCTATAACACATAAACAAAGCAAACTGGAACACTTCCATACTTACAACTTTTTTGTTTTGTTTGCTTGTTTGTTTTTGCTTTTGGGACAGGGTCTCACTTTGTCACCCAGGCTGGAGCGCAGTGGCGCCTTCACAGCTCACTGCAGCCTCCAGCTCCTGGGCTCAAGTGATTCTCCCACTTCAGTCTCCCAAGTGGCTGGGACTACAGGCGGGTGCCACCATGCCTGGCTAACTAAAAAAATTGCATACCCAGCCATAAAAAATAATGAAATAATGTCCTTTGCCCAACATGGCTATAACTGAAGGCCATTGTCCTAAGTGAATTAATGCAGGAACAGTAAACCAAAAACCGTATGTTCTCACTTATAAGTGGGATCTAAATATTGGATACTCATAAAAATGACAATGATAGACACTAGGGACTATTGGTGAGGGAAGGGAGGGAGGGGAGTGAGGGTTACAAAAATATTGGGTACTATTTTGAGTACGTTGGTGATGGGATCAATAGAACTGCAAACCTCGGCATTATGCAATATACCCAGGTAACAAACTGCACATGTACCCCCTGAATCTAGAATAAAAGTTGAAACCATAAAGAAATTAAAGAAAATTTTTATCTTTGGAGATGGAACCTTGCTAGAATGCCCAGGCTGCTCTCAGACTCCTGGCCTTGAGTGATGCTTTTGCCTAGGCCTCCCAAAGCACTTGAATTACAGGCGTGAGCCACTTCACCTGACCATACTTACAGTTTCAATTCTACATTTCTCTAAAACAAATAAGGATTCATTTCACCTCACAATTATTTACTTATAGTAGACATAGTGCACATTAAGGGAAAACTGCTTTTCCAGTTTTAAAGTGACTTCTCAAAAACATGGTTAATATGAAAATGTGTCTACTCTGTGCGAGATATGCAACAAGTTAAGTGATTCTTAAAATCTGTTTATTGGTTAATAGAATCTAACAGACAAGGTAAATCAGGGGGAAATTAAATATTACCACTCAAAAGATTTATCATAGAAATTAATAGTCCCTTTTAACAGTTGTGCTTCTTGCCTGCATGCCTAGGCGTCTGGATTCCAACGTCCTGGTTTGTGACTGTGATCTGATGTGGCTGGGGGAGCTTTTACAAGGCTTTGCCCAACATGGCCACACCCAGGTTGCGGCTACCTGTGAATATCCCAGGAGACTCCATGGGCGTGCAGTTGCTTCAGTAACAGTAGAGGAGTTCAATTGCCGTACGTAAATTTCAGTGTGTACATAACATAGAAATGTCTCTCATTTGCTCTCTTTCTGTAAAGGTTTATTATATAATATGCATTTTAGAAGAATGTGTTATCGGAAAGTGTTTTTAAGGAATGTGGTAAAAGTATGGCCAATTTCCTTTCCATCATCTGCATTTTCATTTAAAGAAGGTTTTATCAACGTAAAATTAAGAGCTGAGAGAGTCTTTGAGGAACATTTAATCTAATTTCCATAATTTCAAGGGATAAATATTGAGAAAACTGATTTTCAACAAGGTCACCAGAAGTGGTGTCCAACATTAAAATCTCCACTTATTCCTTCGTATGACTTAGTGTTAATAATCAGTAAGTTAGGGCTTTCAACTTTAAATCAAATAATTGCTAATATTCGTTGCTGAGAAAGCCCCTCAACAAATCCAGTAATTGATTTTTTAAATGTATAATGGGACCATGAATATGACTAAAATAATAAAAATCAGTCTTACCATCTCTTTGTAAATTTTTAAATAATGGAAACCTTGGATTTAATAAGCATATGGTTATATTCTGACAACCTTACTAAAGCAATAGGCTTTACCTAAATAATTTATTATGGCTGCTTACAATATTATTTGATTTTCATTTAAAGCTTTTCATGTGAATATAAGGATATATCTCTGTGTATCTCTATTCCTGTATTTCGGGTTAAATAGAAATAAATGAACACCCTCGTGTATGTGCGTGTGTGTGATAATTCAGTGTTTTGGAGATTCGCTTACATGACTGCTGTAAATACAGCAAAAATTTGCTTTCCACTCTCTCACTGGCAAGCCATTTTTTGAATTTCTCTAAACAAGTAATTAAAAATCACATTAATATAATTAATTTATATTCAAATTGAGAAGAAAATTGACTTGGTCTTTACTGCCAAAAAATTCTCAAGCTTATCCATAGCTCCCATCTTTACTACTAACTTCTAGTTCAAACCGCAGTCAAGTTTGGCTGGATTGCTTCACATCTTAACTGATATCCCAGCTTTCATTTTTCTTGCTCCTTTATGTTTGGGAAAATTGTTTAAAAACACATCTTATTACATCATTTCTTCACCCATAATCCTTATATGGGTTCCTACCTTAAAATAAAGCACACAATTCTTAATGTGGTTGATTCTTTTTGTACAGTCTTTCCTGGCTATACTCTGCTCCTCCAGTCACCTACTCTTTTCTCAGTGTTGTAGCCACCTCAGTGTTCTCCATTCTTGGAAGTTCTTAAGCCTTTCTTCAACCCAAGGACTTTTTACATGCTGTCTTTCCTGCCTACAATATTCTGATTCTACTTCTTTTAATGATCTTCCTCTTAAATATGAATTCCATGGAAAGCCTTCATTTAAACCCCCTTCCCACTGACCCACCTATCCCTCCATACTGAATCAGGTTCCTTTTTATAATCCATCAAAACATCACTTATTTTCCATCTAAGCAGTTGTCGCCTATGTTAATATGTGTGTGTGTGTGTGTGTGCTTGTGTGTGTGTGTGTTTATTTTCAACTTCTTCAATGAAACTGTGAACCCTTTGGTACAGAGACCTTGTCTATTTTGAACACTGCTTCATCACTAGTCCTAGTGCCTTGTCTGGCACATAGCTGATGTTGAATTATTTTTTTAATTACATAAACAAATAAAATCACTTATCTAAAGAGAATAAAGCGAAGATATTAATTATATGGACTTTTATTGAAGTATGCAAGATTAGTAAAGATCTACGAATGTTCTACAGACATAATAGTCATGGTTAATGACAGGAAATTTCAGATAAGGCACTTAGGAAGAGTTTTGTTATTTAGAAAGGTTTAAAGAGAATTAAGTGAAACTATAGAAAACTAAAAGTTCGTTTTGTATATTGTTCTTTATAATTTAAGTTCAATAATATTACCTGATTCATTACAAAATCAATCACTCCATCTTCTTATTAAAATAATTTAAGTGTTTTCATGTTTTACCACTCAATTATTATTGGAAGATGGAATCATTCATTTATATAGATAAGAATTTTGCTCAACCAGGTTTGAGGTCTAGACATATCACTTGTTGTAAATTGTGTAAAGTGGGTGGTTGGGTGCTTAGATGGCTAATTGTCTAGGAAGAGTGCCTACAAAATTGCAAGCTCAGTTTAAGCACTTGGTTTGAAAAATTGATCCATAAAATCAAACTCCTTCCATAAATATGGTTGTATTGAGCTCCTAGAAATAAAAGCACAGGAAAATTTACTTAATTTACTTCATTGGAAATCCCTTCGTTCAGTGAATCTTTCAAACTCCTAAAGTATAAGTCAAATATATGTCTAATCTTTAACCTGGTACATTCGATGTGTAAAACTTTAATGTAGAAATAAATTTAAATTGCCTATATCTCTTTCTCAGCATCTTAGAAGGCCATAATTTTGTATCTTTGAAAAATATATTAATAATTCTTCTGTTGCAGAGAGCCCCCGAATTACTTTTGAGCCCCAGGATGTGGAGGTACCATCAGGAAATACTGTCTACTTCACCTGCCGCGCAGAAGGAAACCCCAAACCTGAGATTATTTGGATACACAACAAGTAAATACTGAGCATGGACATGGGTTGTGATTCTCTTTCTGATTCCAGCTATCTTTTTAACTCAATTTAACTCCTTTATCTAGAGAAGAAATTACCAAAATTTTCAGAGTTTCTTATAGATAAAATGTCTTTTAACTTTTATCTTTTGACCAACTCAAGCTATGTAAAGGCATTTTTCTTAAAATTTATACATTTCTGTCTGGGCGCGGTGGCTTACGCCTGTAATTCCAGCACTTTGGGAGGCCTAGGTGGGCAGATCACGAGGTCAGCGGATCAAGACCATCCTGGCTAACACGGTGAAACCCTGTCTCTATTAAAAATACAAATAATTAGCCGGGCGAGGTGGCCGGCGCCTGTAGTCCCAGCTACTAGGGAGGCTGAGGCAGAAGAACGGCGTGAACCTGGGAGGCGGAGCTTTCGGTGAGCCGAGATTGTGCCACTGCACTCCAGCCTGGGCTGCAGAGCAAGACTCCGTCTCAAAAGAAAAAACAAAAACAAAAACAAAAACTTACACATTTCCAGATCTCAGTGATTCTGTAACTGACTAAAATAATTCTGTATTATTTCTAGAAGGAAATGTTGGGATTAATAACAAACTAGTTTGTTTTAAAGCTGAATATAATTTGATATAGCCACATCTAAGTTATTTCAGATTTAAACTGATACTTCATATTTGATGTTGCAACTTTCTTATGGTAAATCAGTATAGGATTATTTAAGCAAACTGGCAATAAATGACATGCAAAATTATTTAAAAAGGTAGTCATTTATTTTATGCTCACGGTACTATTTGATAAAACATAAAACCAATGAGTCCAAAAATCTGTGAGTATAAAATTAAATAGTAAAAACTAATGTTTGAAAAGTTAAATGTGATCACCATTCTAACTGGCATGAGATGGTATCTCATTGTAGTTTTGATTTGCATTTCTCTAATGACCAGTGATGATGAGCTTTTCGTCATATGTTTGTTGGCTGCATAAATGTCTTCTTTTGAGAAGTGTCTGTTCATATCCTTTGCTCACTTTTTGATTTTTTTTTTTTTTTTTTGGAAATTTGTTTAAGTTCCTTATAGATTCTGGATATTAGCTCTTTGTCAGATGGATAGATTGTAAAAATTTTCTTCTGTAGGTTGCCTCTTCACTCTGATGACAGTTTCTTTTGCTGTGCGGAAGTTCTTTAGTTTAATTAGATCCCATTTGTCAGTTTTGGCTTTTGTTGCCATTGCTTTTGGTATTTTAGTCATGAAGTGTTTGCCCATGCCTATGGCCTGAATGGTACTGCCTAGGTTTTCTTCTAGGGTTTTTATGGTTTTAGGTCTTACATTTAAGTCTGTAATCCATCTCGAGTTAATTTTTGTATAAGGTGTAAGGAAGGGGTCCAGTTTCAGTTTTCTGCATATGGCTAGCCAGTTTTCCCAATACCATTTATTAAATGAAGAATCCTTTCCCAGTTGCTTGTTTCTGTCAGGTTTGTCAAAGATCAGATATTTGTAGATGTGTGGCATTATTTCTGAGACCTCTGTTCTGTTACATTGGTCTATATATCTGTTTTAAAATTGAACTGGTAGTTACAGTAAAATAGAAACATAAAGTGCACTATATACCTAGTATAATTCGATGATAATGCTTGGACAATTATATTATCATTAGTTATGTTACTGATAATTCGCACGGTTTTCATGTGTCCCTTCCGTTCTTACACGAACTTTCACTGATTTTCTTTTGTCACGTGTATAATCAACTGATTTTTTTTTTTGCTTGTCTGTATAAAATATTCTAAAACATATTATACAATTTTTTTTGGCTTTTTGTGTATAATTTGGATTTATAATTGTAGCCAGAAACTAAGCCATGTGTTTTAAATTCTTGTAAAAAGTCTAGTAAGTATAGGTTAAAAATAACTTATATAGAAGGCAATTATGAATAGTATTAAATCTGGAATCTAGCCCATGAGAAAGACTTCAATTGATAGAAGTGTTCAATTTATTTCTGTCTTGAGATTGCTCAAGTGTGCTTGAGAAACAGAAGTCACTGCTTGCAATGTCTTAAAACTGCTTTTTCTGCTTTCTTACAATTTAAATTTTAAAATGATATGTTCAAGGTTACAAAGATACTCACTAGTATTTAGAAAGAAACAAGTGAAAAAATCACATTGCCTATTTTAACTTATGACATAAAAGTTTCAAATATAATGACTAAAGAAGCTAAGATGCAGTTGAAAGGAAAACAAAGAAATCTAAACAGAAAGAATAGAATAAAGAAAAAAAAGTATGGTTAAAAATGTTCGTTAAAATGTTAATCATTTTATATTTAAAAATTAAAGATGAAAGAGAAGAGTTTATGACAAGAAATGTTTAACATGTTTAACATGAGCAACTAGTAACTTACTGATTATTTACTGTTGAGTATTTTTTATAGAAAGATAATATATATCCTGAAAGTACATGGAGCATGAAGTGTGGTATAGCAAATAATTTGAAATAAACATCTGTTTGACATGAACCAGGGTAAGAAAAATACTCTAACTCAGAAGCTACCCATCTGTCCTTTTATTATCATTATCCTTTTCTACTCCCCTCGAGAGGGCCTGGATTTAGGGTCCTTAGATGAGTGGATTAAAAACTGATTAGACACAACCAGAGGTAGAATTTGAAGATTAGAAAGTAGGTATGTGGGAATAAACAGATTTAAGTGTGGTAATGAGACATGGAGACTACAATGGAAAGGTCTAGTGTCTATCCAGTAGGAGTTCCAGAAAGGCAGGTAGGAAAGAGTGAGCTAAAGGAAACGTTTGAAAAGGTAATGATAGAATTATCCAGAAATAAAAAAGTCACACAATTTCAGAATGAGAATTATATTGATTCCAAAATAGGATTTAAAAAATAAATCTGTACTCTTCATTGTGATCACAACATTGAAAGTCAGAGACAAAAATCTTTCATTCACAAGTAATTTGCAGATTACCTTCAAATGTGCAGCAATTATACTTGCGGTAAACTTTACATCAGACAGAAGACAATGAAATATATTTAGGGTGTTAAGGAAAAATAACTGATTTCCTTCAATTTTACATCCAGCTAAATTATCTGACGTGGTAAAATAAAAGCATTTTTAGGCAAAGAATAGAGCTTTATTCAGGAATATTTGCTGAAAGAACTACAAATAGATGTGTTTCAGTAAGTAAGAATTTGATCCAATAAGAAAGATGTGATTTGCCAAAAGCAAATTTGAACAAAGAAAGTTTTAAACATGTTGATAAATATGAATAAGCTTAGATTACTAAATTAAGGATTGAACAACTTTAAAGTAAGAAAAAAGTAGAATGTTAAACAATATTAATAGAAGAGTTATAAGGAGAGAGAACATAGTTAAATTATTTTACACGCCTCATTTTTTAGGTGGAGAGTGATACTGTGAATTCTGTTAAGTCAAGAGTGTATATTAACAATTAAGATGAAATACTAACAAATAGAAAGATCCTTCCATACTAGGAGAAGAAAAAAAGTGGATAAAGAAAACTGGATCAATACATAAAATGGAAGCAGGGATGGATTAAAGACAGAGAAAAGGCTTGGGAAAGAGAAAATATAAAATAACTCATCAGAAATAAATTTAAACACATTAGTAAAAATAATAAATAGTCTATTGGAAGACATAATATTGAATTTTAAAATCCAGCTATATGCTATTTATAAGAGGTGTATCTGAAACATTATGACACTGAGAGGTGGAAGGTCGATAGGTAAACAAATATGTCAACTAAGTTATACTGATCAAGATAAGGACGATATAAGAATATTATAGTGTAATCGCATATCATTAGATCACACTTAATGATAAAATTGTAATTCACCTGAATTTAAAATTCATGAACATTTATATACCTAACAAAATAGCTGCTGAAGAATAAAACAAGATTGAGAGAATTATAAGGATATATTTACATAAATCCAATTATAGCAAGACGTTTTAATACTGCTTTCCCAGAAAGATTAGGAACAAAAATTAGTAACAATATCTAAACATAGCTTAGAACACTGATGATATGAATTATATACAAAAATAAACCATACTATCTTTTCAAGCAGTTATAGAACACTTATCAACATTGATCACAAAAGACACAAAGACACAAAATCTCAACTCATAGCTAAGAATCAATTTCTTAAAAATCCCTTTCTTTTATTATAATTTAAACAAATTTTAGAAAACAGCCATTTGTCAAGATAATTTTAGAGATTCTTTACACTTCTCAGTAGGAAAATGAAATGATTACCAGCACTTAATAGGTAGTTTTAGAATAACTGAATAGATTCAAAGATGAAAGAAACCTTCCAGGCTGAAGAAAGAATAATTAAAAGCTCAGAAAGAAAATAAATGAAGGTTAGTTTCAGGAAAGTGTGTAGAGCACATTTGTAAGAATTAAGGTTTTACCTTGGGGAGAAATAGAAAAAGATTGCATAATCATGGCAAAACTAATGACTTGGGCTTTCAGTTTACAAACTTTGAGACCCATTAGAAGATGTTGAGCAAGACAATGACTTTATCAAAGAGATGTAAAAACCAACCAGACTTTTCTATTTCTTTTTCAACTTTTATTGTAGATTCTGGGGGTACAAGTGCAGGCTTGTTACAAAGGTATACTACATGATGCTGAGATTTGGAATATGACTGAACCGTCACCCAAGAAGTGAGCATAGTAACAAATACATAGTTTTTCAATGCTTATCTCCCTCCCTACCTCTCCATCATGTATTCCCCAGTGTCTAATGTTCCCATTTTTATGTCCATATGTACCCAATATTTTAGCTCTCACTTACAAGTGAGAATATTTGTAAGTTTGTAAAAACAAACAGTATTTGTTTGTTGTCATTGTTGTTCCTGCATTAGTTCACTTAGGATAATGGCGTTCAACTGCATTCAGATTGTTGCAAAGGACATGATTCCATTATTTTTATGGCTGCATAGTATTCCAAGGTGTGTATGTAGTACATTTTCTTTATCTAATCCACCATTGATAGGAATCTATGTTGATTCTATGTTTTTGCTATTGCGTATAGCGCTGTAATTAACATATGGACACATGGGTTGTTTTGGTAGAAAGATTTATTATTCTTTTGGTATCCAGTAATGGGGTTGCTGTGTTGGATGGTAGCTCAACTTTTACTTCTTTGAGAAGTCTTCAAACTGCTCTCCACAGTGGCTGAACTAATCTACATTTCCAACAGTGTGGAAGCATTAGCTTTTCTCTGCAGCCCCAACAAGACCTGTTATTTTTTGACTTTTTAATGAAAGCCATTCTGACGGGTGCTAGATGGCATCTTATTGTGGTTTTGATTTGCATTTATCCGATGATTAGTGATAATGAGCATTTTTTTCATAAGTTTGCTAGTCGCCTGTATGCCTTCCTGTGAGAAGTGTCTGTTCTTGTACTTTGCCTACTTATTAATAGGGTTATTTGTGTTTTGTTTGTTGATTTGTTTAAGTTCCTTGTAGATTCTGGATATTAGGCTTTCGTCAGATGTGTAGTTTGTGGATACTTTCTCCAGACTGTAAGTTGTCTGTTTACTCTGTTGATAGTTTATCTTGCTGTGCAGAAGCTCTTTAGTTTAATTAGGTCTCACTTGTCAATTTTTGTTTTCATTGCAATTGCTTTGAGGACTTAGCCATAAATTCTTTGCCAAGACTGATGTTGAGAAGGATATTTCTTTGGTTTTCTTCTAAAATTTTTACAGTTTGAGGTCTTATATTTAAGTCTTTAATCCATCCTGAGTTGATTTTTGTATATGGAGATATATAGGGGTCTCGTTTCATCTTTCTGCATATGGATAGCCAGTTCTCCCAGCACCATTTATTGAATAGGGAATCCTTTTCCATTGCTTAGTTTTGTTGACTTTGTTGAAGATCAGATGGCTGTAGGGGTGCAGTTTTATTTCTGGGTTCTCTATTCTGTTCTGTTTGTCTATGTTTCTGTGTTTGTACTAGCACTATGTTTTGTTTAGTGTAGCCTTATAGAATAGCTTGATGTCGGATAATGTGATATTTCCAGCTTTGTTCTTTTTGCTTAGAATTGCTTTGGCTAGTCAGGCTCTTTTTCTGTTTTGTATGAATTTTAGAATAGTTTTTTTTCTAAATCTGTGAAAAATGGCATTGATGCTTCGATAGGAATAGTATTGAATTTGTAAATTGCCTTGGGCAGTATGGCCATTTGAACAATACTGATTCTTCCAATTTGTGAGCATAAAATGCTTTTTTATTTATTGGTGTCATCTGTGGTTTCTTTCAACCATGTTTTGTAGTTTTCCTTATAGCAATATTTCACTTACTTGGTTAGATATATTTCTAGATATTTTTTCTTTTTGTGACTATAGTAAGTGGGATTACATATTTGATGTGGCTCTCAGCTTGAACATTATTGGTGTACAGAAATGCTACTATTTTTTATACATTGATTTTGTATCCTGAAAATTTACTGAAGTCCTTTATCAGTTCTAGGAGGCTTTGGTGGCAGGTTTAGAGTTTTCAAGGTATAGAATCATATTATCAGTAAACAGAGATAGTTTGACTTTTTCTTCTAATGGATGTCATTTATTTCTTTCTCTTACCTGATTGCTCTGGCTAGGACTTCCAGTGCTATATTGAATAGGAGTGGACATTCTTGTTTTGTTTTGCTTCTCAAGGGGAATGCTTCCAGCTTTTGCCCATTCAGTATGATATTGGCTGTGGGTTTGTAACTGATGGCTCTTACTATTTTGAGGTGTGTTCCTTTGATGCCTAGTTTGTTGAGTTTTTTTTTTTTTTTTAATCATGAAGGAGGGTTAGATTTTATAGAAAGTTTTCTCCGGATCTACTGAGATGACCATACAATTTTTAAAAATTCTGTTTACGTGGTGAATGACACGTATTGATTTGCATATGTTGAACCAACTTTATATCTCAGGAATAAAGCCTACTTGGTTGTGGTAAATTAACTTTCTGATGTACTGCCGGCTTCAGTTTGCTAGCATTTTGTTGAGGATTTTGGGATTTATGTTCATCAGGGATGCTGGCCCACGGTTTCCTTTTTTGTTGTGTCTCTGCCAGATTTTAGTGTCAGGGTGATATTCACTTCATAGAATGAGCTAGGGAGGATCCTTCTTCCTTGAGTTTTTGGAATAGATTCAGTAGAATTGGTACAAGCTCTTCTTTGTATGTCAGGTAAAATTTGGCTGTGACTCCTTCTAGTCCAAGTCTTTTTTGATTGATTCATAGGATTTTTATTACTGATTCAATTTCAGAACTCATTATTATTATTACACTTTACTTTCTGGGATGCATGTGCAGAACGTGCAGGTTTGTTACATAGGTATACATGTGCCTTGGTGGTTTGCTGCACCCATTAACCCGTCATCTACATTAGGTATTTCCCCTAATGCTATCCCTCCCCTAGCTCCCCACCCCACGACTGGCCCTGGTGTGTGATGTTCCTCTCCCTTTGCCCATGGGTCAGAACTCATTATTCACCTGTTCAGGGTTTCAGTTTCTTCCTGGTTTAAGAGATGATTCAAATAAGCACAATCAGAAATGACAAAGATGATACTACAACAGTTTGAAATTTAGGATTAAGTTGTTTAATTTCTTTTTTCCTTTGTTAATCTAGCTAATGTTCTATCAATCCTGTTCATCCTTTCAAATAACCAACTTTTGGTTTCATTGATCTTTTGTATGGATTTTGTGTCTCAGTTTCATATAGTTCTGCTCTGAATTTGGTTATTTCATTTTTTAAAATTGATTTCTTAAAAAATTAGAAATGGGGTGTCAGTCTGTCACCCACGCTAAATTGGCTAAATTGTAATGGTGCAATCATGGCTTACTGCAGCCTTGACCTCCCAGGCTCAAGCAATCATTCCATCTCAGGCTCCTGAGTAGCTGAGACTACAGGCACATGCCAATATACCCAACTAATATTTTCATTTTTTGTAGATATAGGGTCTTTCTACATTTGCCTAGGCTGGTCTCAAACTCCTGGCCTCAAAAAGTCCTCCTGCCTCAGCCTCCCAAAGTGCTGGGGTTATAGGCATGAACCACTGTGTGCCCGGCCAGTTATATCTTTTCTTCTGCTTCACTTTGGGGTTATTCTAGTTTTTTTTTTTTTTTTTTTTTTTTTTTTTTTTTTTTTTTTGTTCCTCTAGATTGTTAATTTGAGATCTTTCTTAACTTGCTCATGTAGGCGTTTAGCTTTATAAATTCTCCTCTTAACATTGCTTTCGCTGCATTCCAGAGATTTTGGTATGTTATGTTTCTATTTTAATGAATTTCAAAGAATTTTTTGATTTCTGTTTTAATTTTGTTGTTTACTCAAAAGTCATTCAAGATTAAGTTGTTTAATTTCCATATTTTGAGAGGTATTCTTGATATTCACTTTTATTTTTATTACATTGTGTCTGAGTGTATGGTTGGTATGATTTTGATGTTTTTGCATTTATTGAAACTTGCTTTATGGCTAAGTATGTGATCATCTTCCATGTACAGATGAGAAGAATGTATATTCTGTTATTATTGGACAAAGTGTTCTGTAGCTATCAAGTCTAGTTGGTCAACTGTCAAATTTAAGTTCAGAATTTCTTTGCCTTCTTGTTGAATTGAACTCATTATCATTATGTAATGCCCTTATTTGTCTTTTTATTTATAGTTGATGGTTTAAAGTCTGTTTTATCTTATATAAGAATAACAACCTCCTACCCTTTTTTGTTTTCCAATTGCATGACAGATCTTTCTCCATCCTTTTACTTTGAGCCTTTGTGTGTCATTACATGTGAGATGAGTCTGTTGAAGACAGCAAAAGTTTGGGTCTTTTTAAAAATCCAACTTGCAACCCTGTGCCTTTTCATGGCCATTTAGACTATTTACATTCAAGGTTAATATTGATATGTGATGTTTTGATCTTGTTGTTTAGCTGATTGTTTGGCAGTCTTGATTGTGTAGTTGCATTATAGGGTCTATCTATGGGGTATGTACTTAAATATGTCTTGGTGGTAGTAGGCATCATTCTTTTGTTTCCATGTTTAGGACTCCCTTAAGGTCCTCTTATAAGGCTTTTCTAGTGGTAACCAGTTCTCTTAACATTTGCTTGTCTGGGAAGAATTTTATTTATCCTTCACTTATAAAGTATAGTTTGGCTGGGTATGGAATTCTTGATTGGAATTTCTTTTCTTTAAGCATATTGACAATAGGTCCCCAATCTCTTCTGGCTTGCAAGGCTTCTGCAGACAAGTCTGCTGTTAGCCCTATGGGGCTCCCTTTGTAAGAAATCTAACCTTTTTTTCTAGCTTCCCTTAAGGTTTTTTTTTTTTTTTTTTCATGTTAACCTCACAGAATCTGATGACTGTGTGTCTCGGGGTCATCTTGTATAATATCTCACAGGGATTCTCTGAATTTCTTGAATTTGCATGCTGATGTCTCTAGCAATACTGGGGAAATTTTTGTGGACTATATTCTCAAATGTATTTTCCTAGTTGTTTACTCTTCTTCATTTTCCCTCAGGAATGCCAATGAATTGTAGGTTTGTTCTCCTTATGTAATCCCATATTTCTCAGATATTTTATTCCTTCTTTTTAGTTCTTTTTTCTCTCTTTTTGTCTGACTTGGTTGATTCAAACAACCAGTTTTTGAGCTCTGAGATTCTTTCCTCTGCTTGGTCTGTTCTGTTTTTAATGCTTCTAACTGTATTATGAAATTCCTTTAGTGACTTTTTCAATTCCAGAAGTTCAGTTTGGTTCCTTCTTAAAATGTCTACATTATCTTTCAACTATTGGATCATTTTATTGGCTTCCTTGGATTAGGTTTCAACTTTCTCCTTATCTTATTGAGCTTCCTTGCCATCCAGATTCTGAACTGTATGTCTGTCACTTTAACCATTTCAATCTGGTTAGGATCCATGGCTGGCGAGTCAGTGCAGTCATTTGGAAGTAATAAGATGCTCTGACTTTTTTAATTGCCAGAGTTCTTCCACTCATTCTTACTCATTCGAGGGGGCTGGTGTTTCTTTATCTCTTTGAAGTTGCTGTCATTTGTATGGGGCTTTTTTGTTTTTATGTTCTTTATTTCCCTTGAGGTCTTGACTGTGGTGTATGTTGAATATAGTTGAATGACTTTGCTTCTGTGTGCTTTCCGAATATCAAGGCTCTGTGTGGGTACTTAATTTGTGGCTAGATTTTTGCATTGTGTTTCATGGGTGATACGTGCTAAAAGAATTTTTGTTTGGTGGTGTATTTCAGGCTGCAACTCAGTAGATGATGCTTAAGAGTAAGGGCTGACACACAGACTCTTCCTCAGCTGTGCACTTCTTTTCTATTTCAGCTTGTTCTTGTTTGCTGCAGTGCTCTGGGGTGGGAGAGACAGGGAGTGAGAGATATATTTCCTTGCCAAGTCTATTCCTGGGCCTTGTGGGACCCCCTCCGATCACGATGCACCTACATTTTCTTAGACCCAGAGGGGCCCTGACAGGCTGTGCTATTCTCACTCTTAGGGGAAACCTGAGCCGAAAGATAGGGAGACTCACAACTCCCTAGTGACCCACTGGTCCTCTGTGCTTTGTGATAGTCTATCGGTGGTGTTTGTGTAGGAGGTCAAGGGCAGAGGACCCCAGGCACGGTGGAGTTGTTTTGGCTATGCAGTTGGTGTAGTGCCCACAGCTTGGGGTTTTTTGCCCAGCAGATGGCTGCGGGGACTGCCCAGGTTGTGCTTCCTTGACTAGGTCTCCTGTTGGCTGCCTTATAGCTTACTCGATCCGCTGGGTTTGTCCCAAGCCTTCTGCACCCAGATGGCTGGGCTGTCAGTTGTTTCAGGCCATGGAGTTCCCTCAGGCAGAGGCTGTGGCTAGCAGAAAGGCCACATCCTTCCCATACTAGCCCCGTGGCAGGGAGGCACACCCAGCTCCTGTACCAGAACACAAATCTGCATCTCACTCTTCGCAGTGTTCTGAGATTGGGGGTTCCTCCCCTGATCAATCTCTGGTCACAGATCTCAGCTTGATATCCTTCAACTGTGTGCCTGGACCCTCGGGGGCTGGGATTGAGCCTGTGGTTTTGTCCTTTAGCCCCCTGGGGTCAAGCACTGGCTGTACTGGGGAGGCTGTAGTGCTCTCAGGCTGCTGGCAAAGCACTTAGGCTGGGCAGTGGAGGCTGTGTTGTATGCATGCTCTTATGGGACCAGCTAGGCTGGGTCCTTGGGAGGTCCAGAGACAAGGGGGCATGCAGATCAGATTGGCCCCAGTCCTGTAGGAAAGGCAGCCCTGCTGCATCCCAACCTAGCAGTCAACAGGGGCTAGAGTGACTCAGAGCAAAGTGGAGAGCCTGGGGGCATGGGCACCTATGGTCACATTTTGCTGGAGTTGCCCCATGTGTAAAACCTGGGCTCCATGCAGGCTCAAGCTCTGTCGCTGCCTTCCCCTACCAATTTAAATGTTTATGAGGATCATGGGATCTCTTGCAGCTAGGATCCCAGAGGTCCATGGCGGGGGTGTGGTGCCCTGCAGTTCCTTCACTCACCTGTTCCTTAGGACCTGATCAGGATGAGGAATGGGTCTTCTTGGCACTTGGCAACTCTGTGCAGGCTTCCCAGCTTCCACCCTATTCAGCTTCAGTGTCTGTGTTTCCCCTCTAGCAATCATCAGTGCTTTCCCTCAAAAGATCTGTTTAAAGTGTGATGGCTTTTTCAATATTTTGGCTTCTCCTGGTGGGAGAAGGGCTTCCTGGCTGCATCTAGTTGGCTGTCTTCCACACTTTTCTTAATGTTGAGGTTTAGCTATGGAAATTTAGGCCATTCTAGATAAATTCAAATTCTAAACATGGTAAATATGATTGATAGTTCTGGTAGATTATAAGCAAACTTTACAACTATACTATAATTTGTGGTTGATGGTGGTTTTCTATGTGGAGTATTTTTTTTTTTTTTTTTTTTTTTTTTTTTTTTTTTTTTTTTTTGAGACAGAGTCTCACTCTTTTGCCCAGGCTAGAGTTCAGTGGCACAATTATAGTTCACTGCAGGCTTGAACTTCTGAGCTCAAGCAATCCTCCTGCCTCAGCCTCCAAGTAGCTGGAACTACAGGCCTATGCCACCACATCTGGATAATTTTTAGATTTTTTTTAGAGACAGGGTCTCACTATGTTGCCCAGGCTGGTCTCAAGCTCCCGGCCTCCAGCAGTCCTCCCACCTCAGCCTCCCATCATGCTGGCATCACAGGTGTGAGTCATTGTGTGTGTCCATAGAAGATGGTTTTAATTTGTGTGGTGATAACTTATTTATCTATATTTCTGGTATCTAGCTACAACACCTAGTTCTTAGAAAGCACTTAACAAATGATTGTTGTAATGAAACACCTTAATAGAAGTTATTTGTATGTCTTCATTAAATCAAATATGTTTATGTATACATTTTCAAAGAAAATAGAATATATTCACATATATTCTACCTCTGCAAACCTTTGTGTTTTTACATATGATTGCTATTTGCATCAAACTGACAATGTGAAAGGAGTATACTGAAACATGAAGACTTTGATTTGTTGGGAAGGAACATCATGATTCATGAGCAAACAAGGTTTATGAGCATAATGAAGAGGTTATGAACAAAGAGGGAAATTACTAGGAAAAGGAATGATGCATTTTGAATTTATGGCTGTAATGTGCTACTGCCTGTTTTATATAATTTTTAACATAATGAATCTTGGTGAATTCTATTGCATTGTGTAGCCAGATGATAGATAGCACATACACATCTGGTAGCCTTTGAAATTTTGGGCTGCAAAGTTTTGGCACAAAATTCCAGGAACTTAAATCATCTGAAAAAGGTGATTTCATCATTTGTCATATTCCTTTGCAAGTAGTCTTATTTGGGTTCAGTGTTAGATAATCTTAAAATTGCATTTAAAATAATTCAATTGCTTAATACTAAATGAGCCTCTTGAATTGGGCACTTTAAGAAAAAATATTATTTCTTGAACTCCCGACCTCAGGCAATCTGCCTGCCTTGGCCTCCCAAAGTGCTGGGATTACAGGTGTGAGGTACTGCCCCCGGCCTTGAAAAAACATTCTTTCTGATGTTCGTTCCATGCTACTTATACTAAGAAACTTCACAGGTGATATGGATAGGAGCATCCAGTTTCTCCTTTTCTTGCCTTTGTCTTGCATTGTTGGCTATCCAAAAGCAGGCCTGCTTTTTATGAAACTTATCTGTTCAAAAATGACAACTCAAATTTCTTATTTGGCTAATTGGTACTTTTTCTTCACATTGGGCTTTTCTCACCCAATGGCTAAAGAAGATCAGATTGTCTCCATCTTTCCTGCCTTCACTCTGTGATTCCACTCTACAACATAAAAGTGAAATATGGCCATTATCTCTTTCTTATCTTTCATGACAAAAATGGTTAGATAAGAATGATGATTTCTTCATCTCTTTAACAAGCTTTGCTGTTTTTACCTATTTGGGAATAGATTGTTATTCTTCAGTGTGGGTACATTTTGAAATTTGTGGGAAAATGTTTACCTGGCTTTATAAAACAAATATACAAATTAGAGGGAGAACTATGGGATTCTCCTACTGGACTTTTTTTTCTCTGTGAATGATATTTTTGTGGATGACACCTAGCTGGTGTTTAATAAATATGCATTGAGTGATGAAGATGGAGGAGAGTAGATTTCCTTTATCTATGCCTAACACGTTCATTAGTACTAAGCATACACATGTGAAGATCTATATACCTTCTCATACATAATCATTAAATATTTTAAAGAAAAAAATCTTGGCCAGAAAAAAATCTGTAAAAATTTCTAACGTATGTTTCTGTGTCAGTAGCTTTGCATTTATTGCTAAAAATAATTCATGCAGGCACTCCCTTTCTTGTGGTTATTGATGTAATATGGTGTTGCACATCTGAACCTACTTGCACTCAATGGATTATGCACTTAATTGATAAATGGGAATTTTCTAGTGTATCCAAATGGTTCAAGTTAGAGAAAGGGGCCTGATATTCAACAACTGGGTAGGTAGGTATGTTATTTACTGCTCAGTCATATAATTCTACTTGGCTTTGAGCCCGTGCTGGTTTGAATAGGAATATTTGTTTTACACTTTAACAAAATATGAACGAATACTGAATGACTCATGGAAGGAGGTAAAAAGATTACACATTACCATCTGGTGATTTCTTTTCTGAAAAATGGGCATTCAGATGTATAAAAATGTGCTGAAGTGTCTGTCATATGGGAGTGCTTGCTTCAGTGTCTAAATTCATGCCACTCAGGAAGACAGAACATCTCAACCCCATTTCCCTCTATCAAATGTTGACTCACAGTCTTTGTGCAGGGTATAATCTTGAAATAGGAAGCAGATAACTAGGATTTAAAGTGAAATAATTAAAAGTTTTCAGATAAAATAAATTAAACAAATTGGGTAGACATGAAACATAGCTATATAGTATTATATTTTCAGTCTTGTTAAGAGTTTTAAACATGAATGGGATTAAATAATATACATGTATAACATATATTTCCAGTCATTCATTGGATGTGGAAGATGATACTCGACTTAATATGTTTGATGATGGCACACTCATGATCCAAAACACCAGAGAGTCAGACCAAGGTGTCTATCAGTGCATGGCCAGAAATTCCGCTGGGGAAGCCAAGACACAGAGTGCCATGCTCAGATACTCCAGTCGTCCAGGTAAAACTATTATTTTCTGGTTCTATCAATTATTTGCACTGGAAAATGACATAATATTGCTGCTTTAGAGTATATAATGCTTCAAAGTGAAGCTATTTCCATTGGCTGTGATTTTTCTAATTTCGTTTTAGAGAAACTTGAAATTTTCCTCTTGAAGTTTATTTTAATTTCCTGCCTTAGTTCCTTGCTGGTACAGCATATTGTGGTTCCAAGACTTTTCTATTCTCCTTTTGATTCCCCATCCGGCTATCCAGCATCCTTATGCAGAGTGAACCAGTGTTATCTAGGCAGGAATATTACTCTTTTCAGAAATTCATTCAATCATTCATTCATCAAGAATTCATCCAACACATATTTATTGAATGCCCACTGAGCTAGCTGTTGAAGATTGCATGGTTATCAACCACGTTCCTTATTTAACCTTCCAGGGGCTTTGCCTTGTCATAATTTCAGTGGCTTATATAAACCGGATGTAATGACTGCAACAAATTTTCATTAATAGCATGTTGACATGATGGAAATACATTGTCTCTCACCTTACTGAGCCTATCATATATTAGATGATAGCCATAATTCAAGAAATAAGCTTTATGATGTGTAAGGAGAGGGAAGAGAAGCATAAAGGACAGTTGTGTGCTGGTAAATGTTAGTAAATTGACTCTGAGGAGCAGGGAGTCCTGACTTGCAGCATTTGTCAGTATCTGTTGTATAAATAATCTCACCATGGCCAGTTCCTAGTTACCAAAATGATATCACTGAATGTGGAGTTTGGAAGAGATGCACAGAAGTTTATCATAATATAGCATTTCTAGTGTGCAGACACAGTGGGCATAATAACCCTGAGACCAAAGATAATAATAAAATGTAAAAAATAGGGATGAATTTGTTAGTTTTGATGTCAATAAAATTTATTTGATTGTAAGTTTATGTAATTAAAATTTTAAGAATGACTTTGTGTAGCAATCAGTTTGCAGAATACTGAAAATTTGACAACTGGCCCTCCAGAGCCAGTTCCAGCCCATCTCAGTGGAGGGGAGCACTTAGAGCAGCAGCCTTGGAGGATTGCATTCATTCAAGTCTTCCCAAGAGCAATGACCTTTCAGTTGAAAGAAACAAGTGGGAGAGAGCCAGAGAAGTAGGGTTGAAGCACCATTTTAGGAGAAAAGACAGCATAGGGAAGACAGAGCAAGGCACATTCAAGAGATGATCGTGGAGCATAGAGAGGAGAGGCTGGGAATGACATGAGATTTGGTGAGGTGTAAAGTGGTGTCAGATCACTCAGATTACTCATGACGCTACACTGAGTTGATCAAAATTAGATTTTTCTTTTAGAAAAACGATGCTGGCGGCAGTTCAGAGAACAAACAGGAGGGCATGGTAAGATAGGCATGTCAGGATGAGGAAGTCAGCAGTAGCAATTGCCACAGGGCAGAAGAGAGCTGGTGGCGGCATGGATAGGGCAGTGGCAAAGTGAATGGAGGAAACTGCAGGAATCAAGAGGTTTTCCAGGAAAAAAAGTCACTTGAGTTACCGATTGATTGAATATGATACTTCCTCACATAGTTCCCAAGTAATTTCTTTAAAAAATGTTTGTAGAGACAAGGTCTCACTCTGTCACCCAGGCTGGAGTGCAGTGGCATGATCATAGCTCACTGCGGACTCAAACTCCTGTCCTTAAGCGATCCTCCTGCTTAGGCCTCCCAAAGTGCTGGGATTACACCAAGTAATTTCTAATTGAAACACGACTGTCTCCTTCCAAAGCCTCCTTCCCTTCTGCCTCTAGGTCAAGTCTGACCCCGCACCCAGGAGCATTTGTAAAAAATTATTATTATTATACTTTAAGTTCAAGGGAACATGTGCACAACATGCAGGCTTGTTACATATGTATGCATGTGCCATGTTGTTGTACTGCGCCCATTAACTCGTCATTTACATTAGGTATATCTCCCAATGCTATCCATCCCCACTCCCCCCTCCCCACAATAGGACCCGGTGTGTGATGTTCCTCTTTCTGTGTCCAAGTGATCTCATTGTTAAATTCCACCTATGAGTGAGAACATGTGGTGTTTGGTTTTCTGTTCTTGCGATAGTTTGCTGAGAATGATGGCTTCTAGCTGCATCCATGTCCCTACAAAGGACACGAACTCATCATTTTTTTATGGCTGCATAATATTCCATGGTGTATATGTGCCACATTTTCTTCATCCAGTGTGTCACTGATGGACATTTGGGTTGATTCCAAGTCTTTGCTATTGTGAAGAGTGCTGCAATAAACATACATGTGCATGTGTCTTTATAGCAGCATGATTTATAAACCTTTGGGTATATACCCAGTAATGGGATGGCTGGGTCAAATGGTATTTCTAGTTCTAGATCCTTGAGCAATTGCCACACTGTTTTCCACAATGGTTGAACTAGTTTACAGTTCCACCAACAGTGTAAAAGTGTTCCTATTTCTCCACATCCTCTCCAGTGCCTGTTGTTTCCTGATTTTTTAATGATTGCCATTCTAACTGGTGTGAGATGGTATCTCATTGTGGTTTTGATTTGCATTTCTCTGATGGCCAGTGATGATGAGCATTTTTTCATGTGTCTGTTGGCTGCATACATGCCTTGTTTTGAGAAGTGTCTGCTCATATCCTTTGCCCACTTTTTGATGGGGTTGTTTTTTCTTGTAAATTTGTTTGAGTTCTTTGTAGGTTCTGGATATTAGCCCTCTGTCAGATGAGTAGATTGCAAAATTTTTCTCCCATTCTGTAGGTTGCCTGTTCACTCTGATGGTAGTTTCTTTTGCTGTGCAGAAGCTCTTTAGTTTAATTAGATCCCATTTGTCAATTTTGGCATTTGTTGCCATTGCTTTTGGTGTTTTAGACATGAAGTCCTTGCCCATGTCTATGTCCTGATTGGTATTACCTATGTTTTCTTCTAGGGTTTTTATGCTTTTAGGTCTAACAGTTAAGTCTCTAATCCATCTTGAATTAATTTTTGTATAAGGAGTAAGGAAAGGATCCAGTTTCAGCTTTCTACTTACGGCTAGCCAATTGTTGCAGCACCATTTATTAAATAGGGAATCCTTTCCCCACTTCTTGTTTTTGTCAGGTTTGTCAAAGATCAGATGACTTGAGATGTGTGGTATTATTTCTGAGGGCTATGTTCTGTTCCATTGGTCTGTATCTGTTTTGGTACCAGTACCATGCTGTTTTGGTTACTGTAGCCTTGTAGTATAGTTTGAAGTCAGGTAGCGTGATGCCTCCAGCTTTGTTCTTTTGGCTTAGGATTGTCTTGGCAATGCATGGTCTTTTTTGATTCCATATGAACTTAAAAGTAGTATTTTTCCAATTCTGTGAAGAAAGCCATTGGTAACTTAATGGGGATGGAATTACCTTGGGCAGTATGGCCATTTTCACAATACTGATTCTTCCTATCCATGAGCATGGTACGTTCTTCCATTTGTTTGTGTTCTCTTTTATTTCACTGAGCAGTGGTTTGTAGTTCTCCTTGAAGAGGTCCTTTACATCCCTTGTAAGTTGGATTCCTAGGTATTTTATTCTCTTTGAAGCTATTGTGAATGGGAGTTCATTCATGATTTGGCTCTCTGTTTGTCTGTTACTGGTGTATAAGAATGCCTGTGATTTTTGCCCATTGATTTGTATCCTGAGACTTAGTTGCTTATCAGCTTAAGGAGATTTTGGGCTGAGAGAATGTGGTTTTCTAAATATACAATCATGTCATCTGCAAACAGGGAGAATTTGACTTCTTCTTTTCCTAACTGAATACCTTTATTTCTTTCTCTCGCCTGATGGCCCTAGCCAGAACTTCCAACACTGTGTTGAATAGGAGTGGTGAGAGAGGGCATCTTGTCTTGTGCCAGTTTTCAAGGGGAATGCTTCCAGTTTTTGCCCATTCAGTATGATATTGGCTGTGGGTTTGTCATAAATAGCTCTTATTATTTTGAGATATGTTCCATCAATATCGAATTTATTGAGAGTTTTTAGCAAGACGGGCTGTTGAATTTTGTCAAAGGCCTTTTCCGCATCTATTGAGATAATCATGTGGTTTTTGTCTTTGGTTCTGTTTATATGGTGGATTACGTTTATTGATTTGTATATGTTGAACCAGCCTTGCAGCTCAGGGATGAAGCCCACTTGATCATGGTGGATAAGCTTTTTGATGTGCTGCTGGATTCAGTTTGCCAGTATTTTATTGAGGATTTTTGCATCGATGTTCATCAGGGATATTGGTCTAAAATTGTCTTTTTTTGTTGTGTCTCTGCCAGGCTTTGGTATCAGGATGATGTTGGCCTCATAAAATGAGTTAGGGAGGATTCCCTCTTTTGCTAGTCATTGAAATAGTTTCAGAAGGAATGGTACCAGCTCCTCCTTTTACCTCTGGTAGAATTCAGCTGTGAATCCGTCTGGTCCTGGAATTTTTTTTGGTTGGTAAGCCATTAATTATTGTCTCAATTTTATTTCTACTTTGAGGAGATTATTTCCTCTTGATCCTTTCCTAATGTCCTCAATTCTCTTTTTAAATCTCATTTGCCTGCCTAAAATGTGGTGTTCCTTATAGCGCTGTCCTCCCCTCCCTTTCTGTAGTCCCTTGTGCCCTAATCAGTTTTTTCCTCTTCCATCTGAGCTCTTCCCAGACCTTCAGCTTTCATACTTCATGTAAAATTTATAGTCTCTATTGCTGAGATCCTTCCTGAGCTTTCAATGAACGTTGCCAGGACTTTCTTTTTATCTTCACATGTAAATCTTTACATTTCTTAAACACATTTGCCCACACAAACCCACAGCATCCTGTGTTTGCTATCTCTATTGATATCATTACTCTCCTCCAGTAACCTCCGATTCACCCTTGAGTGCTACTCCTTCTTCCACAATTCTCTAAAAATTTAGTTCTAAGATGCATCAGATTATCTCCTTTTCCGGTTCTACTGCTACTGACTTACTTCAGAACATTTATTTCAATTATTATAATAGCTTTCCCTATACTTTCCCTTACCTCATGCCAGAATGTTCTCCTATCACATTTACATCTAACTCTGAGACAGTTCTTTCCAGAGCATGCTGTGGTTTTATGGATGATGTATTCTGTCCTCTGTTCGTGCAGCTAGAGTAGGAGCACACAAGGAGGAGTGCTTTTGTTCATCTCTGTATCTTTCCAACATCCGGCATGTTACTAATGTACATAAGACATTCACTATTGTTAGGAATTAAATTAAACATTTATTGTTGAATTGGATTAATTTAATTTATTTCCATTCTCCTGAGTATGTTCATCTCAGGAATGGAGGAGCCCCTTTCCCAAACTTAGACTCAATCATTAGGCATTTTTAACACCTTATCAAGTATTTAATTTTTGCTTGAGATGCTCAGAAAGAGAATCTCCTATGAATTTGTAAGACTGGAACTCCTTACATGAAAATCTAAATTTTCTATTTACATGGATACTTGATGAATCAATTTATAATACGTTTAACTGAAAGTAACTGAAAGCTTGGCTAGATATTGCTTAAATGCATAGCATCTATGTGTGTGTGTTTGTGTGTGTGTATGTGTATTTTAATTTGTATGCCACAAGTAGGAGAGGGGTAGTCTGTCACAGAGCTGCCACATTACCCCAATGAGCCAATAATATACTTCTTTCTGCTTTTTGATCTGCTTTGCACATAGGTTTCTTTATTCCTCATAATTTTCACCTCTTAATCACAAAGTGGCTCCTGTAACCCAAATGCATTCCTGCCCGAATTCCAGGTAGCAAACAGGAGGAAGAAATGACTACTTAGACTTAGCACTTTTATTTATTCCCAGTAACATGTGCCTAAATTGTGTTTAAAAAAAATGTGAGTATTCTTAAGAGGGAATGTTTAACCATTTAGCCCCTAAAATAAGGAATATGTATTGTGTAGGTGCTTTGCAGTATCTATAATACATCATGATATCAAGGCAAGCAATCTTTTTTAAAAAGTATGTATTCACAGCAAATCCACATTTCATTATTTTAGATTTAATTCTCTGGGAATTCAATGTATATATGTAATATTTTAGTTTAAAGGCATTTTGAAAATGACAATAATCTTAAAACCGCAATGCAGAATAAATACATCTTCCTAACTCCTACTTGCTGGATTTTGTTTTGTTCTCCCTTTACTATCAGTCAAACCAGCCTTTGTAATCCAGCCCCAGGACACAGAGGTTTTAATTGGCACCAGCACAACTTTGGAATGTATGGCCACAGGCCACCCACACCCCCATATCACTTGGACCAGGGACAATGGATTGGAGCTGGATGGATCCAGGCACGTGGCAACGTCCAGTGGACTTTACTTACAGAACATCACACAATGGGATCACGGTCGATTTACCTGTCATGCTAGCAATAGCTATGGCTCTGTTCAGGCTGCAGCAAACATAATTGTACAAGGTATGGGAGCAGAAGGTCATGATTGAAATGTTCCTCTCGCCACACTCAGAAAATTATTTTTCAACTTAAATAACATCATGTACATCAGTGGAGAGATATTTTTATTTGCCAATTATTTCTTGACACAATAAAACTTTCAAAGCTAATCTGTTTCAAGTTAAAAGTTTTTTTTTTTCTTTCCTACTTCAATCTTTATCCAAAGGTCAGAATCAACCATTAGCAACAAAAGAGATGGAGTCATTAATCTGGAAGGAACCTGTCAAGAAATATTTGTGCTTCAGAATATTTTACAGATACAGGAAAGACAGTACAGATATGAAAGTGAAAAGGCTGTGCCCTGTGTTCATAGTCACTTACCAAACTGTCTACTCAACAGAGCTTGAGGACATGTTGAAGGCTCCTGCAAGGCCAGGCTGTTTAACAACAGCAATAATAAAACTATTCTGAATCGAGAAATTAATTTATAAGCATGGGCATGCAATCGTGTTATAAAGAAGGCACATTCTTCTTTGTACTTTAGTTCTCAGCCTGGGGTGGCCCCTTGCTTTCTGGTGTGTGTGCGTGCATGTGTTTGTGTGTGTGTGTGGATGTGTTTGTGTGCGTGTGTGTGTGTGCATGTGTGCTTGCATGCCATCCTCCTGTAGGGTTAGAGTTTAATAAACAGCATAATATAAGTGCTATTGGAGTCATACCAAAAGTCCTGTTCTTTCTAAAACAGTTTTTCATCAGTTGACGAGAGTACGGTAATTCACATTAAGGGCTTCCTGATGTCATGAATATTTTGATTGAGTTTAGTTTCATTATTTTAAGATTTGCATGGGATGTTGTCTACCAAAACACTGAACCTTGTAAAACTTAGAACAGAGAAAAATGGAAGTGGCCAGCCTAGTGCAGTGCCTGAGTTGGGAGGACTTCAGAACCCCAAGAGTGATCTTGGCCTCCATAAAGCACAAGGCTTCCTCTAGCCTAGGCTTCCTGCATTCAGAGAATGTTTTTTAATTTGAACTGCTTAGCATCAACTCCTTAAGTAGCAATAGATCAATACTTTCTTGCTCCTATTTACATGTCTCAGGAAAAAAAATTGTGTTTTTCCCTAGAACTGCTAATATCCTGAAAATACTTTCCTTCCTCTAATAAGAAGGTGCAGAAATGAAATATTTTCTTGGGGGAAATTACTTTTAAAGGACCCAGACATTATTTTAAAACTTTTAATATGTTGAGATTGAAAAATGCTTTCAAAGACATTGTGTTTGTGTTTTGTTTTGCTTACATCATTTTGTGTTCAATGTCTGTTTTTTAGAAACCTAATGCCTGATCACTTTCACACGCTAGTGGTTGCCTGTATTCGACACTGTACTGGGCTTTTGTTTCTCAGCTTTTCCCATGTACTTCCTTCCTATGTTTCTGTCTGCTCATCTGCGTCAGTCAACGCTTAACAGAACTCTGGTAACATTTACCATCCTGCCTATTTCTTATACCGCAATATGCTAATGATTTCTTGTTGCCAGTGAGTTTGCACTGAAATGGCCATCTGCTTGTCCTTTGTTATTTGTGACCATGTACTTGTGTCACTTTTGGATCTGTGTGTCCAGATGTTTAATTGATTTCAAAAAGATCCGTTAATCATTCTATGCATGTATTTAAAAGGCTGATTTTATTTGCCTAGTCATAGATTAAACATTTTAAGAGCTATCCTTTTGTGTCATTTTAACAGGACCCATGTTCTTGATCTTTTAATGTCTATTAAAACTGAAATCACAGTTAACTACAGATAAACTTCCTTTTTCAGACTGACTGGAACAAATATAAATAATAAATAAAACGACACAAAAAAGCTTCAATGAAAGATATGAATCACAATGTGGACACATAGGAAAAAAGGCCTATGGTTATCAGCAATGTAAATCAAAATGCTTTATGTGTGAGGCAGCACCTTAATGAGTAGCCAGAATCTTAGATTTTAATAAAATAGCAAAACACTTCATCTCAGCATGTGCTATTTCAGCACTGGAGGTGGGTCTCAGAAGGCCATCATTTTAAATGGAAAGCCCAAAGACGTCAGCTTCATCATTCCTGTCTAATTATTCCACCTTCTCTGCCTGCTTTGGTGATGTTCATAATTTCTTCATCGACCTAGCAAGCTGCTCATTTTATTGTTAGAAACAAATGTAAACTGACTATTTTCTTAAATGTTTTCTATACTTTGCTAAGATGTGGATCTTGGATTCTGTTAAAAGTGAGAACACGTGAAGCTTAAAAATTCTTTTCACACAGACTTGGCTAACTGTGAACTTTAACTATTATTAAAGTTATTATTAAATGTTAATATTTTTAATAATTAAAATAAAATACAATTTTATTATTTTAATAATTATTAAAGTTAGCATTTTTCAAAAGTTGAAATCAAATTTCCCAACCCTAGAACCAGGACTACATTATTTCTTTTAACTACAATCATCTTTTGTTATATAGCTCTTTTACTGTGTCATGAATCTGTTTTTTAATGTAGAAATATTTTTGTTCTTTTTAAGTTGTTCTTAGTAATTTTGGGAGTTAGTGTAATGTTCTGGAAAGAACATCAGGCTGGGGGTTGAGCGGCCCAGATTCTCTACTATCTTTTCTACTTATTAGCTCTGACTGAGAGAAATTCAATCCTCCCTCCCACAGTCTGAATTTTCTCATCTGTGCAGTGAGGAGCCTGAGATTGCTGATTTGTGGGCTGTTTTCCAGCTTGACTCTTCTAGAACTCTATTACAAATAGCTTGCAGGCATTCCTGAGGGTTTCCATGAATTTGTGTGACTTGGAAATTTATCTTATACCATAGTTATTTAGTCCAGCACCTTACCTAGAATCGATGATGACTTTAAAAAACTCTTTAGTACCTGCACACAGTATGAAACTTGCAACAAATACACTTTGCCAAATATTATTTACTTTGTCATGTTTCTTGTATTTCCAGATGCAGGTGCAAGAAAGGGGGTAGGAGGAATTGTGCAAAAATCTAACAAGGCAGAGAAATGATTTGTCAGGTTGTCAAAGGCATTTGAACCAGAGTGACTCCATCTTGAATGGGGGCTGGGTAAAATGAGGATGAGACCTGCTGGCCTGGATTCCTAGCAAGTTTGGCATTCTTAGTCACAGGATGAGATAGGAGGTTGGCACAATATACAGGGCACAAAGACTCTGCTGATAAAACAAGACACAGTAAAGGAGCTGGCAAAAAACCTGCCGAAACCAAGATGGCAATGACAGTGACCCCTGGTTGTTCTCACTGCTCATTATATGCTAATTATAATGCATTAGCATGTTATAAGACACTCATACCAGCACCAGGACAGTTTACAAATGCCATGGCAATGTCAGGAAGTTACCTCTTATGATCTAAAGTGGGGAGGAACTCTAAGTTCTGGGAATTGCTCACCCCTTTCCTGGAAAACTCGTAAATAATCCACCCCATGTTTAGCACATAATCGAGAAATAACTGTACGTATACTCAGCCGAGCAGCCTATACTGCTTCTCTGCCTGTGAAGTAGCCATTCTTTATTCCTTTACTTTCCTAATAAACCTGCTTTCACTTTACTCTATGGATTTGCCTCATATTCTGTCTTGCACAAAGTCCAAGAACCCTCTTTTGGGGTCTGTATTGGGACTCCTTTCCAGTTACAAAATCAATTGCGAAAGTTCTTTTGATCACTTAGGCATTACTGGGGATCATTGTGCTCTTCTTAAATGGCCACATTGATTTTTTTTTTTAATTCAATCAAAGAGTCACGGACAGAATCCCTTTTCAGGAATGGTATATGCAATTATTAGCTATTTCTTATTTATCTAAAATCAATAATACAAAATCTGAATATTTGGAACTCTGAATTTTGACATTAATGTGACTTTTTCAAAAGTTTAATTTCAAGTGTTGTAGGAACATTCATCTTAAGGAGCTTATTTTTCTTTCTGAAATCGAAAAATCAACTCGTTTCAAATTTTATTGTGCATGTGAAAATTTGTAGAAAATGGTTTTGTTAATAGTTTAAAGTATGATTTGTAGCTTTAAATATGTTTTTCACATCTAGTAAAATGATAACCAATATGATTTAATCATGGGAAACAGCTGCCATAAGATTTAGAAATAGTTTCTTCTCCTTGGCTACTGCTGTTCTGCTTTGCAGACCAGATGTGTGTATTTCTGGCTTCCTTGTAAACAGGCACAAACATACAGAAGCATCTCCACCCTCTCTATAACCTTGTTCATATATAATTGGAAACAAATTCTGATCACACGACATATTTGAACACATTTTCTTTTTTCTATTGGCACTGAAAATTTGTAAAATAATTTTCAATTTTGATATATGTTTCATTCTCTTTAGCTCCTCCACAATTTACAGTAGCCCCCAAGGATCAAGTGGTGCTGGAAGAGCATGCTGTAGAGTGGCTCTGTGAAGCTGACGGCAACCCACCTCCTGTAATTATCTGGACAAAAACAGGTATTAGAATATCTACAAGTAATTGTGGGGAAAAATAAACGCCTTCTTTTGTGGAGAGTAAAAAACATGGTTTAAATTAATTATCGAAGGTATATCATGGACATGAAAAAATTACACAGAAAGTAATCTTTGATGTAAAAATAACATCATAATTTTTGTGGGTTTTGCGTTTTGGCATTTGAGTGTGTGGGCTTCCTGAGATCATCCCTTGTTGGACTCGGCTTCCTGATTTTTAAAATAAAATTATTGGAAAGCGTACAGTTTTTGTTTTTGTTTTTTGTTTTTGAGACAGAGTCTCGCTCTGTTGCCCAGGCTGGAGTGCAGTGGAGCGATCTTGGCTCACTGCAGACTCCGCCCCCAGGGTTCACGCCATTCTCCTGCCTCAAACTGTAGCTGGGAAGACAGGCGCCCACCACCACGCCCGGCTACTTTTTTTGTATTTTTAATAGAGACGGTGTTTCACTGTGTTAGCCAGGATGGTCTTGATCTCCTGATCTCGTGATCTGCCCGCCTCAGCCTCCCAAAGCGCTAGGATTACAGGAGTGAGCCACTGCGCCCGGCCGCAAGAGTAGCAGTTTTAAACATTTCTTTTTAGTGGGAGAATTTTCTTCTAGTACAAAATGAAATCATAAGTGAAATGAAATCCGAGGTGAAGCCGCAAAAAAGAGCTGCTGTTCCTGAAGTGTGGGTGGGTGGGGCGGGGCCTGGCAAGGATCTAACCCCCTGTGCCCCACCAAGGGGCCAGACACTTCCAGGGAACCTGGGCACATAACAGAACAGGATTGACAATTGGCTGGATGAGAGCTTGTCTAAGATTCCTCCGGGCTTGGAAATCCTACTTTCCATATTAGTTAAGGTACTAAATAAAATTCAAAATACATCTACATTCATGAATTTCTTTTATTAATTTTTTTGCTTTGTTCTCTATACGATTAGTTGATAGGAGGTAGATGTTGGAACCATAAAGCCTTGGTTCACATCTCCACTCCTCCTCTATTTGCTTGTCATGTGACCTTGGGGAAATGTGTTAACTGCTGTTTTCCAGACTCCTTTTTGCAATGTTGGGAGTGATGATGTTTCCTACATCATAGGGTGGTTGTGGTGATTGATTTGAATAATTTATACTCTTCAACATTTAGAACAGTTGATGGCACAGTGTGTGTATGCTCAATAGGGTTAGCTATTCCTTTTTCCATCTATAACAAGACATTCATTAAGACACAAGTTTTCACTAATCTAGTTGAAAATGATAATCTGATTTAATTGTTAATGACCATAAGAATAAAGTGTTAAGAAGGATTCAGAAGCTCATATAAGCTCAGAAGTGAAAAGTACAATGGCCTCTGGTTGTCTGTGTAGAGTAACAGCATGAATGTCACAAAATCACCATTTTCAATATGCTGCCTCTGCATTTTAAACGTATTTCAATCACGTTGTTGTGTTCCAAATATTGCATACACATGATAGACAATTGTCACGAAGATAACTGAAAATCTAATTTAAGAATCAGATTGGTTTTGAAATTTGCTTTCTGATTATAGTAAGGCTGAGGGGCACAAACATGAAGGCTAAAAATTCATTAGGAGGCTGGGCTGTTCTGATGACAGATGAGAATGCAGTGGCAGATGTTCCAGGACAAGCGGCATGGGGATGCTGTGTTTCTGGAGTTGCAATGCTAGGGCAGAACCCTCACAGTACACCCTAGCACCAAGGATTTCCTAAAAGACAGGCCTCACCCTTTACCCAAGACAGCCAGCAGCTCCGGCTTTCAGTGCTCTGGGCCATGTAGAATACTTTCTTTACCTCTTTTTGCAGGAGGGCAGCTCCCTGTGGAAGGCCGGCATACAGTTCTCTCCTCTGGTACTTTGAGAATTGACCATGCAGCACAGCATGATCAAGGCCAATATGAATGTCAAGCAGTCAGTTCATTGGGGGTGAAAAAAGTGTCTGTGCAGCTGACTGTAAAACCCAAAGGTAATATATACTGTGATTCATATTTGCATTCTGAAGTATGCACCTCTCTCTCTCTCTATATATGTGTGTGTATATATATATACATATATATATATATAGTCATAGGACCTAAGAAATGCAAATTTGATATCTTCTTCCAATCAGTCTTTTATATAACTTCATTTCTTAGAATTCTATTTCATTCATACTAATTATGATTATGTTTTCCTTAAAAATGCCATTTCAGGTTTTCTTACAAAATTTTTTACCATTACTATGATTACTTAGTCCTACCTGCCTAGACTATCTTACAAAAGAATGCAGCTTCTCAGGTCTGACGGACTGAATCTCACTCTGACACTGAAGTATGTTTTATGCTCAGTGGTATTAGGAATACAGTAAAGACACTGCCTTCAGACTCTTCATGTGACAACTGTACTTAGGTTTATCCTACATAATATATATTGTGGAATGAGATTGTGTTATTCATCCATAATTTATTGTCAACTGAGATGTAAAAAGGGAAAAAAATTCAAGATCTGAATTTTTAAAGATAATTCCAATATAAAAATGAAAAATGGTTGTTATTAATTACTATTGAAATTTTTTCTTAGTTTCTGGCTTATGGTGAAATGATGGAACTTAATTACAAAATGCACAGCACCTAAACTGCATTTTCAGCACTGCTGTACATTTCAATATAATTTCCTGAGTCTCTCCACAATTTGCTACAATTTGTTCTGACGCAGTAGATCTCAATTCAGAGGTAACATATGTTGATGAGAGCAGAGGGGAAGGAAAAGCAAAGCTCTGCTGCATGCATCAATGTAGGTGTGAGAAGAAGCCTTGGGAATGCTGACATGTTCATGATGCCTGAACACAGATGAAACCCTACACGGAGCTACTGTCTACATATGGTCTGTTAGCAATTACTTTCCCCTTGTATTTTAGACATATTAAACTTTTTTTTTTTTAAAGGAAGTTGAGGTTCTATGAGAGGGAAAAAGGATTGTAGGGAAGACGTGCAAATAGCAACTCAAACGAGTGGGAAGATTTGAAAACACAATTGTGGAAAGGTGTCAAGCTATGATGTGCCCTGGCAAACCTTTCTGTCTAAGAGGAAATAACAAAAGCGAGTGTGCAGAATGTTTCAAACTACTTTTGAATTGGTGTTCAACTAAAATCCAAAAATTAGGTGGTATTTACATTGTATGTTTTAAAATGGGACTAATAGTAAGTCCACACATATTATTAAAACCAAATATGAAGTAAGGACATCAAATAGCCTCATCTTGATTTTTCCCCACTGCCAAATCCTTTCACTTGACTTGCTCCTGTTGATGCTTTAGATCTCAATCTAGAAGCCACTTCATTTCCCTAAGGAGCCTTCCTCAACTCTCTAAGACCACTCTAAGTTGCCCCTGTTGAAATTAGTATTAGAATACACCATTTAATCTAGGAGTTGGCATATGTAGAAGAATTTGGTAAATCTACCAAATATCCGTAGTTGAGAAAATGCCACTAGCAATTGGCATGAATATGGAAGCAAACAAGTTTTTCAGAGAGCAAAGGAACAAAGGGCCCTAAGTGTCGCACCAGATTTTGTGAATAGTGGCAGGTGAGAGCCATGTGGAAGGAGTTACTTGGGATGGTTAGATGAATTGGAACACATCAGATCTAGACTTCAGACTATAAAACTATTGAAAGTCTTGATCATATTGATTATTCAGAATATTCATTAACCTGGGCTGAGGGTGGTGGTTGCTCATGCCTGTAATCCCAGAACTTTGGGAGGCTGAGGCTGGTGGATCACCTGAGATCAGGAGTTCAAGACTAGCTTGGGCACGTGGTGAAACCCTGTCTCTACCAAAGCTACAAATATTAGCCAGGCATGGTGACATGTGCTGTAGTCCCAGCTACTCGGGAGACTGAGTTGGGAGGCTGAGGAGGGAGAATCGTTTGAACCCGGGAGGCGGAGGTTTCAGTGACCCAAGATTACGCCACCGCACTCCAGCCTGGGCGACAAAGCAAGATTCTATCTTAAAAAAAAAAAAAAAAAAAAAAATATATATATATATATATATAATATTTGTTAACCTAAAGAGGATAAGATAGCTTGGAATAGAGAAAAATGAAAGTCAGAAACCACTGGAGCCACTGCTGTCACCAAGTGATATGAGATCTATAAACTAGGATCACAGTGATGGGAAGGGAAGAGTGAATGAATTCAAGAAAAAGTATAGCAGATTGAATCATTTTATCTCTGAGATTATGAACAACATTTCCCCCCCAGTACCTGTTCCCAGTATAAATAAAAGCTCTTAGTGCTTGTCAATAATTTTTGAAAGTAAAGGGTTCCTGAGGCCAAAATAATTGGGTGCCACTCATCTGTTGATCTTCTTTGCCCAATGTCTAGCTCTCTCTCTTTATCTTCAATTTCTTTTAGCTCTTTGTTTTCAGAGCATTATGCTGGCTTTTTTCATATCTGTCTTCATATCCCTCATATGTTTTTGACAGTGTCTTTTCACTCCAGAGGTGCTTCTAACCCTTACTTATGCATTTTATTTTTTCCACTAGTATTTTGGATAATTATATGCAAATATTTGTAAGCAATGGATAAAATTACTAATTTTACAGAAAAATCTAATTAATGAAAATTTATGTCAAAAGAGAGAGAAATCTAACAGAATGTTACAAGGAGAAAACAAGTTGCCAGAGATCAGAGCAGAACAGATATTCAAATTATGACTCTGGCATGGCTGTAGAGGTTGTTAATTATTCCATGTGTTAAACCTGTAGAAGAGCTATGTTTAGTAAATCATGTGGTCAGGCGCTTTTCCAGGAGGAACTATCACTCCTTTAAATAGCATTCCCAATGTTATTTAAATTGCTTCGAAGATTAGAAAATAATTAATGCCATAAAGTATTTTTTAAAAACAAGCATAATCTTGATAATAAAGCTCTAAGAATTAATTAAAAATAAAAAAGCAAAGCTCTTACATATCCACACAAAAATCCAAAATGAAAATAAATATAATCATTGGTATCAAAGAATCCAGTAGCACATTCAAAACATTAGTGGCATTTATTCCAGAAATTTAAGAATAAAACAGTAGTAGGAAAGAATATATTTTATTAATTAACATACTTTATATTAATAGATTTAGGAAGAAAAATCATGAGTATTTCCATAGCTACTAAAAAGACATTTGTTAAACATTCAACATTCATTCTCATCAAAAACTCTTCATAACATAGGTCTGAATAGATATTTCTTTAACATAAAATAGGTCTACTGAACTCATTAGCTAGAATCTTGCTTAATCAATAAGTGAGATAATATTTTCATAAAGAAAGGAACAGAACAAAGATTTCTACTCTCATCACTGTCATTTAACATAGAGTTGAGTGATAAATCATCAAAATTAGGTAAGATATGCAAGAAAGAATAACTAAGAAAATTCTGAAAAAGAACCAGAATCAAGGAGGGCTAATTATACTAGATACTAAAACGCAAGAAAAACCTACAATAATTAAAATGTACCCAGATGGCATATTGGAAAACAATATGTAATCTACAAATTTGTTACATTTTATCTGGAAATTAACGCACGAAAAGGGTAGCATTTTCTGTCAGTAAAGAAAGTAACTCAATAATAAAAGAGTTGGGACTAACTCAATAGACATATGGAAAAGTGACCCTGGGTCCATGTCACATGGGATTTGTTCTGGAGATGTCCTTCCCAGTGAGGGTACAGAAAAAGGGAGGAGAAAAGCCTGCTGACTGGAAGTCAGCAGTGTGGCGACCTCTCCTTCTGTTGCTGCATGGCCTTGCTTGGTCATCAGGGTGTTCTGCGTGGCCAGCTCCCAGGCTTCATGTGTGTATTATTCAGAGGCTATATTGAAGTCCTCCCAGTACTCTATTCCCTGATGTGAGACATCCAGCTCCAGCGTTTGGTCTTTCAGCCAATCTTACCTCCTCTTAGAACCAACCCCAGCTAATAGAGTTTCCTCACTCAATGTACAGTCCTACAGAGCATTTATTACCTGAAAGACAGCTTAAGTCACCATTTTCTGTGGTTACCACTAACTACTACAGTGATCAATCTGTAATCATCACAGTGATCTCTCTGTGTACCAGTACTGAGGGACTTCAGAAAGTTCATGGAGAAGGAATATTAGGAAAAAACTGTGCATGGATTTCATTTTCTTTTTTTTTTTTTGCACTAAAATAAATTGGCACTGACTTGTTATAGCATGTCACGTTGCCATGCTGCTCTGTCTCTCAGCTTTGCCTTTGCTTTCTAGTTCTCTCCTGCTGTTCACCTCTACCATGTCATCAAGTCCACTGACCAAGCAGACATCTAACTAGGGAAGTAAATGCTAGTCTCCGCTTCTGCGTGACACTTTCAGTTTTATGGGAGGCAACTCTCTCTCCATATCCAAGAAAATGAAGGGCCTTGTATTAGTCCGTTCTCATTCTACCATGAAGAAATACCTGAGACTGAGTAATTTATAAAGAAAAGAGGTTTAATTGACTCACAGTTCTGCATGGCTGGGGAGGCCTCAGGAAACTTACAATCATGGCGGAAGGCAACTCTTCACAGTGTGGCAGAAAAAAGAATGAGTGCCAAGCAAAGGGGGAAGCCCCTTATAAAACCATCAGATCTCGTGAGAACTCACTATCACAAGAACAGTATGGGGGAAACCACCCCCATGATTCAATTATCTCCACCCAGTCCAGCCCTTGACACGTGGGGATTATTACAATTTAAAGTGAGATGTGGGTGGGGACACAGAGCCAAATTATATGTGGCCTCTTCCCCTCAGCACTGCACTGCCCAAAGACATGGTACCGTCTCTCCCACAGTCACCTGGTGGTGTCGGACAGGCTCTGGATCTGCTCAGTAAGCCCCACAAGGGAGAGGCAGTGCAATCCTGCTGGCCCTCTGCACCTCATGGCTGGGACACATCTCACTTTTCTCCCTGTGCCATAGGCCTTAGCAGCAATACTAAGACAGATGGAAAAGCCCCCTTAATACCCTGCTACCTGTGTTTTCAGACCCTTCCTGGTCTCAGGTATTTCTGTGTCCCAATTCAGACTCAAATGTGTAACTTCCTTCCTAGATAGATACTTTAGCTGTTATTTTAATTTTAAAATATATTTTGTAAGCAGAAGGTAAATACTGAATAAATGTGCACTGTCGGTCAGTAAGGGCAACATGTGTTGTGAGCTATGTAGAGTGTTGTGGGATAGCTGCAATGTGGGAGCACTTTCATGGATGGTGTGGACTCATTCATGATGTTTCACTGGTAACATCCCCAGAGGTCATTGCCACATGAATTATTATTATTATTATTTTTCAATGGAATTTTTTGGAGGGGAATAGGTGGTGTTTGGTTACATGAATAAGTTATTTAGTGGTGATTTCTGAGATTTTGGTGCACCCATCACCCAAGCAGTGTACACTGTATCCAATGTGTAGTCTTTTATCTCTCACCACCCTCCCATCCTTTCCCCCGAGTCCTCAAAGTCCATTGTATCATTATTATCTCTTTTCATTATTATAGCTTAGCTCCCACTTATGAGTGAGAGCATAAAATATTTGGTTTTCCATTCCTGAATTACTTCACTTAGAATAATAGTCTTCAATTCCATCCAGGTTGCTGCAAATGCCATTATTTCATTCCCTTTTATGGCTGAGTAGTATTCCATGGCATGTGTGTGTGTATATATACAATTTATTCATCCATTTGTTGATTGATGGACATTTGGACTAGTTTCATAGTTTTGCAATTGAAAATTGTGCTGTTATAAACCTGCATGTGCAAGTTTCTTTTTGGTATAATGACTTCTTCTTTTCCTCTGGGTAAATACCCAGTAGGGGAATTGTTGGATCAAATGGTAATTCTACTTTTCTTTTCTTTTCTTTTTTTTTTTTTTTTTTTTGAGACGGAGTCTGACTTTATCACCTGGGCTGGAGTGCACTAGTGCGATCTTGGTTTACTGCAACCTCTGCCTCCAGGGTTCAAGCGATTCTCTTCCCTCAGTCTCCCGAGTAGCTGAGATTACAGGTGCATGCTAACATGCCTGGCTAACATTTGTATTTTTAGTAGAGATGGTTTTTTGCCATGTTGACCAGGCAGGTCCCAAACTCTTGGTCTCAAGTGATCCACCTACCTCAGGCCTCCCAAAGTGCCCAAAGTGTTGGGATTACAGGCGTGAGCCACTGCACCCAGCCTGTACTGTTAATTCTTCGGGGAATCTCTAGACTGTTTTCCACAGTGGTTATAGTAGTTTACATTCCCACCAGCAGTGTAAAAGTGTTCCCTTTCCACTACATCTACACCAACATCAATTTTTTTTTTTTTTTTTGATTATGGCTATTCTTGCAGGAGTAAGGTGGTATCACATTTTTGCTTTGATTTGCATCTCCCTGATCATTTGTGATGTTGAGCATTTTTTCATATGTTTCTTGACCCTTTGTATATCTTTTTTTGAGATTTGTCTATTCATGTCCTTAGCCTACTTTTTGGGGGGATTGTTTGTTTTTTTCTTGCTGATTTGTTTGAGTTCCTTGTAGATTCTGGATATTAGTCGTCATCACATGCATAGATTGCAAAGATTTTCTTCTATTGTGTGGGTTGTCTGTTTACTCTGCTGATTATTTCTTTTACTGTGCAGAAGCTTGTTAGTTTAATTAAGTCTCATTTATTTATGTTTTTGCTGCATTTGCTTTTGGGTTCTTGGTCACGAAGTCTTTGCCTAAGCCAATGTCTAGAACGGTTTTTTCTGATGTTATCTTCTACAGTTTTTATGGTTTCAGGTCTTAAATTTAAGTCCTTGATCAACCTTGAGTTGATTTTTGTATAAGGTGAAAGATGAGGATCCAGTTTCATTCTTCTCCACATGGCTTGCCAATTATTCCAGCACCATTTGTTGAATAGGGTATCCTTTCCCCACTTTATGTTTTTGTTTGCCTTAATGAAGATCAGTGGGCCATAGGCATTTGGCTTTATTTCTGGGTTCTCTGTTCTGTTCCATTGGTTTATGTGCCTATTTTTATAACAGCTCCTTGCTGTATTGGTGACCATGACCTTATAGTACAGTTTGAAGTCAGGTAGTGAGATGCTTCTAGATTTGTTCTTTTTGCTTAGTCTTGCTTTGGCTATGCAGGCTCTTTTTTGCTTCCATTTGAATTTTAGAATTGCTTTTTTTAGTTCCGTGAAGAATGATGGTGGTATTTTGATGGCAATTGCGTTGAATTTTTAGATTGCTTTTGGCAGTATGGTCATTTTCGTAATATTGATTATCCCTATTCATGAGCACAGGATCTATTTCCATTCTTTTGTGTCATCTATGATTTCTTTCAGTAGTGTTTTGAACTTTTTGTTGTAGAGCTCTTTCACCTCCTTGATTAGGTATACTTCTAAGTAGTTTATTTTATTTTTTGCAGTTATTGTCAAAGGAGTTGAGTTCCTGATTTGATTCTCAGTTTGGTTGCTCCTGTGTATACCAGTGCTACTGATTTGTGCACATGAATTTTCTATCCTGAAACTTTGCTGAGCACATTTTCAGTTCTAGGAACTTTTTGGAGGAGCCTTTAGGGTTTTCTAGGTATACAAGCATATTATCAGCAAACAGTGAGTTTAACTTCCTCTTTACTAATTTGGATGGACTTTATATTTCTTTCTCTTGTTCATTGCTGTCTAGGACTTCCAGTACTATGTTGAATAGAAGTAGTAAGAGTGGGCATCCTTGTATTTTTCCAGTTCTCAGGGGTAGTGCTGTCAACTTTTCCCCATTCAGTATTATGTTGGTTGTAGGTTTATCATATATGATTTTTATTACCTTAGGATATTTCCCTTCTATGCAAATTTTGGTGAGGGTTTTAGTCATAAAGCAATGCTGGATTTTGTCAGATGCTTTTTCTGCATTTATTGATATGATTATGTTATTTTTGTTTTTAATTCTGTTTATGTGGTGTATCACACTTACTGATTTGCATATGTTAAACCATCTGTGCATCCCTGTTATAAAACCCACTTGATCATGGTGGATTAACATTTTGATATGTTGTTGAATTTGGTTAGCTAGTATTTTGTCAAGGATTTCTGCATCTATATTCATCAGAGATCTTGGTCTGTAGTTTTCTTCTTCCTTTTTTATTTTTGTTTTGAGACGGAGTCCCGCTCTGTTGCCCAGGCTGGAGTGCAGTGGCTCAATCTTGACTCACTGCCAGCTCTGCCTCCAGGGTTGATGCCATTCTCCTGCCTCAGCCTCCTGAATAGCTGGGACTACAGGCGCCAGCCACCACGCACAGCTAATTTTTTTTTTTGTATTTTTAGTGAAGACGGGGTTTCACTGTGTTAGCCAGGATGGTCTCAATCTCCTGACGTTGTGATCCACCTGCTTCGGCCTCCCAAAGTGCTGGGATTACAGGAGTGAGCCACCGTGCCAGGCTGTAGTTTTCTTTTTCTATTATGTCCTTTCCTGGTTTTTGGTGTTAGGATGATACTGGCTTCATAGCATGATTTAGGGAAAATTCCCCCTTCTCTATCTTGTGGAATAGTGTCAGTAAGATCGATACGAATTCTTCTTTGAGTGTCTGATAGAATTCAGCTGTGAATTCTAGACATTTTTTGACAAATGTTTTATTACTGTTTTAATCTCACTACTTACTGTTGGTCTGTTCAGAGTTTCTATTTCTTCCTGGTTTAATCTAGGAGGATTGTATATTTTCAGGAATATATCCATCTCCTCTAGGTTTTCTAGTTTGTGCCCATGAAGGTTTGCATAGCAGCCTTGAATGATCTTTTGTATTTCTGTGGTATTGGTTGTAATATCTCCGATTTCGTTTATAATTGAGCTTATTTGGTTCTTTTCTCTTCTTTTCTTGGTTAATCTTGCTAATGACCTATGAATTTTATTTATATTTTCGAAGAATCAGCTTTTTTTTTTTTATTTGTCTTTTGTATTTTGCTTGTTTGCTTCAATTTCATGTAGTTCTGCTCTGATCTTTGTTATTTCTTTTCTTCTGCTGGGTTTGGGTTTGTTTTTTTCTTCTTTCTCTAGTTCCTTGAGGTGTGACCTTCCATTGTCTGTTTGTGCCCTTTGAGACTCTTTGATGTAGGCATTTAAGGCTATGAACTTCCCTCTTAGCACCGTATTTGCTTTATCCCAGAGGTTTTGATGTGTTGTGTAGTATTGTTCAGCTCAAACAGTTCTGAAATTTCCATCTTGATTTCACTGTTGACCCAGTGATCATTCAGGAGCAGACTGTTTAATTTCCACGTATTTGCATGGTTTTGAGGGTTCCTTTCGGAGTTGATTTTCAATTTTATTCCACTGTGGTCTGAACAGTGGGATCAGGAGGAAGAACGATCTTTGACACTGTCTGTCTCGGTTTCTGCACCTTTCACTTGCTGATTCTCTCTGTATTTTGCAGGTGTGACGGATATTATGACATAGCAACGCATTTTTGGTGCCTGGTAGTGAGAATTTTCATATAAAGTTGGTCCTCCAAAACTTCCCTGAATAATGTTTATAAGATTTAAGACAAAACAAGGTCCTATTTCTACAAGAGCAACATCTTCTATGATATGAAACTTCTGAAACCATGTCCTATTATCCAAAATGATGGAAGTGAACACATGGCCTATGAATGGTTGGCTTTTGGGATGATAGCACAGTGTACTAAAGATCTGAATTAAGAGTTCTTTTAACAAACCATAATGTAATTCATCAAAAGCTGGGTCAAGGCAAAAGGGGCCGAGAACCTTTCAAACAGTTTCCAGTCATCTTTAGTTCAGCTAGGGTATGAATATTTTGAACAAGGAATTTAGCAGATGGTCCATGAGATGAATCTGAAAGCTACAATAAAGAGATCTTGTTTTTTCTTAGCTTCAAAGTAGATGCATTTATTACAGTTTTTCATTTCACAGAGCTCGCTAATCACAAATTATTTATACTTACGATCCACTTTCGTATCTGCTTTAGAATGAGGCATCAACATTCTCAAGTCCTGCATAAAATATCTTGTTCTGAAATTTATTTATTCCTCTGGGAGAAAAGATGAAAATCCATTCCTTGTTTTTTCACTCCCCCTTGCAAACAGAGCCTGGGATCCAGTCTCCACCTTCTTCCTCCACCTCCTCTGCAGTGGCTCCCAGCTTAGCTGGCTGCTCCTCCTCTTTTTCATTTCTTTTTGGGTTCTTTGTCTGAACTGCCACGCCTCCATACTGTTTCCTCTTGGTTGCCGCCACCTTGCCTCCACACTAATTATTTGTTCTCATTATCTACATCTTCTATTTGCAAAGAAAATTTTATTTAATCTAAAAAATTCCCCAAATTTATACATTTTTAAATTTTGACTTGTTTATTTCAGCCATTCTACCAGGCTGCAATGATACCTTTCCATTCTTGACTGGAGTTCAGTATAATTATTTTCTCTTCCAAATATGTTGCATCTAAAAAGACAAACAAAAAACAAGCAAACAAGAAACACTGGTGAGGATTTTTTTTTCTTTTTTTTTTTTTTTTTTTTTTTTTTTGAGACTGAATCTCGCTCTGTCACCCAGGCTGAAGTGCAGTGGCGCAATCGCGGCTCATTGTAATCTCCACCTGCTGGGTTCAAGTGATTCTCCTGCCTCAGCCTCCTGAGTAGCTGGGATTACAGGCACGTGCCACCACTCCTGGCTTTTTTTTTTTTTTTTTTTTTTTTTTTTTTGTATTTTTAGTAGAGACGGGGTTTCAACATGTTAGCCAGGATTGTCTCGATCTCCTGACCTCGTGATCTGCCCACCTCGGCCTCCCAAAGTGCTGGAACTACAGGCGTGAGCCACTGTGCCCGGCCAATGAAGACTTTTTTTGTGTGTTTTTATCCATGTACTTGATAGAATGCGGAAAGGACAGAGTTCTTTATCTGGTTGACATGATCTATTAATTGATATTTCTTGGGTATAGATGTTCAATCATTAGAAATCCTTTACAAAGAGCTCCTTTGTACCCTGTTTTTGCTACCTCATCTCTGTAAAGAGGCAATCTATAAAATGCTAAAATCATGATATATTGTGTCTATGGCAAACTGATCTGTGTTATGTTCTGTCATAATTCTGTGACTCACTTTCCTTATCTAATAAATGCTCATGATTATCACAATTTGGGGGGAATAATATCAATGCCATTAATCTGCAGTAAAGCATACTAGAATTCATAGTGTCTTAATTCTAATATTTTTAACCTTCTTATTTCCTAGTAGTTCCAAAAAGATTATTAGCAAACATTCTGGAACCATTTGGTACATGGTACAAAATACTTTTAATGTATATTGAGTACAAACCATGTGGTATCACTATTTTAGTCACTGGTGACTTAGCAGTAAATACAGCAGAAGAATCCTTGTTCTCTTGGAAAAGATGCTTCTCATCTGAAGGGAAAGAAAAGGAAATAAGTATCCTGTATTCCAGAGAGTGTGATGAAGAAGCAACAAGACATAGGGCCAGAAAAATGTACCAGGACATGTCATTTAAAAAGAGAGGTCGGGGATACCTCTAGAAGGACATGACATTTGAGCAGAGAGCTGAGTGAAGTGACAGAGAAAAAAGGCAAATCACTTACAGCAGTTAAACTAACATCAGGCTTTATGTCAGTAGCAACAGAAGCCAAAAGATGCTGGAATCGATTCTTCAAGGTGTTTTGACAAAAATAACTGTAAATCTAATATTATATAAGCATCAACTCCTTCATGGATAGGAGCTAAGTAAAGATAGTTTCAGAAAATAAAACTGAGAATATAGTGCTGTATACCCATCAAAGCATTCAAGAATGAGGGCTAAAGATTATCTTCTTGAAGAAAGACAAAATCTTAAAAGAGCTGAGATGCAAAAAAAGAAATTCAATAGTGAATAAAGAACCTGATGAACATATAGATAATATTAAAATATTTTCTACATTCAATAATAATTGTAATCATTAAGGTATGACATTGAATAAAATTATACAATTAAATACTGACTTACAATGGAATATATGTTGGAAAAATGGTTATTGGAATTAAAGTTTTATAATATTCTTACATATCTGAGATGAAGTGTTGGCTAATAGGTTGGTTAATCTATTAATTTCAGGCTTGTAAGTGTGAATGCCACAGATACTAAGGGTAAATAGTAAAGCATAAAAATACGATTATAAGTTTCAAATCAGAAAAGTGAAAATGATGAATTAGAAAACCAACAAATTAATTGTTTAAATAAAAGTTAAGAAAGGAGTAGTGGCAGCAAATTTACAGATGAATTCTGTAAATGTCCTAAAAATCAACCCAGTCTTAACGTTTTGCAGATAATATAAGAGGAAATACACTTCAAATTAATAAAAGAAACTATGGACAAAAAAATTAATCTCTGTAAAAAATATTGCCCCACTGACTCCACTGATATTGCTAGATTAATAGAGGACAAATCATTTTAATAGATGCAAGGAAAACATTCGATCAAATTTATTAACTAATTATTAAGAGAAGATCTTAGCAATATAGAAATAAAATGTTTTCTACAAAAAAAACCCTTTTTTGTAGAAATAAAACTATAGAAAATTACATTTTTAAAGGTGAAATGTTAGAAATATTTCTATTATTATTATTATTATTATTATTAGAGATAGAGTCTTACTCTGTCACCCAGGCTGGAGTGCTGTGGTGCGACCTCCGCTCGCCGCAATCTCGGCCTCTTGACTTCAAACGCTTTCTCCTGGCTCAGCTTCCCCAGTAGCTGGGACTACAGGGACGCTCCGCCACATCCAGCTAATTTTTGTATTTTGGTAGAGACAGGTTTTTACCATGTTGGCCAGGCTGGTCTCAAACTCCTGGGCTCAAGTGATCCCCACTCGCCTTGGCCTCTCAAAGTGCTGGTATTACAGGCATGAGCCACCGCGCCTGGCCGAAATATTCCTTTGAAAATTAAGAAGAAGATTGCATGTACTCAGTGTTGTAATGGAAGATCTAGTCTTTACAAAAAGGCAAGACATAGAAAACAAATGTTATGACTTTACAAGAAATACATCCAATTTTATTTGTATATAATAGGATTTTCCTCATACGCAATCCAAAAACATCTACAAATAAACTATCAGACCTAAGAGTTCAGGAAGATCATTGGATATGACATTAACAAGTAAAAACTATTTTTTCATTCTACATATGAGCAACAAAATGCCTAATTTTATTTTAAAAACAAAACTCCTTAAAATGACAAGAAAGTATAAGTTAAAAATAAATCTAACAAAAGATGTGCAAGAATTGTATAGAAGAAAAATAAAATGTCATTGAAAGAAATTGAAGAAGACAGATTTACTATTGTAAAGATGCTAATTCTTCCACCTTTGATTTATAGATCAATGCAATTCCAATCAAAACCCTAAAAGAGTTATTGATGGAAACTGAAAGGATAATTCTGGAAGGCATATGGAATAACAAAATCCAAAAATAACCTAGATCATCCAAATGCCAAGATGGTATTACTGTATACCACTCAGGAATAACATATTGTATGATTGGCCCAAGGATTAACAACTTACCAAAGAGACAAAACAAACAAACAAACAAACAAACAAACAAACAAAAAAGCGGTATGTGTAAGCATGAGCAGCAACTATGGCTTCTCAATAATAGTTCTGGGAAACTCATTTTCCACAGGGAGAAGGTGAAATTATATCTTTGTATCACCCTACACATCAAAATCAATTCCAGACAAAAATGTTTTAATATTTAAGACATTTAACTCTTTTTGAACAAGAAGTAAAATTATGATGATAGTAGTATAGAAAGATTTGCAAAACAAATTACAGGAAACTACTAGCCTATCAGAAAAGATGATAATCCTATCTACATTAAAATTTGAATATTCTATTCATCAGTCAGAAATAGCAGACATTTGCAATATATATAACTGACAAGTGTGTTTTGTGTTTTGATATCTGTAACATATAAAGAATTCCCTAATTTAATAAAAAGAATTCAATTAACAAATGGGAAAACATAGTCAATACAGCTTCGGAAAAAGTTAAATTTGATATCCTTGCGGAGAATTAATGTAGATGTCCATGAGACGATTGGTTTCTGACCGTGGACCTAAGATATAAACTCCATGGTTATTAATGAACTAATTTAGAACTGAGGTCGTGCTTTGAGTGAAAAGGTGAGAAGACCAAGAATTGGAACCCCTTGGAATGTAGAGAGAAGAAAAAGCTATGAGTGATATTACAGAGGAATTCCTAGCCTCTGGGTTACACAAAATCCCTGAGGAGGCAAGAGTCTTAACAGCTAAGAAAAAGTTATTCCCAGAAGGAGAGAATCAAATGTGTCAAAAGTCACAAAAAGTTGCATTCAGTAAAGACTGGAAATTTTTTTAAGGGTCTGAACAAGGGCAGTTTCATGCAGTCAAGGAAATCGAAGCCTTAATGAAAGTGGCTGTGGCATAAAGGGGATAGAAGGGCCATAAGCAGAGAAACGTATTTGTTTCTTGGAAACAAATGAAGAGGGAAACAGTAGAGACAGCAGTGGAGATGGGGCTGGGTCATGCAGGAACAAGGGGAAGGGCCTGTTTTTCCTAGGTATTTTCTAAAGGAAGGAGAGGCTGAAAAGATGGAAGAGCATGAGCATTAGATAATTTACGATCACTCAGGTGGCAAGATGGGGTGAGATTTGCAAGTGACCTTTAAGAGAAGAGTTATTTTTTCAGTTTAGATGAGGATAGGAGGGGAGGTAAGAATGGGTGTATGGATTGAATGACACCTCTGTGGAAGAGGAGTATAGGAGTTGAGGAATTATAGTCTGATGGATTCTGTTTTCTTTGTGGAGAAGTCAATATTGTGTAGGAGAACGGTATTCCAAGAAATGAAGTAGGTGACTTGAAAGAGAAGTAAATGCTTGAAATTCATTGCTGTTGATGTAAAATAGGATCTGAATTGACAAGGGCAGTTTGTTCCTGACAAACCAGGACATAGGATCACTCTGTTTTTACTCCAGATATTTTGGAGAGAAAATGAGAAGAAATGCAAGAAAATGGTGGAGGGTAGATACATGAAAGAACAATGGGGTAAAGGAGTTTAGCATTTTGGAAGAAAAGTGGTAAAGGTGACAAAACTTGGGATCCTGAATAAAAGTTCTTTGAAAAGCAATTTGAAGGAGAGATTTTATTCCAGTGAACAGTTTTCAAACTGGAGAGACACAACCCCTAGTGTAAAACAAAGGTGCGTTCCAGAGAACAAAGAGAGAGTTCAAGTTTCATAGCAAAAGTTTCCGCCCACGTTCCCAATCAGGTTCATTTGTGCAAATGAATGATTCAAACTTGCTGAGTTCTGATTGGTTGGTTCAGGTAAGCTCTGACGGTCTTGAAGTTAAAAAGATGTATGTTTTCAGGGATCTCAGAGTATGTGTGTCACCTCTGGTCAGGAAATGGCTGTTTGGCTCTATTTTAAATTTAAGTCCAGTTAGCTGCTTGGGATTCATCCTGAAGGATTGGATCTTTCAGGCTTCTATTTATTCACAGGAGCTTGGCTGAAAAGGAAAGGGAATGAGACTAGAAGATTATTGGTCAAAGGAAAGAAGCAGATCGCATTCCAAATCTAGGTAAAGTCCAAATGAGGAGATGCAACGGCATAGTGAGAAGAGCTTTGCTTTAGAGTGTGGTGTTAGATATTTCCAAAATATTACAAGTGATGGCGCAGCTCGTGGTAATGAGCATCTGTTGTGACAGGAGGTGAAAGCAGCTGGCAATAAAGGACATCAGACAAAGGAGGCTATGATGTGAAGAGTGAGACACTGGAGACGTTTTGATTGGATCAGGAGCGTCACTGCCTCATAGGCTGACCCTGGTCCTCATGAGATGTCCATTATGCATTGTCAGGCATCAATCAGCCATGGTCTCAGCATTCTGAAATGCATGTGTTAACTTAGAATATAGCATGAGATTTAAATACATAAGAAAAATAAGATTCCAACAGAGGAACTGAACCTTTTTATCTTTGTCGGTAATAAAATGTTTGATGTTACCATAATTTTTTTTCAGAAATACAGATACATACAAGAAAGATATGATGAAAGCGCTTATTTCCTTAATCGAAGATCTAGCCTGGGTGACAGAGTGAGACCCTGTCTCAAAAGAAAAAAAAAAAAAAAAAAAATGAGGAAGACAGTTTGGTAGCTTTTCTAAAAGACTGCATATTTTACTACCACAGGACTTGGCTTGTGCATTTTTGGACTTGTTTTGTTTTGTCTGTGTCTCCCGTTTCCTCAGTACCACACAGTCTTGATTACTACAGCTACATGACCCGTCTTAAAATCCGGTAGAGATTAATTGCTCTCACTTTATTCTTTTTTGTCAAAACCGTTTAGTTATACTAGTTCCTTTGCATTTCCGCATAAATTTTAGAATAATCTCATCTATATCTATGAAAAAAATCTTGCTGGAATTTTAATGAGAATTACATTAAACCTGTATACTTGTAAAGAAATGACATCTTTACTGTCTTTAGACTTTCAGTCCATGCATATATACTTATTCATGTTTTTAATCTTTGATTTTGTACTTCAGTATTTTCTAACTTTTAGTTTATAAGTACTGTAGATATTTTGTTAAATTTGTACCTAATTATTTCATGCTTTTGAGCAATTTTTTTAAAAAGATCTATGTCCATGTGTTCATTGATTGTGTATAAAATAAATACTGTCTATATATTAATACATTTATCTTATATCCAGAGACCTTGCTGAACTCACTTTGGAGTATTTTTGATATGTCTTAGGATTTTCTACATAGACAATAATTTCATCTGCAAATAGGGACAGTTTTATCTCTTCTTTTCCATTCTGTTTGCTTTTTATGTCCTTTTCTTGCCATGATGCACAGGCTAGAAATTGCAGCACTGTGTTGAATAAGACTGGAGAGAACAGATATCCCTGCCTTATTTTCTATGCGAAAAGTATTCACTGTGTTTCCTTACTCTAGGGCTTTTGTACATGTTCTTTTCCAAGTTGTAGAAGTTCCCTTCTATTTTTATTTTCTTTCTGAGAGGTCTTTAACTCATAATGAGTGTTGAATATATGCAAACACTTTTTATTTATTGATACTATTATGTGATTTTTCTTCTTTAGCCATTAATACGATGGATTATATTGATTTATTTTCAAATATTGAACCAGTATTGCATCCTGGGAATAAACCTTACTTGCTCATGATGTCTAAACCTTTTCATATTGATAAATTCTATTTGCCGATATTTTGTTAATGATTTTTGTGTATATGTTCATGAGAAGTATTTGACTGTAGTTTTTTTTTTTCTTTATTTATAGTCATCGTCTGGTTTTGATGTTAGGGTGAGCCTCCCAAAAGGAATTGGGGAGTATTCCCTCCTCTGTTATTTTATAGAGGAGAGTCTATAAAATTGCTGTTACATTTTTTAAACACTGGGCTAAATTCCCTGGTAAAATAATTCTAATTCCTTCCTGGGGATTTCTTATTTGGGGAGTTTTAAGGATTAGGAATTCATTTTTTAATAGTTATAGAGCTATCTCAATTATCTATTTCATATTAGGTGTGTTATGGTAGATTGTGTTTTTTGAGGAAATGAGATGCTCACTGAAGAGCTGGATCTTTTTATCTTAGCCACAAATAAATTTTGATGTTACCATATAGTTTTATTTCACACTTAACAAAAAGTACTGAGAAAGAATAATGAAAATCTTGTACCCACAGCTCAGCTGAAGAGATACGTGTTAAAAATGCAAATGTAGTGAAAGTTTCAGTGCATTCCTTTTGCCTAATTCCTGCTCTCACCTCTACTTGGCGCCAACATGGGTGTGATGCTTGTTATTCCCCTAGATGTCCAAGTAATTGATTTTTTAAAAACTAGTGTGCTTAACCAATGTGGCATTCAGACTTATACCTTTGGCTCAGCTGGCACATATTAACAAAAATGATATTATTTGACATGATGTTATTTTGGTTTGTTTCCACAGCTCTTGCAGTGTTTACTCAACGTCCTCAGGATACAAGTGTCGAGGTTGGAAAGAATATAAACATTTCATGTCATGCTCAAGGAGAACCACAGCCCGTAATTACTTGGAATAAGGTAAGATCTCAACTAAAAGTACAGTAATATTAAAAACACTGACAGATGTATCGACCCACTGAAATGGAGGTAATGATTCTCATATCGAGTTTTTACTGTTGCAACTTTTGCTAGCAAATAATACTTTTTACATTGCAGCAGGTTTATTTCCTGTTTCTTATTTTTCTTTCTTTCTTTTTTTTTTTTAAGTGACTGTATCTGATTTTGGGTCAGTGTTTTCATAAGGTTTATCCCTTCTCATTTGCCTGGTGATGAAAACTTCATAAGCATAACTGAATTCCTCTAAGGAAAATTGGTTATGACACATATAAATTAAGAGTTTAGTGGCTAATAAGAAACCATTTTAAGTTAATAACTCAGAAGTGAATTAAAAGTAGGTCACTGGCTGAGACAGGAAAGGAATGGAAAGCCTAATGTTAAAGAAACAAGAAAAAGTAGTACTGAAGTTTCAAACCCTGAATGGCTTTAAAGAAACAATAGCTCCTTACTTATGTATCTTACATCTTTTGGAAGCCATGTTCTTCCAACATAACTGCTTCTGATGTTTTAAATTTTTCATCAAAACAAAATGGTCGGTCTCAGATTTCAGTGTTCTTAAAAATCAACAAATTTGCATGCCTGAATGTCAGGTTTTGAAACATTTTGACAAAATATAAAATCTGTGAAAGGTTACAAAGCTGTTTTCCAAAACCACTTGGCTTATTTTTAATGCTGCCATATATTAGCAATGCCTTCTTTTGTGCTGTAGCAAGTCTCACATGCCAGTCTCTATGAAGAGTAAGTTTAGGGGTCTCAATCATGAGTCTTTTGGTTCATGTCCTCTCACTAGTCTGAATATTTTTTAAAACCCCTTTTAGTTTGATATTATATATTAAAACATTTTTATGCTAAAAATTGAAAGTGTGAAAAATATACATTTTGGGCAGTCTCTGAAGCCTTATTCTACACTCTACGACATGCATCATTATATAATCACATCAGCAGAATATCTCAGCGTCTACTTTGTAAAAGGTAGCTTTTAATCACAAACTGATTGAGTTCCGACTCTATGCCAGACATTTTACACACACGATCACATATACTCTTCATAACAGTCTTCTTCAGCTCACGAGTTTGGAAAAGGTATGAGTTAGCATACCTTTGCTACCAGCAATAGAAACGCCTTACCATAAGCAGATAAGGAATGTACTGGAAAGCTATCTGATTGCTGAGACTCCAAGCAGGTATTTCAGAGCTATACATTTAGTCTGGAGTTCTGGCAATAGGTGAGGAGAAGGGAGCAACTTTGAAAGAAAATTTAGTAGTGGCCCAGCCTGAGACAAGGAAGGTGTGGTTCTGAAGGAAGGACCCGCTGGGCCCTGTGACCTGTGCACCTGGTTGCCTCATCCATGCCTTGTGTCTGGTCTCTCTCATCTGCCCTCTCATCTGGTAGGTTCCTGCAACTTCCTGTCACTCCCTACTCTGAGTTAACAGCTACCAATAGCCTGGACTTGTTTTCCAGCACTGGGTAAAGTCAGCTGTGAGAATCCGAAGACCTGTGAAACATTATTTTCACTTGAAACGTCCATGGTTACACTGTGGCCTAGTGGCTATAGCTGAAGTGTGAGTTCTTTTGAAAAAATATATCCCATCCTCTTTTTCTTGTGAGTCTTTTGGGGCTAGAGGCAGGGCAGAGGCACACCATTTTAACTGCAATTTTGTAAGGCCAATTTCCTTTACTTTTTAAAATTAAGTCCATAATAATGAAAAGTATGTAAATCTATATTAATTAAAAGTAAATGCACGTTAATAATAGTTCATATAAAATTTAGTTATTTTTATCTTCTTACAGTATATTTTAATTGTGTATATATATAATACACATATCAGTGTAGCTATACAAAACATATGAGTACATGCAAGGAAGAAATAGAAGGGAAATTAGAAATATGTTAATAAAAATATTTTGATGTTTTTGGATGATGGATTTGTGAACATACTTCTCCTTGTTAATTTTTAATTTTTTTTATTTTAGATATGGGATCTTGCTAGGTTGTCGAGGCTACAGTACAGTGGCATGATCATAGTTCACTACAGATTCACACTTCTAGACTCAAGTGACCTTCTCACTTCAGTCTCCTGAGTAGCTAGAACTACAGGCACACGCTACCATGCCTGGCTGACTTTTGTTCTGTTTTTTTTTGTAGGGATAGGGTCTTGCTATGTCACTCAGGTTGGTCTTGAACTCCTCAGCTCAAGTGATCCTGCTGTCTCAGTCTTCCAAAATGCTGGGATTATAGATATGAGCCACTGTGCCCGACCAAATGTAGTTGTCAGAATTATCTTTAGCAGTAAGGAATATATGAATCAATTGTGTTTATCTATTCATTGGAGTGATAATTTTAAAATAGTTATTCTGTTAAATAATTACGTGACTGAACTTTTGGTTGTCATATTTAATAATTAGAGAGAGAAAAACCACACTTCCTAGAAACCTCTTTTCCTCTCTTCCTTCTCTCCACTAGATTCATGTATCTCCTCCAGTACTTGACACACAGCAGACATGCAATAGATGTCTGTTGAACAAATGAACCCACATTGGAAAAAGTAAATAAATGACTTTTTAAGGGACCACACCCATCCAGTGACAACTCTTTTTTGTTCCCTAGGAAGGTGTGCAGATAACTGAGAGTGGTAAATTCCACGTGGATGGTGAAGGCACGCTGACTATCTACGATGCAGGGTTCCCTGACCAGGGAAGATATGAATGTGTGGCTCGGAATTCATTTGGCCTTGTTGTGACCAACATGTTTCTTACAGTCACTGGTAGGTGTTTGTAAGTAGCTCCATTTACAACATCCAAATAACTGTCTCCGAACAGCTTCTACTCCTAATCCTATCTGACTGACCTCAGTAATCATGCTCTCTTATGCTTTCTTTCTGGTCAAGTGTGTTTATAGTCAAAGCTGTTTTATTCTTTTTAAAATGAAAACTTTCAAACATAAACAATCTTAAAGGATATAAAGTGAAAAATAACAATTTAAAAAAAACATAAATAGCAAAGATTTGCAAATGTGTATCATGTTTTCTTACAAACCAAAAATTATAGAATGTAAGATGTATTTATAGCCAAAATGTGGAGCCAGAGGTTGAAGCATAATATGGAATTCAACATGTACTACATATTCTAGTCTAGTATATTTAATCCCAGTTTAAAATTAGAAATCAATTCATCAAACTCCCAAGTAAGCTTTACAACCACCAGAACAAATATCTCAATGTTTGCAGGCATTTATAATTGGCCTACATAATTGACATAGCTTTTCACATTCCATCATCAATCTAGTTATATAGCTAGAACCCTCTGCAGGTTGATTATATATGATGATTGCTTAAATTCTGTTTACCGTAGTCTTATAAAAAATCTTTTTTTTTTTTTCTTTTTTTCATTATTTAGTTCACAAGGGAGATGGGAGAGTCCATTTGTAGACAGGCTTGCGTAGACTGTACTGAAACTCCGCTGAGGTTATTTACAAATGGAGACAGGCTGTGAAGACTGCCTGGTGTGTTCTCTACATGGGGAAGCCCTGAAGGAAAGCACAGCATGTCTGCATATGGGAGCTGACATCAGTGTTGCTTTTTTTGCAAATGGGTTCAGGAGATTTTGCTGTATTGATAATCTACAGTTGAAATAAAAGAGTTTAGCTATGAGCATCTGGAATGCTATTTTGGGTTTTGCTCATATTTCAGTTTCCTTAAAAATGAACAAATTTCATAAATATGGTTTTGCACATTCTTTTTTACCTTTTAGTTTTTCCAGGCCTTATGGGTTTATAAAAGAGATTGGGTAACTCTTTCGTATGTACAATAATATTTCATAACACAGGCCTGACTTAAAATAGATTTAGCTTATCAACTCATATTTATAAAGATTTGCCATTTTCCTATCATATGAATACTTTCATATTCTTTCACTTACATATTCTGAGATATCAAGCTTCTGAGGTCAGTGGTCCTCAACCTTTTTGGCACCAGGAACTGGTTTCATTGGAGACAATTTTTCCACAGACCAGGGGTGGGGAGATGGCTTTGAGATGATTCAAGTGCATTACATTTATTGTGTACTTTATATCTACTATTATTACATTGTAATATATAATGAAATAATTCTACAACTCACCATAATGTAGAATCAGTGGGAGCCCTAGGCTTGTTTTTCTGCAACTAGATGGTTCCATCTGGGGGTGATGGGAGACAGTGACAGATCATCAGGCATTAGATTCTCAAAAGGAGTGCACAACCTAGATTTTTCACATGTGCAGTTCACAATAGAGTTTGTGCTTCTATTAGAATCTAGTGCCCCTGCTGATCTGGCAGGAGGTGGAGCTCAGGCAGTTATGCTCACTCACCTGCTGCTCGCCTCCTGCTGTGTTACTAACAGTCTATGACCAGTATTGGGGGTTGGGAACCCCTGCTATAGGATCTTCAAACCTCAGTGAGGAGTGTGGATTTATTCTCAAGTCATTGGGATTGAGAATCCCTTGTCTAGGTATTTTAAATAAAATGTATATTTTCATTAGCAACACATCAGTCAGCATGCATTCATTATACCATATTGTAAAAATGTCTTCCTGTAGAATAATATTCTTAAAATTATAATAATGTAGTTTAGTAATCAACAAATATTTGTCCTAATAGTGTCAGAAGTTTTTTATTTTATAAAATTGCTTTTTATTTTTTTTGAGACGGAGTCTCACTCTGGCTGGAGTGCAGTGGCACAATCTAGGCTCACTGCAACTTCCGCCTCCTGGGTTCAAGCAATTTTCCTACCCCAGCCTCCCGAGTTGCCAGGGTTACAGGCGCCTACCATGCCGTGTTAATTTTTGTATTTTTAGTAGAGATGGGGTTTCACCATGTTGTCCAGGCCTGTCCTGAACTCCTGACCTCAGGTGATCTGCCCACCTTAGCCTCCCAAAGTGTTGGGATTACAGGCATGAGCCACCATGCTTGACCTAAAATTTCTTAATGTTACAAAATCCTAGTCTCACTTTACTATTCTCTGTGAGTTCATGATTTTCCTGATTTAAAATCTATGGTAGTTGTGTTTCTTATAAATTTATGGAGTTCACGTTTTGCTCTTCAACTATTTATGAGACCTGTGGAAAAATGCCTTTGAGATTGTTTGGGAAAAAGTTATTACAGAATTTAAATTAATATCCCAATGTTTTAGAAATGCTAAAAATCTTTGCCATTAAACACACATGCAAACAAACATCCTCTCTCTCTGTATTGCATCTCTGTCTTGTTCTTCCACATACACAGAAGCACTATGATCACAGTGAAAAAACATTTTAGAATCTCCAACACAAGAATTTCATCTTCTTTAACAGAAATGTAACTGAATGTAATTACACATACGTATTAAAAGTAAAACATTCAGGTTGGGTGCAGTGGCTCACGCCTGTAATCCCAGCACTTTGGGAAGCTTAGGCAGGTGTATCACAACGTCAGGAGTTTGAGACCAGCCTGGCCAAAATAGTGAAACTCTGTCTCTACCAAAAATACAAACAATTAACTAGACATGGTGGTGCGCACCTGTAGTCCGAGCTACTTGGGAGACTGAGGCAAGAGAATCACTTAAACCTGGGAGGTGGATCTTGCAGTGTCAAGATCACACCATTGCACTCCAGCCTGGGTGACAGAGTGAGACTTCATCTCAAAAACAAAACAGAAGTAAAACATTCAGTAAAATGCATTAATCATTTTATTTACCAGATTTCAGAATAGTGATAACATTCAGAGATATTCTGTTCTATGGTGTTGAAACAGACTATAAGGAGATAATAACACAATAAAATAAATGTTATTCAACAAATAAAAACTTTTTTGGCTCTGGGGCATTTATATGTCAATATGAGGGAAAAGTAATTTATACCAAATAAATTTCATAATGTTAGAAATATTGTTTAATAAAGTAAAAGAAAGATGAAAGAATACAAATTTAAAAGTTTTGAGAAAATTTAAGATCCAAGACAGGAGTGTATATGTATTTATAAAACCCAAACTAGCAGAATAAGGTGAAATATGGCAAAATAAAGTAACATTTAATGTTTTGTGAGTGAAACCCTTTCATTCACCAAGTCGTTACAACTAAAAGGAAAAATTTATACATTGCAGGAGGATTTTCCAATCTTGATGCCCCCACTTAGTCATAGTAGAATGTTGTAACTCCATTTGTGGAGTAAATGACACAAGTAAGTGATCATGACTTTTGAGTTTCTAATTTACATTGGGAATTACAGCCATAGAAAGTGATGTGCAATAATGAAAAGTACACAACCATCTAGGCATTATATAAAATTTACATTTTACTGACTGATGTTTGTAGCAGGGCATCTATGATAGCAAAGGAACAAAAAGATTTGTACACTTGTAATTTTTTCAGAAAGCTCATTTTCCCTTTAGAGTTAATAGATTTGTAAACAGTTTACCTAAATAACCTGTAAGATTGATACAGTATTTACTGGGAAGCTATCCTTTGTTTAGGATGTTGTCAATGTATTTTATATCAGCAAATATTAATTCTATTGCCCACTTCTCTCTTTTTTCTAGATAATATTTTGTATCTAAATGCTACACACTTTATTTAGATAAAATATTTATATATTTATTGGTTTTTTAAAATATTTAAGAATAATTTATTGTTAACAGTCACTATATTATATTAACTACAAAGTGCTAGTAAGTGTTGTGAAGTATAGACCATTTCTTGCTAGTGAAAATGATTCGGTTTGACTGAATACATAACACATTTATATGAAATATTAGAAGTGTGAGATAGTGAGAAGAAGACCCTGGGTTAAGCCATCAGACTTCATTGATCTCAGCCACTTTGGATAACTTCCTTACCCATGACTGGAATTGATTTTCTTATTTTTTTAAAAGATGGACCTGAACTCTCTCAAGAACTCTCTCAATATTAGATACAAAATATTTTCTGGCATAGAATTTCTATGTTTCCATGATAGAATTCAAACAATAGTTACAAAAATAGTGCAATGGTAATGAGGAAGCACTTTATGGCATGTCTGTGATAAAATTCTTACCATTGAGACATTGAACTAATATGTGGACAAGGTGAAAAATGCAAAGATGACCCATAATTTATTAAATGAAAAACTTGGAGCATGTAACATGCATATACTGGTTTAAATTGTATGAAAACAATCCTTAGCAATGCGATATCCTCTGAAATCCCTAGTTAAGTGTCTAATTGTCTGTTGGGCACCTCATTTTGGTGGACCCACTGTCCTCGCAATTCCTCATGTTAAAAACTGATCTTGAACATATTCAAATCTGAACCCCTGGTCTTTCCCCGAATACCTTGTCTCCTCCTAGCATGCCTTCATAGCAGAAGCAGGAAGCTGCCCTCACGATTTATCTTCCTCCCCAGCTCCCTTACCCCAACTCAGTGCCTCACTGGTCTTTCCTCCTCCAAAATTGCTTCTTTTCCACTTCTCTTCTTTATGAGACTCCTGTTCTATGGCTCAGTCTTTCATCATTTTGAATGTAGGTTTGGAAATAACTTTCCAAATTATCTTCCCACCTATAATATTTGCTACTTCAACTGTATCCTTAACCCAATAAATTATTATCAAACTAAACTGATTGAAGATTTAAGGCTACATTAGCTGACTTTAGGTTAGTGCGACCTTTTCTTTCAAGTTAATGAAATAACTTATACGAAATTCATAGGAATATCACTAGTAAAAATAAGAGTTAACATTTATTGAGCATTTACCATGTGTTCCAAATGCTATACATTAATTAACCTGTTCAATTCTTGTGAGTTCCAGTTATTTTTCAAAACTCTGTATAAACGATTCTCTATTTGAATTATTGGACATTTTAATCCCAATATTTGTCATGGTGTAGACAAACATCAATTTCTAAGCCACTGAAGTTGTTGCAGAGTCATGAGTGGACAATAAGGTATTAAAATATTTTCATTAGTTATATTTATTCAAACATTAATGAAGTGAAATTGGTGATTGAAGAGCTTTAAATTGCTGTTTTACTACATTTTACAATTTACTCTGAATAGGGGGTAAATTAGTTTACAAACTATTTTTGCTCTCTTGCCAAGCTTTTTATTTTCTTTTCTGTTTTATTTTTGTCAAACTTTAATAATACAATGAATGGGGAAATATTTCTGTAAACAACAGCATGTACCTAGTGTACATACACTTATGTTTATATTACCTTTAACTATATTAAAAGTAACACATTTCTCATCCATTTTGTACATAAAATACATAGTGACCACATACTTCTATCCTGAGATAAACGCTCTCAAAATTTTAACATATACATTTTAATATGTGTAAGTAGCATTTCCAGATTTTTGGTGTTGTAGTGTTTGAATAGTTTAAACATTATAAAGAAAACAATTAAAAAGTTGTAATCTGAGCACCATAACCTTAAACAAAGTAGATGGTGCCTTTCCTTTTCCAGTCTGTGAAAAACAGTGGAGCTCTCCAGGGCAATGAATTCGTTTCCATGTTTAATGATGCAAAGTGATGAGTAAGACAGATTCTCTGCTGTTGAAAGAAAATGATTTCATAAAGGCAGTCATTACCATCAGTGTGTATGCTGTGGTCATGTCTCTGGTGTCCTAGGACAGCCCTCACATATGTCAGTGTTAGCATCATTCTTTTTAGGGAAAGACTGAGAGTGATAAGACCTATTTAGTTATGATAGTTACATCATCTGCTAATTTTCTTCCCCAGGGGGAAAAAGGGGAGGATAAAAAAATACTCAAAACCCCATTGGTAATTGCGAAAAAAATCTCAGCCTTTATTGAGGTCTAGGTGTATTTTAGCAATGGTGACAGAGGAGCACAGCTGTTTAGTTTTCCCATCCCATCTCTAGGTTCAGTCCCCAAGTGACCCAGAACCAGGCCTTTCATGCAGAGCAGTGAGTGGCCACGTGGCCTAAGCTCCCCCTTTTCTGAAAGGACTCAATATTACCATTTGATTTTACCATCAATAATGGTGATAGCCTCATAGATACAAGGATAGGATTGCAAGTAGATGTGCATCAATAACTTTAAACATGTTTATTTTGTAAATCTACTGAGGCCTTTTTCTCATTTTTATTAACCCTGAGACTTAACAAAGAAAAATTATCTAATTGTCCCTCTACTCCTGTAAAAGTTTGCACAAAATGATGGAGAATATGCTCAGAATTTTCTGATTAGTCTATTCCTTAGACCATTAACTGAGATGATTTTTGAGACAAATAACTACAACAGTATTGATTAATTCTAATGTGTCCCCAACACACTGGATTTACTTACATAACATAGTGCTGTTCTAAAGAAATTTATAAAACCATTTTTGCAATTTGTACAAAATAACACTGAAATCAAATGAATAATAAAAGAGTTAGTTTTAGTTTACTCTTAAACCACATAAACTTAAAAAAATCATAACTAACATAAAAACGAGAAAACTTTGTTATCAAAAATGTTTTTGTTTGAATACATCATGTATTTAATGTGGTTTTAAGAATCTGAACAACTTTATGTGTTTTCTATTTGTGTAGTTTAAATATTTCAAAGACTATTGCATAGTATTCCATTTTTTAAATTTTCTTCTCCTTTTCACTTTTACATGCTGGTTGACTTCTGATTCTTATAGATAAATAGCAAATGATATTGAAGGAAATGACAGTATAACGCAGTATCAATTAATAATCATGTGAGGATACAGATTGCCTCTGGGTTTTAAAACACATTAATCATGAAAGCCACCTTATATGTGCATTGTAGTTTTGAAAGAACTTTGCGTGTCTTTGCTATCTGATAATCAACATCAGCCCTGAGCTCTGTGCTGAGCAAGGCTTGCTCTCTTCATTTAATGGATGAGCTGAAAGATGAAGACAAGGGCTGTAAAATCCCCATGCTTGTAAATCTTATACAACTATAACAGCAAAACAATTTTATAAATAGAATAAAAGCAAAAATATCAATCCAATTCACATTCACATATTAAATGATGATTTCCTGAAATTTATACTTTACATCAACTTCTGTCCACCATAGTGAATAGCCTTTTAAATTGTGGCATCTCAGTAGCACTACGTCCTGTAGGGTAACTCAGTCCTAGCACACAACCTTCTTACTTCCCAATCCAAGTAGACCTTTGATAACATATTTTGTCCCAGATGCAGCGGCCCAGTGACAATACCTGACACAAACAGAAGCATGTAGTTAATGATGCTTTCTATATTTGAGGTCCAAAAGTGAAGGAGTAAAAGGGACAAAGAAAAGCTAATATGTTGATTAAATAATCAAGTCATACATGCCAGTGCATATTGATTTGATTGATTTTACTTTCTTTATTTCTAAGGTAAAAGTAAATTAAGTAGGCTCATTCCTGCTGACTTTTTTTGAACACATAAGCAGACTAATGTAGCTATGTTTATAGTATTATTTTCTCCCAATCACAGTAATTATATTAATTACTCAGTTAACTAATTAATTCATTCCCTTTTATGTCCATACTCTGTTTCCGTCATCCTTGCTATATATGTAACAACTATACTACATCTAAGTATTATATATTTTAATTCAATCATTTTATGGTAATCTCTTTCTAGTTTTCTAATTTTTACCTTAAGCATCTTTTAAGTGTCTGTCCACATATGCAAGGCAATTCTAACTGCTGCATGCACGTTGAACAGCCACCACATTTTCTAACTGTTGCATGCACTTGCAATTCTAACTGTTGCATGCACGTTGGACATCCACCACATTTTCCTTGCACACTGGTTTGGTTTGGATTTGTGTCCCCGCCCATATCTCATGTCAAATTTTAATCCCCAATGTTGGAGGAGGGGCCTGGTGGGAGGTGATTGGGGTGAATTTCCCTCTTGCTGTTCTTGTGATAGTGAGTGAATTCTCACGAGATCTGGTTGTTTAAAATTGTGTAGCCTCTTTCCCTTTGCTCTCTCTACTGCTCCAGTCGTGTAACATGTGCTTCCTTCTTCTTCACCTTCTACCACTATTGTAAGTTTCCTAAGACCTCCCCAGTGATCCTTCCTGTACAGCCTGAGGAACTGTAAGCCAATTAAACCTCTTTTCTTTGTAAATTACCCAGTCTCAGGTAGTTCTGTATAGCAATGTGAGAACAGACTAATACACCCACACTTCCACTGCTGTACAACCAATTTTCTACAATTCCTACTGCACAAAGCTACAATAAGCATTCTCATACATACCCTTGTGGATTTCAATTATAATTTTTCTACATATATGCATGGGATTGAAATTGCTGGATGAGAGGATGTGTGCATATGTAATTTTACTAAGTAACAAACGCCATCTCCTCCCAGCCAAAAAAGGCTCTAAATACAATCCCCAAAATAGGTGTCCATTCTACAGTCCTATCAGGCTGCCTGAGGATTTATAGGAACTCTCACTTCTGAGAAAATTTGGCTTTAACCAGCTTTTTATTTTTTTCCAGAATAAGCATAAAATGGTAGTTCATTGACAATTTAAATTTCATTTTTGAGGTTGCAAGTGATTTTGAGCATGTTATATCCTTATTAACTTTTGAGCTTTCCTCTTTTTAACTTGCCTATATATTTTTTCTTGGTGTATTATAAGGTTTCTTTGTATGAAACACAATATCATTTCTGCATCAGAGTTTGAGATTGCAAATATTGTCAGCTATTTGTGTCATTTATTATTTTGTTCATATTCTTACTTGAAAGGAAATTGTTAATTTCATCCAATTGAATTAATCAATTTTTGTGTTTTTTTCTTTCAATTATCTTTAGCTAATATGTGGTCAATCCCATGTATTTTTTGGACTAGGAAAAGCATTGGCCATTTTGAGCCTCAATCTTGTGGTCATGATAAAGGTTGCAATGACTTGACAATGGAGCCACCTACTTATTCACAATTGCTGCACATAATCTAGTTTGCCAAGAAGGATTTTCAGTATAGTCCTGAATTTTATTTTTTCCTTATAATATTTCCATACCACTGGTATTTTTTTTCTTTACATTGTTTTATGTTAGTGGTCTTTTTAAGACAATAAAATCTAGGGTATATAGATGGTCATAATATACAGGAATTTTCCTGTAATATCTAGATATAGAATGCTATATGGGCACACCGATTGTGAAATATATATGCTTAAATATGTATATAAACACATATATAGATACATATATTTATAATAGCACCATACTGTATTGTGGTAACACCTTGACTTAGGCTTACATTAGTTACTTCATTGTGAGTTCTTTTTGATAATACATACAATACCTTCCTATTACTATTTAAGTTTGTAATCACTTTTACTTCCCCTAAATGACATTAATTTCAAACTCAACATTTAAAGCTATATCGACTTTTGCTTTCAATATTTAGCAGCGCTAAAAAGTTATTGTTTTCATTGTCTGTGTCATATAAAATGTTACTCTACTTTTAATATCTCAAAATGAATTAGATACTGTGCTGATTATATATCTGATATGAACTGTAAATATTCATTCATAATAATTTTTATTTAGTATTTGTTCCTTTATGGTTAAACTTCTTAAACCATTATTTGAAGAAGATTCAATAGATTGGAAATGATCAGCTGTAAGTAAATAGCTTCCTTTGTCTATAGGATTCAACTTTGCAGTATTTTCACATGTTGGAGAGCTATAAAAAAGCATAAATTAATTTTCCCATAAATCTTACTGAGAGTTCAATTCTTGCCTTAAGAAGCCTCAGTTAGATGGAACAATATTCACTTTGCTTTAATGTTTAACATTAAAGCAAGGTGGCTGAAGAGATAGGTATTTCATACCTTCTCCAAGATGACAAATTGCTGACAAACTTGGATCCCGTGTGAATCAGCGTTGTTCAAAAGGAAATATTTCACATAGCCTTACTACATTTTGGAATAATTTAATTCCCTAAATAACATTGTTATTGTTAGATGAAGCTTTACTTCAAGATAATTACCTACTCTCTGCAATGGGCATTATCATGTAGATATTGTATAACATTTTCATTGTCTTAGAGGTTTTCTCTTAAAAATGTAATGCCATTTATATCATATCATGCCTAACTTCAAGGTCTGTTTGATATTTATAATCATGGAATTGATTTTCAAAGCTATACAGGGTGGACAAGCTGGCGATGACTTTGTTGAGTCTTCCATTCTTGATGCTGTACAGAGAGTTGACAGTGCAATTAACTCCACACGAAGACATTTATTTTCACAGTAAGAATTTATTTTATATAGATTGAAAACTTTTTTTCATTTCTGTTCTACTTGGTTTTTATCATCTCCATAAGTCACATTATAGTGCATAAGATTGCAGAAGAGTGCTTTCTTTAGTCCTTGTGTATGCGTCACCATCTGGGCTAGCCATCATTATCAGTTCACCCTAAAAAAGGGGAAACTTCTTCCCCATAGAATATAAATGGCATTAATTTATGCCAAAGGTCCATGCTATGTAGGTTGACAATAGATACTAGGTAATGGGCTCTGTTACCTCAGCATCCACCAAACAGTGTCAGATGCAGTGCTCCTGAATGTGTGAATTGAGAATGATTATTAAGTTGAACACACCTCGGTATAAACTGGGAGCCTATGACAAACATTATGTTTAGGATATTTGGCATTTTACATTATTTTAATTTGAATTGGAATGTTTGTGGACTAGTGAAAACTTCCAATCCATCCATTAACTTCTCTGTGTTAGTGACATCAGGATGTATTAACAACAACAAAAAAGATGATTGTTGGTTTTATCATAATGGAATGAAGTATATATTCAGTATTTGCAGTTAGTGGTCAAAAAGGGACATCGTAAAATCCCAAATTGAGTCTCATCTGGCTTCCTGCACATCCATAAACAGAATGGCTTTGTGGTCATGGGCATGTGTTCTAGAGCCACGCAGCCAATTTATATTCTCTCCTTGATTGCTCACTTCATTACTTTCTGTCTGGGTGACCTTGGACAAATAACTTAACATCTTTGTACCTCAGGCTTCTTGCCTGTAAAATTGGGATAACAGTAGGATCTACTTCATGGATGTGTTTTCTAGGAAGAAAAAATGAGATAATATGTAAAAAGTGCTTCAGCAGTGCCTGGAGAATAGAAAGTGCTTAACCAAAGTGAGCTACTAGCATAATTATTATTATTCTGTGACCTCAAGTTATTAAGATTCAAGACATAGAGGATGAGATGTACCTCAGTTGACCAAAGTCTGTAAAACAGTTTGCTTCAAATTCTCAGTGCTTTTAAATTTCTTTTTAACATATTTGGTTCAGTTCTACAAATGTGCATAGACTGCTGTTGAGTGCTGGTCAGTGGGCTTGGTATTTGGGATACAAGATCAATAATAGGTCAACATCTCATCAGTAACCTAGTTCGTTCTTTAGCAGAGGAGACAATATGTCAGCAATTCAAGTACATCTTACTGAGTATATAAGAGACATATTTAAGGATACAGGAGTAATAGAGAAGATGGAGTGATAGCTTGTCAGAGCTCTCAGAGAAACTCTACAGGGAGAGTGAGGCCTGAGCAGGATTCTAAACGCAAGCGGGAATTTCTAGGAGATTACACTCAGGAAAAGAGAAGACACAAAATGCCAAGTCCTGCAGACCGAGGGTATTGCATAGTACTTCAGAAGGTTTGCTGAGCCCCCTAGAATCCATTCATTGACTGATCCTTCCAGTTTAGAACCCCACCATGGATGTTGTTTACTGCATAAAACTATTGTTTAAATCATCCATTCATTAAAAACATATATTTTTGAGTTCAGCACTGGGACTAACATTTGGAATCAAGTTGTTACCAAAATAGGAAAAGAGCCCACAGCTCCTCTGTAGAGCTTCTATGGTAGTGGTGGAGCTTTCATTCTTCTCGAACGTTTGGGAAATGCCTTTTTAAATGCACAGTATTTGCAAGCTTCATGGATTCTGCAGTCTTGCCTTGTAAAGAATCATGTGTTTTGTCATTTGCAGAAAACTTCACACCTCCAGTGACCTGCTGGTTCAGTTTCATTACCCGCGTGATCCACTGATTGTGGAAACAGCAAGAGCAGGGGAGATTTTTGAGCACACGCTGCAGCTGATACGGGAACGTGCGAAGCAGGGGCTCACTGTGGACTTGGAAGGCAAAGGTCAGCTGCAAAGCCATTCTGTTCTCAGCCTACTGCCCACAGAAAAACTGACTACCACCTTAGCAATGGACACTGAACTTTTAATCTCCAGAATATCTTGGGATTTAGAAATTAATTTACTTATTACTTTTACCAAATAAATACAGATGTTTCTCATAGGAACTGTAATTCCAAAGTAAGGATGATAAATATATATTCAAACTTGTCTCAGCTTTTGACAGTTATATGTATAGAGAACAAATTTAGGAAACATATTAAGTGAACTTGTGTTTCAAATGTAAAAGATATTATTGTGTCTTACAGAGAAATGCTTTATTACCAGGGGAATATTCTTCTACTTTATCCTTGTAATCACCTGAATCATTCAGTGAATTTACTTGAAATTTCTTCTACCACTTATAATATTTATAATCCCTCCCCAATTCTTTTGATTTTTTTTTTTTTCTGTTGTTGTTGTTGTTGTTGTTTTGCTTTTTGGTATATCCAAGTTCTTGTGTATTTCTTCTTAAAACCAGACATCTACTTAGTAAATGTCAAATGAGATGATATAGAAAGCTTTCAGATTTTCTAAGTTGTTCTCTTTCAAATGAAATAAATGAAGATTCTTTGCTATATACTATTTGTGCTGTGAATACAGCATCAACTTCTATCGGCTTACCCTTTCTTTATTCTCCTTCAGAAAACCAACCGAGACATGGTGCAGAAGGCCTATCTGTGAGCTTGCTTCAGTCCTTGGAGCTCTGTACAATTTCCCTAATGGGCATATGACTGTCCCTGGTCAGCCAGTATGATGGGTTTTCAAAGCTTCTTTAGCCAAAATATCCAGATTCCCAAGATTAGGATATCTCAGGATCCAGCCAGGAACTGGCTAACACGGATAAAGTGCAGATGGTCCCATTATTGCTTGCCAGTTTCTGGGGATTAAATAGAGATGGTAACTTTTCCTACGACTTAGTGAACAGTCTTTGTAGCATTGGGAGAATGCTGGAATTTTAAGCCCTGTTAAAAGGTAGAGCTCCAAGCATGTCCCTTATTATTTTGCCTGTTTGCCAGGGAATGACAGCTTATAGTAGTTCAGAAAGTTGCTGCTTAATCCCTCCTTGTCGAGTATCATGTGGGTTAATATTCACATGATCCATAGTGACATTTCTTTGATCTTGTTCTCTAGAAGCACAAAACTTGAGAGAAAAAATTCTGAAATGAAACAAACAAAAATCAACAAAACAATTCTGGGATGTGGATGAACAAATCCTTGCCAACATCGTTCTTGTAAAGGAACAGAGTAGAAGTTAGTAGCTGGCCGGCACCTGTTCTCTTTCCATTTTGCTTCTTCTAGCAGCTAGCCATTGTTTACAGGATGAACAGCACAAAAATAATCCAGGGATCTTCTGGAAACATCTTTTAGTGTTATAGAATGAATCCCCCTTTTGTTGTGACCTAACGAAATGTTGTTAGAAGTAAGAGGGGCCTCTGTCCACCCAGGGCGGGCGGGGTGTTCCCGCAGCACCTGGAGTTCCAAATTACCCGCGCCCTCCTAGGCCTGCTCTTCTCATGGCCTTTGCCACTTGTCTTTCAGAATTCCGGTATAATGACTTGGTGTCCCCGCGCTCCCTCGGCCTCATCGCCAGTTTATCTGGATGCACAGCTCGCAGGCCTCTGCCAAACTGCTCCCACCCATGTTTCCACGGAAAGTACCGCGCCCACGACGGCACGTGCAACAACCTGCAGCAGCCCACGTGGGGCGCTGCGCTGACCGCCTTCGCGCGCCTGCTGCAACCCGCCTACCAGGACGGCATCCGCTCGCCCCGCGGGCTCGGCCTTCCCGTGGGCTCCCGCCAGCCCCTCCCGTCGCCCCGGCTGGTCGCTACAGTGTGGGCGCGCGCGGCGGCCGTCACCCCTGACCACAGCTACACACGTATGCTTATGCACTGGGGCTGGTTTCTAGAGCACGACTTGGACCACACAGTGCCCGCGCTGAGCACAGCCCGCTTTTTGGATGGGCTGCCTTGCAGCTCCGTCTGCACCAACGACCCTCCGTGCTTCCCCATGAACACCCGGCACGCCAACCCCCGGGGGACCCACGCGCCCTGCATGCTCTTCGCGCGCTCCAGCCCCGCGTGTGCCAGTGGCCGACCCTCCGCGAAGGTGGGTTCAGTCTATGCACGAGAGCAGATCAACCAGCAAACAGCCTACATCGATGGCTCCAATGTTTACGGGAGCTCGGAGCGGGAATCCCAGGCTCTCAGAGACCCTTCGGTGCCTCGGGGACTCCTGAGGACAGGCTTGCCTTGGCCTCCTTCGGGAAAGCACTTACTGCCCTTTTCTACAGACCCACCCACTGGGTGCGAGCGACAGGAGCAGGACAGCCCCTGTTTCCTGGCCGGGGACCACCGGGTCAACGAGCATCTGGCTCTGACCGCCATGCACACCCTGTGGTTCCGGGAACACAACAGGGTGGCCACGGAGCTGTCCGCCCTAAACCCCCACTGGGACGGAGACACGGTTTACCAGGAAGCCAGGAAGATCGTAGGTGCAGAGCTGCAGCACATCACCTACAGCCACTGGCTGCCTAAGGTTCTGGGGGACCCTGGCACTAGGATGCTGAGGGATTACCGGGGCTACAACCCCAACGTGAATGCGGGCATCATTAACTCTTTTGCTACTGCAGCCTTTAGATTTGGCCACATATTAATCAATCCTATTCTTTACCGACTGAATGACACCTTAGGTGAAATTTCCGAAGGCCACCTTCCATTCAATAAAGCGCTCTTTTCACCATCCAGAATAATTAAGGAAGGTGGGATAGACCCGGTCCTGCGGGGGCTGTTTGGCGTGGCTGCTAAATGGCGGGCACCCTCCTACCTTCTAAGTCTTGAGCTGACCCAGAGGCTCTTCTCCGAGGCTTATTCTGCAGCAGTGGACTCGGCTGCCACCATCATTCAAAGGGGTAGAGACCACGGGATCCCACCATATGTTGACTTCAGAGTTTTCTGTAATTTGACTTCAGTTAAGAACTTTGAGGATCTTCAAAACGAAATTAAAGATTCAGAGATTAGACAAAAACTGAGAAAGTAAGTATGCAAATGTTGCTTGGATTTAAACATTTCTTAGGAGAGGTAAAAGTGTTAAAGGTCATTTTGTGTGGTTGAATTTGGTTCCCTGGGGGTGTTGCAGAGCTTTTAGTACTTGTTGTTGTTGGAGAGGTTTAATTTTTTTTTTTTTTTTTTTTTTTTTTTTGGTTGAGACGGAGTCTCCCTCTGTCGCCCAGGCTGGAGTGCAGTGGCGGGATCTCGGCTCACTGCAAGCTCCGCCTCCCGGGTTCACGCCATTCTCCTGCCTCAGCCTCCCAAGTAGCTGGGACTACAGGCGCCCGCCACCTCGCCTGGCTAGTTTTTTTTTTTTTTTTTTTTTGTATTTTTTTTAGTAGAGACGGGGTTTCACTGTGCTAGCCAGGATGGTCTCGATCTCCTGACCTTTTGATTCGCCCGTCTCGGCCTCCCAAAGTGCTGGGATTACAGGCTTGAGCCACCGCGCCCGGCTAGAGGTTTAATATTAAAGGAAGTATTCACCAGAAGCTGAAATCCCCCTTTCTGTTTCTTTTTCTATCCACCTCCTTGGAAATGCAAATATTGCTACCTCCTATTAACTTGCATTTCAGTTAGGAGAGGAGAGGCAAGCATATCTAGCCCATTTATGTCCTGTGGTAATCCAAGCAAGCCCCTTTTGTTGATATGAGGCCATACATTCTGATATAAATTCATAAAATAAACTGGCCCATCACATAGGCCTTCTTAGGGAGAGAAAAGTAGTGACAATAAAAACAAATTATTTTTTGTGATAGTTCTAACTTCATGGTCGGAATTTAAGTTGGAGCTTTTTCACTGCATCCTTAATGTCTTTCATTAAAGTATTACTGTTACTTTTTCTATATACGGGATTTGAAGTTCCATTAAAACCACAAGTATACATTTCCAGGAATGAGATTCAGCTGTTTCTCATGCTCACCAACCTTCCTCCTTTAAAAATATATATTTTTTAAAGTTTCTTAAAGAACTTTTGTCTGCAGTAGGTTAAATATAGGAGACTAATATTTATTAATATTTTAAGTTTTTTTGTGTAAAATCTTTCAAAGAAGTTTAAAATTATAAGTTCTGTAGCCAATTGCCAAGATTAGGCCTTTCTTTGCAAAACCAAGGCTATAAATACTTCTATGCCAATAGAATTTGTCACATATGTGGAATATCAAACTGTGAAAATGTGTAATGTATTTAAAAGAAATCAAAGTAACCTGCAGATTGAATTTGCACATTTCTTTTGGAAAGGACATTGATTTGGATTCACGAAGACCTGGTTTAAATCTCTGTTCTACCACCCAACAGTACCGAGAGCCTGTGAAAAGTAAACAGTTTTCAATCTCAGGATACTTATAAAATGAGAAAGTAGCACCTTCTCAGAATTGTTTAAAGATTAAATTACATAAAATGCATCAGATACTTGGCCCCATTCCTCCTGCATTATAGGCAATCAATAAATGTTAGCTGTAGATGTTTTATTATAACATGATAATTTCAGTTGTCAGGGGCATTATGATATTGCACATCTGCTCAGATCCAGCCCTGTTGTAGGCATGGGAGCCAAGATGACTGAAACAGCATCCACACAGGGAAAGCCTGATGGCATGTGGGGGGAACCAGGGAGCTGCTGTGATCAGTATGGAAAGGGCTTGGTAGAAGTCGCGATTAAATGCTGTGAGCACACAGCTGTGAGAAATGGAAGGCTCACAGCAAGCCACTGATAAGAGATGCCATTTGATCTGGTCTTAGAAGTTTCGGTGTAAGAGGCTAGATGATGGGGAACAGCAGGTGGCATCTGGGGTGAGGGACTGGAAGCAGGAAGGCGTGGGGTTGAGTGTCAGAAGGAGAGAACAAAAAGGTAATAGGGGACAGGTTTTAAAGAGGCTGTGCGCCATGCAAGGGAATCTGATCTTCACTCCATATTTAACTCTAAAGCAGGAAAGTGACCTGAAGAGAGACTCTTCCCTGACACAGTAACTGGCAGACATCTGGAAGGTGCGTTGTAAGGAGAGGCTAGCATAGCAGCCAGGAATCCCACAGCTACTAGAGTCGTCCAGGAGAAGCTCAAAGATGGCACAGATAGGCTTGTGGCCATGTATGCAATCCTATCAGAATTTTAACTGTTTCCTGTGGATAGATTATCTGGATTGGAAAAAGCTAGGAGTATGATGTTTTGTGCAATTGAGTCCCACTTCTCAATTGGCAGCTAACTTGTAAATTCACCACAAATTAGAATACCCGGAATGTTTCTTCTTACAAATTTCCTGTCCCAAATTCCTCCTAAATCATGTGGTTCTAGTGTTAGCTGTATTAGCCTCCACTGCCAGCCACTGTCCATCCTTGCAGTGGCTGATGTGAAGTATGAGTGCCCTTTCAGACGGACAGCAACTGGGGAGACTGCACTGAGCATTCACTCAGTGGCATTTCTATTTGTTCCTTTCATGCATATGGGATATTAGCCCCAAGAGTCTATGCAGCCTAAACGTTGAGTCGTTATCCTTGCCTGGGAGAATGTTTGAACTAGTGGAACTCTGTGCAGCCTGGTGCTTGGGATCAGCAGGAGGAGGAGAGCATTGCTGACTGGCATGGGTGGGTTGCCAGAAGTCAGCAGAAGCCAGATGCTTTTTGCTTAGACCGTTACAGATGCCTGACTTTCCTCTTTCATTCACGGCAAATTTGTAAAATATGAAACATACACTCATTCAACTATGAGTGCAAGATAAATAAATTGGAATGTTTTTTACAGTGTTAGTCCTCAATTCTGTAGATTGCAATTTCTCAGGAGTGCTGAAGATGAATAGCTTTAAGTAGTTTAATTTACATAGTATTTCTTTATCCTATTACTTCTTTTCCTTTTTGTATCAATTTACAAGTGTGGTTTTAGGACTTTGTTTTTAAATCACTTCAGTCCACTGGGTGGGGGCCCTTGTCTCTGCCTCTAAGATGTGCCTTGAGCCCTGTATCTTCACGTGGCTGAGTGGAGGGAAGACAAAAGGAGCAAATGTGATGTGAAGCCTCTTTTCTAATTCATTAATAACTTTCATGAGGGCTCCACCCTCATGACCTGATCTCCTAAGGCCCCACTTGTCAATACCATTACATCGGAGATGAAGCTTCCACATTTGAATCTGGGGGAGACACATTTAGATCATAGCAGTGCGGAAACCCAATCCCAAAGCAGATGGCAGCTGTCTCTGAAAGACTTGACTGTGAGTGCCAAGGACATTTGAGATACATGAGAAGTAGGGTCAAGACTGGCACCAGGGCCCCTGTGATATGTGTGAGACATGAAACGCCATGGGTCTTGCTGCACCAAGGAGTCTAATCCTAGAATTAGCATCGGACTCATCTCACCCCCATAACATTAAGACGCACCAGGGAAACTGACACTTTTTTCTAAGTGGAATTGTACATGGAACACTGCCCTCTAGAGGAGAGGACAGCAGAGGAGTTCCGGGTGAGACGGGCGGGGGCTGGGTGGGGTTCCTTAGCATCTACTCTGAGTTCACTGCTCTGAGATCCACAGAGCACAGCATTTGCCAGTAGGATTTGGGACATGTACAAACATCCTGCCTCCTTCAGTACCAAGAGCTCAGGAAATCTTTTTTTCATTTTGTTTTCTTGGTCGAAAGTGTTTTATTTTTTAAAGAGCTTGTTTTATTCCAGGATCATATGAAAATGGATTATTTTCTTTTCATAGAGTATTCTTGCTCTCAAGAATCACACTGTTTCTTTTTATTCTTCCTAAAACATGTAATGAGCAGAAGGTGAAGATCAGTTATCCACTGAATTGTGAACGCAAGTTCCCAGAGAGGCCATTTTTAAGCTATTTTTTAATCTTCTTTTGAAAACATAATACTGTATGTGATTTTTTTGTGGATATGGTTACTTTTGGTTTTGAGTAAGTATAACTTTATTTACTTTATTTGTCACTCATAATCACAAAAATGTGTAACTGCCTCGGCTTTTTTTTTTTTTTTTTCCTTGAGACGGAGTCTTGCTCTGTCACCTAGGCAGGAGTGCAGTGGTGCGATCTCGGTTTGCTGCAACCTCCACCTCCAAGATTCAAGTGATTCTCCTGCCTCAGCCTCCCGAGTAGCTGGGATTACAGACGCGTGCCACCAGGCCTGGTTAATTTTGTATATTTAGTAGAGAATGGGTCTCGCCATGTTACCCAGGTCAGTCTCGAACTCCTGACCACATGTGATCCACTCGCCTCAGCCTCCCAAAGTACTGGGATTACAGATGTGAGCTACCATGCCCAGCCCTGCCTCAGCTCTTTAAAAAAATAGATCATATTTCACCAATTAAGTAACTTATATTCTGTATATGTACCTATGTTATGATAGCTTCACTTGATAATATTAAAAATGAACAGACAAATTAACAAAAAAAATTTTTAATTTCTTCCCTCTTTCCACTCCTGGGTTTCAGGAAGTCAAACCGCGTGATTCCTTCCCCAAAACTTGCATTGTCTGTCTTTGTCTTCCTGTGCCAGGAAAGGTCGCCCCTTTCCCGTGGGCTTGACTTTTCCTTCTTCTGCATGTTCAGCTGTCATTCCTCTGCTAAATGTTTATCAACTTTTACATTCATGCCAGCCTTAAAAAGCCTTGCATCGGCACTACCCCCTCACCTTTCCTGAGTATTTAGTAGGCCCAGGAGCAACTTTAATTGCTGTAAAACAGTGATTGTTGACCATTTCACATAAGACCATCTCATAAATCTAGTAGAATCTATGAAACTTCTTTTGCAGGAAGATACAGCAAAGATGGAAAAATAGTCCCCACATTCTGTGTGTATTTTCAGAGGACTCACAGATTCCTGGACGCCCCCTATTCCTTCACTGATATAGTATCCCTTCCTTGCTGGCATCTCAGACATAGGAAAAGGGTGCTTCTCTCCCATATGCCTTCAAATGGCTGCTCCCTCGGCCAAAAAGCAGCCCGCAGATTTGCGACTACCATGCACTCTTAGTCAAGGACCAAACCTTTTCTCCTATCCCTTTTGGAGGCAATGACTTTGTTCTTTACGTCACAGGAGGGTCCTGAGCTGCTTAAACCTCTGGAGGACCAGCGTCTTGTCTTCATCTCTAGTCTCTGCTTCTTTCTGTTCAGCGTTTTCTTCCTTTCTCCCTCAGCTCTCCTATCTCCCAATTTATGCATATGGTGCACTGATGATGGCTCTCTCCTACTCACAGGTTTATAGTCTTTTATGATATAGCTAGCACAAGAGTCTTAAGTATCACATTTTTTTCTAAACAATACTTTTATAAGGATATTATATTATACAATTATACCAAGTCTTGTTGTTTGACTCTAAATGCCAGTTTTAGAGCCTTGCCATCCCTGGTCATTTTCATTGTACAGTATTTCTGCTTTTCTAGAGAACATATTAATTGAATGACAAGTTCCAAGAGTATGTACTCCTTGGTAGCAGATACATTGTCTAATTTATCTTTGAATCCCTGGAGCTCAGCCCAGGTACTAGCACAAAGCAGCCACTCTCTAGATATTTCATTAGGGAAAGTGGGACTTGCTTGGGTGAGATTCATTTTAATTTTCCAAGGGCCTTTGATTGGAAAATTATTCTTTGCTTGAACACCTTTGACAAGAGAAATGTTCTTAGGTGAAAACTAGATTTTTACACTTATTCTTACCAATTTATTTTTTCATCAACTATTAATTGGCATCAATGAACTATGATGTATTATAATCTTTTATACAAAAGAAGGAGAAGTTACAACAGAGAACATCACATGTTTGATTCTTACATGACCTTAACCCCAATTTCAAAAAGTTAAAAATGCACACACTTAACCAATCAAAACTCATTCTGTCAACACTATAGCCCTACAACACAGAAGACACACATGCCTGAGCAAATAAAAAGTGACAAGAGGCCAATTAAAAATAAGATTGTCAGTCAGTTATCCCCAAAGGTCCATTTCTTAGAAGGCATGCAGTTCTGTTTGTCTAGCAAAAACAGAATGCAAAATAATTTAAAGCCTTAAAATGTGACATTAATTTAACATCAGTTGTGTAGACAGTGGTGAGTCTTAGTAATTGTGTTTTAGAAGTTATAAATATATACAGGTTGAGCACCACTAATTCAAAAATTCAAAATTCCTCAAATGCTCAAAAATCCAAAAGCAAAAATGTTTGAGTACTGTCATGATGCCACAAGTGGAAAATTCCATCCCGAACTCATATGACCAGCTTCAGTTAAAAGAGGTGCACAAAAGCATCCCCAAGGGAAAAAAGACTTTCACAACCCCCTTCAGCTGAAATATATCTTTTAAGGTATATGTGAAACATAAATGAATTTGGTGTTTAGAGTTGGATTCCATTCCTGTGATATCTCATTTATGTATGTGCAAATATTCCCAAATCCAAAAAGATTCCAAATCTGAAACATTGCTGATCCCAAGCTGGATAAGAGATACTCACAATCTGTATGTAACTTCTTCACTTTGAGAATCTACTTTTTATTCCTGCCTTTGAAAATTGTGTAGTACTATGATAGATTATTTTACAATTATAAAAATTCAACTGAAGAAATCTTTACCATTGTGTTACCAAAATTTAACACTTACAGAAATGAAGATATTCAGTTGTTCCTCATTATATACTGTATGAAATCATAGCAAATACTTCATAGAAAACTTTATGCTTTATTTCACTTCTAAATTCTATTTTACCAACAGAGTATACATCTGAATGCAATTTAATGCATTTTGCCTTTAAATCACCAAAATCTGTCTAAACTAAACTAAAATTTTCAATTAACATCATTTATCAAAAGTGGCATGTGGTACAATGCACACATTTTAAGTGTATAGTTTGATGCCTTTGAACAATATTCATACCTCTGTAATCATTACCCCAGTGAAGACAAAGAGCATTGTCATCATTCCAGAAGCATAGCTCATGGTCTTTGCAGTCTGTCTTCTCACCCAGACCCTTCCCAGCAACCACATATTGGAATTCTCTCACTGTATGTTCATTTTGTCTCTTCTATAACTTTACATAAATTGAATCATACCGTATGTATTGTTTTAGGATTATTTTGCTTGGGATTTTTTGAAGTTCACCCATATTGTGAAGTATACCTGTAGATCATATATTTTGTTCATTGTGAGTGGTATTGTTTGTATGAATATACAAATATTTGTTTAATCTTCTATTTGAAGTGGCCATTCAGAAGCCATTTTATCGCTTCTGAATAACTCTGCGATGAACGCTCATATGCAAGTCGTTTTGTGGGCCTATGATTCCATTTCTCTTGAATAAAAAACCTAACAGTATAATTTCTAGGTCACTTAGTAACTCTGTGTTTAACTTTATAAGAAACTGCCAAATTGTTACCCAAAGCGGTTGTAATATTATTCACTCCCACTGACAGTGTAGAAGACTTTATATTTGCTTAATTTTTTTCTCCTGTCTGTTCTTCTGGTTGGAAATATTCTATTGATTTTTCCTGCTAGTTCACAGACTTTCTACTGTCATCTTCAATCTCCTTTTACATATATCAACTGAAATTTTCATTTTGAATATTGTACTAGTTCTAGAATTTACCTTTTTTATGATTCTTAATTTTCTTTTTATATTTGTTTAAATGTTAATTCAATAAGAGCATACTTTCTTTAATTTGTTAAATACATGTATAATAGTGACTTTAATGTCCTTTTCTGATAAATTAAACATTACAGCCATCATTCAGGGGTTCATTACTTTCCTAAGTGTGAATTCCAATTTTGCTTCTTTCTCTGTCTTGAAATTTCTAAGTGCATATCAATTACTGTGATTCTGTCTTATATTTGCATAGGTGTCATGCTTCATTTGGGTGGAAATGTAGAAACCCCATGAATGTCTCCTAAGCTTCGCTGACGTGTGATGGCTGAACTTCCAAATGCTGTTGGCCATGCTAATCTTGGCAGGGCTTGGTTTTCAGCTCTGTTGAGTAGAATTTATCCTTATAAGGATAGAAGTTATTCTGTTAAGACTCGGAGACTTGGCAAACTGCTGTCTGACTGCTCTCTGGGTGTTACTAAGGTGTTACAGCCATCACCATGTTCTGATTCAACCTTCTGCAGCAGTTGCCCTGCGTATACCCCATGCAGTTCCTCTTGCTCAGGTGTCAGCCAGCCATCCCCAGGACTGTGGGGGCCCCAAGGTAAATGTCTGCCCCCTCCCCACTGCAGGCCCCGCCATCTGTTCCCAGCTGCTTCAGCTTTCTGGAACTGGGATGGCAGCCTCTTGAGTGCAGCTGCACCTTGCTGTGCTGGGATTCTAGTGTGCTGTACGGTGTGTGGGAAATTTCTCCCAGACAGAAACTGAGGCCATTGTCATGAGTTTCCCTCTTCTCAGGCTCCTCAGTCTGAGATTGTGATCGTTTATAATGGGAAAACTAGTCTCCTTTCCATCACACCATAGCCAGAAACAAGTTTACATTCGTTCTAAATTGTATTTCTTCCCCTGAAATTTTAGCTCCTGTGCAATTGTTCAAATGAAAAATCTTTTACCGTAATTAACTATGTATTTTAGGCCTCTCCCTACTTAGACCTGAGTGTTCACAGCAGCTCTCTTTACATCCTCCTGCAATGAATTTCTTCCTTTCTATGGCACCTAATAATGTTAACCCTGCAGAGCTATTTTTTCATTGGTGACATCACAGAACTTTGCACCTATTAATATTAAAATAGTTATAGTACATTGCAACTATTTACGTATGCAGCTTCCATATTAAAATGTGAACATTCTGGAGGAGTGTGGCTTATCTCCTTAAGTGTCTAACAATGCCTGATTCTTAGTATTTGGTAAACAAGCAGAAGGATTAATGGAGCTCATAAGTTTTGTTGGTTTAGTTTTTGTTTTTGAGGCGTTGTATTTCCTGTGGCCTTAGATTAGGTATTTGAACTATGTAAACAATTTGCATTTTTAACATATCTAAATAGCAAACCAGAAATTTAAACAACAGTTCCAAAATCTTTAAAAGTAATAGTATAATTTGGTCATAACTGTAACATGAATATAAACATTAGAACTGATTCAAAACCCATTTCTAGCTAAGGAACTAAAATTGGAATTGTTAGCAGGCATGCTTATATTTTATTTCATAAGGACTTGCTGTACAAGAATGGTCCCCAGCTGATAATCACTTTAAGAACAGTAGTAAACTAAAATGTATTCAACTTTTTATGTATCTGCCCAAACCCTTAATAACAATTTTGGTTTTGTATCAGACCTAATATATATAGGTTCATACATGACAATTGTGTGAAGACCACAGTTGAGTGGCTATGGCAGAGACAGCGATCAAAATATTCAAAAATAAAGTATAGCAAATAAGTTTGCAGGTTTCAAGTGCAAAGTGACTGTTTAGAGGCTAAAAATATGAGTAAGTCCTTTTTTTCCTTCCATGAGGAAAAGCTTGAAAATTGCTTCCAACACAAGATCTTACGGCAGGGCTGATTGGAAAGAATATCTGGACTACAGTATGAATGGTTTATTTGTTTATTATTATTATTACCATTATTTTTGAGATGGAGTTTCATTCTTTTCACCCAGGCTGGAATGCAATTGTGCAATCTCGGCTCACCTCAACCTCCACCTCCCACGTTCAAGCGATTCTCCTGCCTCAGCCTCCTGAGTATCTGGGATTACAGGCATGCACCACCATGCCAGCTAATTTTTATATTTTTAGTAGAGACAGGGTTTTTCCATGTTGGTCAGGCTGATCTCAAACTCCCGACCTCAGGTGATCCACCTGCCTCGGCCTCCCAAAGTGCTGGAATTACAGGCCTGAGTCACCACACCCGGCCTGTTTATTTTTTAATCCCAGATTGACGTTTCTGTGCAGCCAGGAACTCTCAGGCCACAGTCATTGCTGAGTCATGTGGAGTCACAAGTGCTCTGCACTCCTGTCGGGAAGGCCTCTGGGGACAGTGGGTCTTCACAGGTCCCTGTGCTGCACTACCCCATCCAGCAGCATACATGGTGCCTGCAGCCAGAGGCTTGCAACCAGGCATATGGCTTTGGCGTATGGAAAGAGAAGAAACTCAGCTTAGCCATCATCCCAATCACACATCATACGCACATGAATCCTGCAGTCAAATTCCCATTTCCTGTCTAGTCCATCCCTTTCTTCTCGCAGGCATAGGTGGGCTGCTGAAGCTGTGTTCCCTGCTGTAGCTGTATTTATTGCTGGTCTATAGAACCCATTTATTTCTCAGCCAAGTGCAGCTAAGATCCATTAGTGTCAGTACCTGTAGCAAGAGAGGCATAGGTAGCCATAAATTAGCTATAGTCTTAGATAATCTTCCCTTAGAAAAACAAGAAAGGAGCAGTGGGGAGCTGTGGGATTGTCCTGTGACAGTCCCATTACTCAGTGGCATTCTGCTGGCAGAGTCGGGGGTGGTGGGCTAACTGCCCTGAGAGTAAATTGGAGTTAAGTATGGGTCTCATTAGACAATAATAGATTTTTTAAAGTTTTGAAAAGCTCTTTTATTCTCTGCCAAAACAAAAGCAAGCAAGCAAGAAGGAACATAGCCATTTATTTTCTGTTTTTCTATATATCTCTTCTCAATGTCATGTTTTCTACTGCTTTTTCAGTTCCTTTGTGACATTTCGTATCCTCTCTGAAACCAAATTATATCGTCTTTTAATCTTTCTAGATCCTCTCTTTCACAGTTTCACCCTTTATTTTTCAATTCAATGTATACTTAGAAAATCTTGGTTGTTTCTTTTGTCTCATAATTTGAATTCCCTTTTTTTTCAATCTCTCTAACTCAGTAAATCATTTTTAAAAAATATTTTCTTTTACAATGACTTACCTTTCTTCCTGCATTGAATGCACTGATATCTACATTTTACATACATTTATTAAGTCACTGTTATAAAACAGAATTTGAGGGAGAGGCAGCACAGGTGAATTGAACACCATACCTGCATTGATGATCTCTGGAGGGTGAGTGAGCAGGTGATAGTTCTGAATTTATTGAGCCCCATCCCAGTCCGCTGAGAGTTCTTTTGTTGAGTGTGTTCACCCAGCATCTGGAATAGTGTATACAAAGTCAAGGAGGCCTGACTCTTATATGCACACACACTTTATGCACACTTGTGACTGCGTGAACACCCTGCAGGCCCTCTCTAGGATCTCGGGAGCGGCCCTTGTGTTTAGGGCTCTGTTGAGTCATCTTCACTTGCTTCCTGTGAACTCTGCCTCTGGGTAGTTTACTCAGCAAATACAGACCCATGACACACCCTTTCCCTTCATTTGAGCAGGTTGTATCTCATGGGGTCGCTGACTGTGCTCATCTTTGTGAAATGTGAGGCAGACATGGGATGACCATTGTGCCATATGTCTAGGACAGTCCCTGTCTACACTTGGGGTCTTCAAGGTGAATAGATACACAATCAAGTGCCTTTGTGGGATCCTGGGCAGAGCAGAGACTTCTAGTCCTATGTGGCCATAGGACCAGGGTTATGTACCCCAGGGCAGTTGTGAGAATAGAAAACGGCACTGTGAGTGCTAAAACTTCAGAGGTAGAGTGAACACCCTTCAGGTCAAGATGCCACTTTAACACAGAGTTTGGCAAACCACAGCCTGCAGGCTGGCTGTTGTTCTTGTGAACAGTTTGTTACATAGCCAGACACATTTACCTAATATTCTCTATGTCCCACTACCTGGCAGAGTTGAATAGTTGCAACAAAGACTGTATGGCTTGAAAAGTCCAAGGGTATACTAGTCACCCTTTAAGAACAGTTTGCCTACGCCTACTGTTGCAGAATCAAAGCACAGTTGAAGAAGGATATTCTTTGATGAGTTTTTCCAATATATCTCAGGACTTGGGAATGATTCTGTTTCTCTTCAGAGTTATAGTTTTCTCGTCTCAATATGAGACAGTTGTATCAAAAAAGTCCCCAAATGGAAGCCATATTTTTCTTGTTAACCTCTTAGGCTTTATGGATGGGATAGCTTTAATCTAATAGCAATAATATTTCTTCATATGTGGTCAGCATATGTTGCATAAAAAGGAGTGTTTTGTGACATACATCACCTCTCATTTTGTAAGACAATTTATTACATGAAGTGCTATTTTTTTAAAATAATTATTCGTGCTCCAACATGAATAGAATAATTTGAGGTGGATCTCTTCTGTATATGCCCTGGGCACATTCACACTTCCCATTAACACTTTCATTATCTCATGGTGTTAACTTTCCGAAGGACATGGAGTTGTCAAGTGGACACTGCGGGTTTTAATCTGAATCTATATGATTCCAAAGTTGATGCTTTTAGCCACTATATCATTTCCTGTGACTGCTGTAATGAATTACCATAAACTAGATGCCTTAAAAAAAGACAGATTTATTGTCTTATAATTCAGATGTCAGGAGTCGGAAATTTATCTTGCTGGGCTAAAATCAGGTCTGTGCCCTTTCAGGAGGCTTCATGGGAGGATCTGTTTCCCCATCTTTCCCGCTTCTAGAGGCTGCCCACACTCCTTCGCTGTGGCCCCTTCTTTTCACTCTCCTATTCCTTTTTTCACTTTTAAGAACTCTTGTGATTACACTGGGCCCACCCAGTTAATGCACAATGGTCTTTCCCTCTTGATATTCTTTGGTGAATCACATCTGCACAATCTCTTTTGCCATGTAAGGTGACATATTCACAGGTTCCAAAGATTAGGCCATGCACATCTTTGAAGGGTGGTGCACTGCTATTATGCAACTGCCAATGCTTGTTTTTATTTTCTGTTTTGCTTCAGCTTTAGCACAGAAGGAGACTGTGAGAAACAGCATAATCCAGCACTTAGCAATACAGGCATAAAGGCTCTGATGTCAGACCATAGTGCTATACGTGCTCTCTTCATTTCCTTCTCACTGTGGAGCCTTTTGTACTTCTTCATAGGCTCATACTTCTCATCCCTAAAATGAGGATAATCACTGTATATATCTCATCAGTTTACTGAGAAGATGAAATAATGTAAAGCATGTCAAGCACTTAGCAGAGTGCCTGGATGTTAACTCTATGCGCACATCTGATTGCCATGTGTAAGTGAATCTGCACTGGTCTCCAATTATGGAAATTTAGGAAATTAAAATTCAGGAAAATTAAAGAAAAAACATTCTTTAAGTAAAGATGGAAACCTGTCTTTCTGTAGGTAGCAATTCTTTCCTTTTCCTTTCAGAGCAGCATGACATTCACATAAAATGTATACTTCAGAATGAAAACACAGGAGACTGGCTTTAAATTAAGTAAAATTCATAGTTAGTGATGTGTAACTCAGTATTTTCTTTTGGTCAGGAAATAGATTTTCAAATGACTGCAAGTGAGAATACTCTCCGCCGGGCGCGGGGGCTCACGCCTGTAATCCCAGCACTTTGGGAGGCCAAGGCGGGTGGATCACGAGGTCAGGAGATCCAGACCATCCTGGCTAACATGGTGAAACCCCGTCTCTAGTAAAAATACAAAAAATTAGCCGGGCGTGGTGGTGGGTGCCTGTAGTCCCAGTTACTTGGAAGACTGAGACAGGAGAATGGCATGAACCCGGGAGGTGCAGCTTGCAGTGAGCCGAGTTTGCACCACTGCTCTCCAGCCTGGGCGACAGAGCGAGACTCCACCTCAAAAAAAAAGAGAGAATACTCCCATTTGTATACTCTCTAATCTTCTCTTTACATTAAAATTGAGGAAATTTGTTATTAATTTTTATGCCAATCAATCTCCCCTAGCCTCACAATAGAAATGGCACCACTGTTGCTGTTGAAAATCTGTGCTTTGTGCCATTTAGTGAGGTTGACTTGTCACCTCATTAAACAAATAGAGATCCTCAGAGAACCTGAATCCACATCTTCACTTCTTGGCTGGAATTGGGGAAAGCAACCAATGTGCTTTATGTTTTTGTGTGAAGAGAGCAATAACTGTTATCATGCAAATTTATAGAATTCACAGAAAATATTTTAAAGCCTTTATAAATTGTAATAAAGATATCTGTGAATTAATATTTGTACTTCTTTCATCCAAAATTAATATGGAGAAGGCAGAGAATTTCGGAAAATGTGCTGAAAATACTACCTTGGTGCTTTTTTGGGTTCCTAGTAATTAACTTTGTGATCTTGGGCAAATTGCATGATCTATCTGAGATTCCACTTCCCTGGGCATATTACTCATTGGTTGCCACAGGAAACTTACTGAATGCTTTTAAATGGCTCTAAAATATTCTCCTTTGCAAATACTTATGAGCCTAAGGCAGACAAAAACTAGTTTGAATCAGTTTAGAATGTTTTTAAAGACTGAATTAAGTCAATATTTACTTTCATTTTGCATAATGCCAGATGTTCTATGCAACATTTGGATAGTTTGGCCTATATCCTAATTTTCTCATTAACAATTAATGTTATTTCATAACATTTTTTAGCTAGAATAGAATTTTTTTTTTTTTTTCGGTGGGGGGCATGACTTCTATAGCCAATGAAGTCATTAGTTTATTTTCTACTTTTAGTTACCTGAAAATATTTGAAAATGAATTAAAACATGTAAACATTTGTGCTATATATAATATTAAAAACTCTTCTTTGTTCTTCTTGCCTATTCCATCATGGGGAAATGTGATATAAAAGCTACATTAAACAGAGAATGATGTGTTTTATAAGGCATTTGACGAATAGCCTCTTTTCACTGGCAGATTGAGAATTTCTTGGCAAATAATCAATTTGGTAAAATAAACTTCTTTTTTGCTAAAAAATACATAGAACCATTGAACAAAAAGTAAAACTATAAAGAATGGCTTTAAACATAAAGAAACTAAAAAAAAAGGGCAATTCTTACATGTCAGAAAGGACAAGGAGACTTAAAAGCCAGAGAGAAATCAGGAATGAATGTGCTGTCTTGGCCCAGGATTATCAGTCATAGACATTGGTCCTAGTTATTAGAATTTAGGTTTTAGTACCCATTCAGGGTAAGGAGATATGGAATCCACCCGGTCAGAGTCCTGAAACAGAGTTGTCTGCAGAAAGCCTGAAATCCTGCCTCATCTCTGCAAGGATAAAGGGAACTAGAAAATCCTTTCCCATCAGGAAAGAGGAAGCAGCAATATGGTTTCTCGAGTAAACATCAGGGACTGAGGCTAAAATAAAACAGGAAAATTTTTGAAATTCTAATGCCAGCCTGTGTTACACAGGAAAAGAATCTGAATTTACTCAAACACCATGGTGCTGGAAAGACAAGAAGATAAATTAACATGAAAAACAGCCCAGGGGCACATGAAATCCCTGAAATCCTGGCACAAGCACATGTGAAATCACTCTCTAGGCATTCTTTTACGACCCAGTGCATACAGACAATCACGGGAATGACAAACGAAACTCCCAAGAAGTTCTCTCCTTCTCACATATGCAAGTTAAAATTCATTTCAGCAAATGCATAGCTGCAAGATAGTCAGCGATGAGAATAAATGAAAAGCAACAAAACAAAACAAAATAAAAATGGAACTTAGGGAGATTAAAACGATAGGAGCGACTTTAAACTATGTGCATTTAACATAACTAAGTAAGAGAATGAATAGAAACCATGTCAAAAGGAAAAGGTAAAAATACAGGTATTTGAAAAACTGAATTTCAAGACATGATATATATAATTGAAATTAAGATTTCAATAGATAGTGAAACAGCATACCAGAAATAGCTGAATAAAAAAATAGTGAACTGGAAGACAAATCTGAAGAATTCACTCAGCGTGTAGTACAGATAGATGAGAAGAATAAATAATAAGAGATTTAGAGATAGAGACAAAAGATTGAAAACATAAAATATTTATAGAAGTTCCAAGAGGTAGAAAACAGGAATGAGAGAGAGACCCAGTTTGAAGGGTTAGCAATAGAAGAGTTATAAAATTGAAGAAGGACTTGAGTCTTCACATTTAATGAACAGAACCAGTACCAATGTACTCATCTGCAGAACATCTCACATAGGAAGTAGAATGTATGTATTTGAAAACCTGTATCAGTCTAGATAGATGAGGTTATGGTAATCAACAACCAAAAATCTCACAGGATGAGCATAGCAGATATTTTTCACTTATGTTAAGTGTCTAACTCAAGTTGGAAAGAATAAATACAAAAGCAAAAGTTAATAAAGTAAAAAGTTGAAAAAAAAAAGACTGATTAATATATTCCCAAACTGAAAGTTAAGTTACAAAAACATAAAAAAACTGATTTCTAAGAAATCACTATTTGTGTTTTTATAAAGATAGCTTGAAAATCATAGTAATTGAATACTTTTCCATTTGGTCTTAGAATAATAAGAAAACCAATATCAAAACAGAGCCTACGTTAATTTGAAATAATTGAAAAATTGCTTTTAATAGTTTCTGAGTTCTAGCTAGACAAAACATTTCAAATTTTAAAGAACACATTATGCAGTATTATGGAATATATAAAAAGATGATAACCTACTTGATTTATTATCTGAAATTAGCATGGCTCTGGTATAAACCTTAAGAAAGGATCTGTAATGTTAACTCTAAAGTCATTTTTTTTAGGGAATAACATTTAGAAAAAAATGCTTGTCAGTCAAATCATCAATAGTTTAAGAATAGTCCAACATGATTAAGAAGGAATAATTAATATAAATCCAGAATATAAAACTGAGTTAGTATCAATATAGGACATTCTATTAGAATATACAGTTATAAAACCTATTCAGTCATCTCAGAGCATGCCAAAATGACATTTGATAAAACTTGAAAACATATTTAAGGTGAAAATAACAACAACAAAAACATTTTTAGCAGTTTTGAAATAGAAACATCTCTTTTTACTGTAATATTCATGTATTTATTCAATTAGTAATTACGTTAATTCATAAATATTTATTGTATCTACTTTATTCCACCTATTTGCTTAATAAAAGGTACACAAGTGATACTGTAGTGAATGATGAAGCACTCACTGGCTTAGAAAAGGCAAAAAGCTAGCAATTGTGTGACCTGTCTCTCCTCCTGCATCTGTGACAAGCCCTGCTAAACTCTCACAGGATTTTTTCCTACTGAACATAGAGGCAATCTCTGACTTCTTCTAGACATGGCTCTCATAACAGCCAGTAGTTACTCTATTTGATGGGACCTGGCATACAAAGTGAGACATCCTTATGGCCCTTCCCTGGAGCATGCCCACCTGGAAACAAAGATGGCTCTATTACCATACTTAACATTGGTTTTAAATTTCAATGCAATGGGCCCTATTGGGACTGATGAGCTGGAGAAACAAAATGAAGCCTGATCATTTTTATAACTGCATAATTTTCATCAGTTTAGAATGTTATCTAAAAGGGAAAATTGTAAGAGTGGGGGACAATTATGAGATCTGTGCAATAGCATGGTTTGTGGTGGATAGTTGAGGAGGTCCTGACTATAGGCTTCCTTTGCTGAATGAAGGAAAAGCTTAGTTCATCTCTGATTGTGAAAGAGTAGAACAGTGGGAAATCAGACTTGAGTGGAGAAGCTCTCACATTGTAATGGATTTCATAAGATTGGAAAAAAGTCAGAGCGTCAAGCCAAAATAGTTTTGCAATTTTGAGGACATACATGAAATTTATAAATCAAGTGTATATAGTTGATTAAATAGAATTATAGAAATAAAATGCCAAGTGACAACACTTGGCTGGTATGTAGAAAAGACTCTTTCTTTTTTTTTTTTCTTTTTGAGATGGAGTCTTGCTCTGTCATCTGTCACTCAGGCTGGAGTGCAGTGGTACGATCTTGGCTCACTGCAACCTCCCACCTCCTGGGTTCAAACAATTCTTCTGCCTCAGCCTCCCTAGTAGCTGGGACTACAGGTGCGTGCCACCGCACCAACTTAATTTTTGTATTTTTAGTAGAGATGAAGTTTCTATCTATTATCTATTTATCCACTTACATACTTATGTATCTATTATCTATTTCTATAATTTCTCTTTATCTCTTATCTATCTATATTATCTCTATCTTTTATCTTTATCAGTCATCTGTCACTTGTTTCTAATTCTCTGTCATCTCTCTATATCTATCATTATCTCTTTTTCTATCAGTCATCTATCTTACTACTACCAGTATCATAACATAGGGATGTGATTTTTCAGCTTAGAATAAATAACCTCACTGGGCGCAGTGGCTCACGCCTGTAATCCCAGCACTTTGGGAGGCCAAGGAAGACAGATCACAAGGTCAGGAGTTCGAGACCAGCCTGGCCAATATGGTGAAACCCCAATTCTACTAAAAATACAAAAATTAGCCAGGCATGGTGGCATGCGCCTGTTGTCCCAGCTACTCCGGAGGCTGAGGCAGAAGAATTGCTTGAACCTGGAAGGCAGAGGTTGTGGTGAGCTGAGATCATGCCACTGCACTCCAGCCTGGGTGACAGAGCAAGACTCTGATGTCAAAAAAAAAAAAAAAAGAAGAATAAATCTCCCAACATTTCTGTTAAGTGTCCTGAATTCCACCAATGGATAGCTATTCTTTTATTCATTATCTGCTTTTTATCAATACCGTGGTCTATTAGTCCGTTTTCATGCCACTGATAAACACATACCGGAGACTGGGTAATTTATAAAGAAAAAGAGGTTTAATAGACTTATAGTTCCACTTGGCTGGCAGGGCTCACAATCATGGTGGGAGGTGAAAGGCAAGTCTTACATGGTGGCAGGCAAGAGAGAATGAGAGCCAAGTGAAAGGAGAAACCCCTTATAAAACATTAGCTCTTGTGAGACTTATTCAGTAACAGGGGACTAGTATGGGGGAAACCACCCTACGATTCAGTTATCTCCCATCAGATCCGTCCCACAGCACATGGGAATTATGGGAGCTACAATTCAAGATGAGATTTGGGCAGGGACACAGCCAAACCATATCACGTGGTATAAAAATGTAGTTTATGTTTTAAATATCTGTTTATGCCTTCTGACTGGTCTGTGCTCTTTAAATTAGGGGCTGTTAATTAGCCCTTTTTCAGTCTAGACTGGTGGCTAGAAAACTCAGGGAACCCTTAAGAATATGTGGATTGAATGGAAAGTTAATCTTTAACTTCTCAATCAGGAATTAAAAGCATGATTTATTACTGTAGATTACTTACCCAGAATGTATGCTAACTCATCTTATGTAGTGTGTAAACATAACATTTAATGACATTGTCTTACACACTGGAAAGTGTTTTTTTCTTTTTTTTTTTTTTTTCCTTTTTAGCTATTTTTCTGCTTCTGTGGTTATGATGTGGGTAGTCTCACCTGGACACTGTGTGTCCTTAATACTTGATGTTTATTTAGTCAACCGTTTAAATAAAAGGAGAACATGTCTCAGGCCCAGGATTTCAAAGGGTTACTGTATGTAGGTAGAATTTAATAAAATAGCTTTTAAAAAACTTATTTGTATTTCATCCTGAAGGTGACAGTGAAAAGCGAATTTATCCATTGGAGTTAAAAATGATTTAATTGTTAATAGCTATCATGATGTAAGTGTTGTTCAAATATGCTACTGTTCAGTACATGTGAATTTTTATTGGATATGGACCTGTCTCTTTTCTTATGTGGAAGTCTATCTCAGTCTCAATGACTGCCTGGACTTATCTCTGTCTTGTTCTTGATGTCTCCGCCTTCATTGATTTTATTCTATTTCTTAATTTTCTTCTTATATTTATAGCCCTTCTTTCCTTTTTCTTCTAATCATGAAACAAAGTTTAAATGATTATTTTTATTATTAGACATAATTACAGAGCTCTATATTCTGTATTCTGCTTTTGAAAATTTGATGACTATTACATTTTAGTTCTATGTAAAATCTTGTATAAATAGCTTAGGTTATTTTCCTCCTTTAAAGTAGTAGTAGAAAGAAAAGTTCCTCCTCCCATAAAAGAATAGTATTATATACTTGTTTAAAAATAAAAGTTCCTTGAATCATTTTTCCCATTTGTTTACTTTTCTGCGCTATTTCTGTTACAGAGATGTTTGTTAACATAAAGCTTTACATATAGTTTTCTAAAATGCATACATTTTTAATTGTAGAAAAATTTATTTTTACAAAAACGTGGTGTCCTTAAGATTTTTGAGGAAACATCTAGAGTCCCAAGATATCTTTTTTTTTTTTTTCTTTTTCTTTTTTTTTTTATTATACTTTAAGTTCTAGGGTACATGTGCATAACGTGCAGGTTTATTACATATGTATACTTATGCCATGTTGGTGTGCTGCACCCATCAACTCGTCAGCACCCATCAATTCATCATTTATATCAGGTATAACTCCCAATGCAATCCCTCCCCCCTCCCCCCTCCCCATGATAGGCCCCGGTGTGTGATGTTCCCCTTCCCAAGTCCAAGTGATCTCATTGTTCAGTTCCCACCTATGAGTGAGAACATGCGGTGTTTGGTTTTCTCTTCTTGTGATAGTTTGCTAAGAATGATGGTTTCCAGCTGCATCCATGCCCCTACAAAGGACCCAAACTCATCCTTTTTGATGGCTGCATAGTATTCCATGGTGTATATGTGCCACATTTTCTTAATCCAGTCTGTCACAGATGGACATTTGGGTTGATTCCAAGTCTTTGCTATTGTGAATAGTGCCGCAATAAACATACGTGTGCATGTGTCTTTGTAGTAGAATAATTTATAATCCTTTGGGTATATACCCAGTAGTGGGATGGCTGGGTCATATGGTACATCTAGTTCTAGATCCTTGAGGAATTGCCATACTGTTTTCCATAATGGTTGAACTAGTTTACAATCCCACCAACAGTGTAAAAGTGTTCCCTATTTCTCCACATCCTCTCCAACATCTGTTGTTTCCTGACTTTTTAATGATTGCCATTCCAACTGGTGTGAGATGGTATCTCATTGTGGTTTTGATTTGCATTTCTCTGATGGCGAGTGATGATGAGCATTTTTTCATGTGTCTGTTGGCTGCATGAATATCTTCTTTTGAGAAATGTCTGTTCATATCCTTTCCCCACTTTTTGATGGGGTTGTTTGTTTTTTTCTTGTATATTTGTTTGAGTTCTTTGTAGATTCTGGATATTAGCCCTTTGTCAGATGAGTAGGTTGCAAAAATTTTCTCCCATTCTGTAGGTTGCCTGTTCACTCTGATGGTAGTTTCTTTTGCTGTGCAAAAGCTCTTTAGTTTAATTAGAACCCATTTGTCAATTTTGGCTTTTGCTGCCATTGCTTTTGGTGTTTTAGACATGAAGTCCTTGCCCATGCCTATGTCCTGAATGGTACTACCTAGATTTTCTTCTAGGGTTTTTATGGTATTAGGTCTAACATTTAAGTCTCTAATCCATCTTGAATTAATCTTCGTATAAGGGGTAAGGAAAGGATCCAGTTTCAGCTTTCTACTTATGGCTAGCCAATTTTCCCAGCACCATTTATTAAATAGGGAATCCTTTCCCCATTTCTTGTTTCTCTCAGGTTTGTCAAAGATCAGATGGCTGTAGATGTGCGGTATTATTTCTGAGGACCCTGTTCTGTTCCATTGGTCTATATCTCTGTTTTGGTACCAGTACCATGCTGTTTTGGTTACTGTAGCCTTGTAGTATAGTTTGAAGTCAGGTAGCGTGACGCCTCCAGCTTTGTCCTTTTGACTTAGGATTGTCTTGGCATTGCGGGCTCTCTTTTGGTTCCATATGAACTTTAAAGCAGTTTTTTCCAATTCTGTGAAGAAACTCATTGGTAGCTTGATGGGGATGGCATTGAATCTATAAATAACCTTGGGCAGTATGGCCATTTTCACGATATTGATTCTTCCTATCCATGAGCATGGTATGTTCTTCCATTTGTTTGTGTCCTCTTTGATTTCACTGAGCAGTGGTTTGTAGTTCTCCTTGAAGAGGTCCTTTACATCCCTTGTAAGCTGGATTCCTAGGTATTTTATTCTCTTTGAAGCAATTGTGAATGGAAGTTCATTCCTGAATTGGCTCTCTGCTTGTCTGTTACTGGTGTATAAGAATGCTTGTGATTTTTGCACATTAATTTTGTATCCTGAGACTTTGCTGAAGTTGCTTATCAGCTTAAGGAGATTTTGGGCTGAGGCGATGGGGTTTTCTAAATATACAATCATGTCATCTGCAAACAGGGACAATTTGACTTCTTCTTTTCCTAACTGGATACCCTTGATTTATTTCTCTTGCCTGATTGCCTTAGCCAGAACTTCCAACACTATGTTGAATAGGAGTGGTGAGAGAGGGCATCCCTGTCTTGTGCCAGTTTTCAAAGGGAATTTTTCCAGTTTTTGCCCATTCAGGATGATATTAGCTGTGGGTTTGTCATAAATAGCTCTTCTTATTTTGAGGTACGTTCCATCAATACCGAATTTATTGAGCGTTTTTAGCATGAAGGGCTGTTGAATTTTGTCAAAAGCCGTTTCTGCATCTATTGAGATAATCATGTGGTTCTTGTCTTTGGTTCTGTTTATATGCTGGATTACATTTATTGATTTGCGAATGTTGAACCAACCTTGCATCCCAGGGATGAAGCCCACTTGATCATGGTGGATAAGCTTTTGGATGTGCTGCTGAATCCGGTTTGCCAGTATTTTATTGAGAATTTTTGCATCGATGTTCATCAGGGATATTGGTCTAAAATTCTCTTTTTTTGTTGTGTCTCTGCCAGGCTTTGGTATCAGGATGATGTTGGGCTCATAAAATGAGTTAGGGAGGATTCCCTCTTTTTCTATTGATTGGAATAGTTTCAGGAGGAATGGTACCAGCTCCTCCTTGTACCTCTGGTAGAATTCAGCTGTGAATCCATCTGGTCCTGGACTGTTTTTGGTGGGTAGGCTATTAATTGTTGCCTCAATTTCAGAGCCTGCTATTGGTTTATTCAGGGATTCAACTTCTTCCTGGTTTAGCCTTGGGAGAGTGTAAGTGTCCAGGAAATTATCCATTTCTTCTAGATTTTCTAATTGATATGCATAGAGGCATTTATAGTATTCTCTGATGGTTGTTTGTATTTCTGTGGGGTCAGTGGTGATATCCCCTTTATCATTTTTTATTGCATCTATTTGATTCCTCTCTCTTTTCTTCTTTATTAGCCTTGCTAGTGGACTGTCAATTTTGTTGATCTTTTCAAAAAACCAACTCCTGGATTCATTGATTTTTTGGAGGGTTTTTTGTGTCTCTATCTCCTTCAGTTCTGCTCTGATCTTAGTTATTTCTTGCCTTCTGCTAGCTTTTGAATGTGTTTGCTCTTGCCTCTCTAGTTCTTTTAATTGTGATTTTAGAGTGTCAATTTTAGATCTTTCCAGCTTTCCCTTGTGGGCATTTAGTGCTATAAATTTCCCTCTACACACTGCTTTAAATGTGTCCCAGAGATTCTGGTATGTTGTATCTTTGTTCTCATTGGTTTCAAAGAACATCTTTATTTCCGCTTTCATTTTGTTATGTACCCAGTAGTCATTCAGGAGCAGGTTGTTCAGTTTCCATGTAGTTGAGCGGTTTTGATTGAGTTTCTTGTTCCTGAGTTCTAGTTTGATTGCACTGTGGTCTGAAAGACAGTTTGTTATAATTTCTGTTCTTGCACATTTGCTGAGGAGTGCTTTACTTCCAATTATGTGGTCAATTTTGGAATAAGTGCGATGTGGTGCTGAGAAGAATGTATATTCTGTTGATTTGGGGTGGAGAGTTCTATAGATGTCTATTAGTTCCGCTTGGTGCAGAGATGAGTTCAATTCCTGGATATCCTTGTTAACTTTCTGTCTCGTTGATCTGTCTAATGTTGACAGTGGAGTGTTGAAGTCTCCCATTATTATTGTATGGGAGTCTAAGTCTCTTTGTAAGTCTCTAAGGACTTGCTTTATGAATCTGGGTACTCCTGTATTGGGTGCATGTATATTTAGGATAGTTAGCTCTTCCTGTTGAATTGATCCCTTTACCATTATGTAATGGTTTAGGGTTTGTTTTGATGGTTTAAAGTCTGTTTTATCAGAGACTAGGATTGCAATCCCTGCTTATTCTGTTCTCCATTTGCTTGGTAGATCTTCCTCCATCCCTTTATTTTGAGCCTATGTATGTCTCTGCATGTGAGATGGGTCTCCTGAATACAGCAGACTGATGGGTCTTGACTCTTTATCCAGTTTGCCAGTCTGTGTCTTTTAATTGGAGCATTTAGTCCATTTACATTTAAGGTTAATATTGTTATGTGTGAACTTGATCCTGCCAGTATGATATTAACTGGTTATTTTGCTCGTTAGTCGATGCAGTTTCTTCCTAGCCTCCATGGTCTTTACATTTTGGCATGTTTTTGCAATGGCTGGTACCAGTTGTTCCTTTCCATCTTTAGGGCTTCCTTCAGGGTCTCTTGTAAGGCAGGCCTGGTGGTGACAAAATCTCTAAGCATTTGCTTATCTGTAAAGGATTTTATTTCTCCTTCACTGATGAAACTTAGTTTGGCTGGATATGAAATTCTGGGTTGAAAATTCCTTTCTTTAAGAATGTTGAATATTGGCCCCCACTCTCTTCTGGCTTGTAGAGTTTCTGCCGAGAGATCTGCTGTTAGTCTGATGGGCTTCCCTTTGTGGGTAACGCGACCTTTCTCTCTGGCTGCCCTTAAGATTTTTTCCTTCATTTCAACTTTGGTGAATCTGGCAATTATGTGTCTTGGAGTTGCTCTTCTCGAGGAGTATCTTTGTGGCGTTCTCTGTATTTCCGGAATTTGAATGTTGGCCTGCCCTACTAGGTTGGGGAAGTTCTCCTGGATGATATCCTGAAGAGTGTTTTCCAACTTGGTTCCATTTTCCCCCTCACTTTCAGACACCCCAATCAGACGTAGATTTGGTCTTTTTACATAATCCCATACTTCTTGCAGGCTTTTCTCATTTCTTTTTCTTCTTTTCTCTTTTGGTTTCTCTTCTCACTTCATTTCATTCATTTGATCTTCAATCGCTGATACTCTTTCTTCCAGTTGATCGAGTCGGTTACTGAAGCTTGTGCATTTGTCACGTATTTCTCGTGTCATGGTTTTCATCTCTGTCATTTCGTTTATGATCTTCTCTGCATTAATTAGTCTAGCTGTCAATTCTTCCACTCTTTTTTCAGGATTTTTAGTTTCTTTGTGCTGGGTACGTAATTCCTCCTTTAGCTCTGAGAAGTTTGATGGACTGAAGCCTTCTTCTCTCATCTTGTCAAAGTCATTCTCTGACCAGCTTTGATCCGTTGCTGGCGATGGGCTGCACTCCTTTGCAGGGGGAGATGCGCTCTTATTTTTTGAATTTCCAGCTTTTCTGCCCTGCTTCTTCCCCATCTTTGTGGTTTTATCTGTCTCTGACCTTTGATGATGGTGACGTACTGATGGGGTTTTGGTATAGGTGTCCTTCCTGTTTGATAGTTTTCCTTCTGACAGTCAGAAGGACTGTCTGTTGGTCTGTTGGAGATTGCTTGAGGTCCACTCCAGACCCTGTTTGCCTGGGTATCAGCAGCAGAGGTTGCCGAAGATAGAATATTGCTGAACATCAAGTATACCTGTCTGATTCTTCCTTTGGAAGTTTCCTCTCAGGGGTGTACTCTACCATGTGAGGTGTGGGGTGTCAGACTGCCCCTAGTGGGGTATGTCTCCCAGCTAGGCTACTCAGGGGTCAGGGACCCACCTGAACAGGCAGTCTGTCCGTTCTCAGATCTCAACCTCCGTGTTGGGAGAACCATGGCTTTCCCCAAAGCTGTCAGACAGAGTCGTTCGCGTCTGCACTGGCCCCTGCTGCTTCCCCTGTTGGTCTTCAGCTGTGCGCTGTCCCCACAGGTGGAGTCTACAGAGACAGGCAGGCTTCCTTGAGCTGCTGTGAGCTCCACCCAGTTCAAGCTTCCCAGTGGCTTTGTTTACCTACTTAAGCCTCAGCAATGGCGGGCGCCCTTCCCCCAGCCTCGCTGCTGCCTTGCGGATAGATCTCCGCAGACTGCTGTGTTAGCAGTGAGGGAGGCTCCGTGGGCGTGGGACCCTCCCGGCCAGGTGTGGGATATATTCTCCTGGTGTGCCTGTTTGCTTAAAGCGCCGTTTTGGGGTGGGAGTTACCCAATTTTCCAGGTGTTGTGTGTCTCAGTTCCCCTGGCTAGGAAAAGGGATTCCCTTCCCCCTTGCGCTTCCAGGTGAGGTGATGCCTCGCCCTGCTTCAGCTCTCACTGGTCGGGCTGCAGCAGCTGACCAGCACCGATTGTCCGGCACTCCCTAGTGAGATGACCCCAGTACCTCAGTTGAAAATGCAGAAATCACTGGTCTTCTGTGTCGCTCGCGCCGGGAGTCGGAGACTGGAGCTGTTCCTATTCGGCCATCTTGCTCCGCCCCCCCAAGATAGCTTTTAATAAAAAGTATTCTCGGAAAATTTTCTTCCAGGTAAAGAAACAATTTTCTGTCTGGTGTTGTTAGTGACTCAAATTAACCATAAGATTTTTATTTTTTATTTTTATTTGTTTATTTATTTATTTTTTATTTTTTGGTCATTCACCTTTATTTCAGTGCTGGTAACCATAAGATTATTTTGTATCATGTGTCTGATCTGACTAATCATGCTAGTGGGATAGGATGTTTTCATTGTTTTAATTTCTCTGATGTAAAATGTCATTTACTTCCCTTAAATGGATGCAGTCTTCCTGAGGCAGAGGAAATTTTATTCTGTGTGAGAGTACACAAGGGCATTTTGCCTCTTTTTGCCAAAGGACATGTTGCAAACATATTTTTTCTCTAAAAGCTATTAAATGATCATATTTGCTCTGAAAATCCAGATGTCTCTCAGAAAGCTTTTCCACGAGGACACTTGATCACAAAGAACCTTTGCTTTGTGTTTTGGGGAAGGATTTTTATTTGTTTCATTAAAACCATACATTGCTGCACTATCTGTCTTTCACTCTTTGAATCAGATGAGCATGTATAACCCTGAAAAAATTCCATACAGGACCTCTGCCCTTGTGTCTCTGTGAATGATCCAGTTGATTGAAAGTTATTATTATTATCCTTCCTTCTAAAGCCGACTTTAAGTCAAACTGTCATTAGGAAATTAGATATGAATTGACACTGTGGTCTTTATGGCATGAAATAGCTCATTTCAAGATCTGCAAATCTTCTTTCAACTCTCTGTATATCAAAATACCAACAAAAGCACACTTTTTTTTTTAAACACAGCTAGACTGTTTACTCATTATTCCATGTGTGTTTTTGTTTTGCAATCATGGAAAAGGTTAGAAGGTAAATTTAAACACAGTTAGATGGTACATTACCAAAGCCAGGAGATTTTATGATGGCAGTTTGCAGCCTTGCTTTGGGCGGTACTCTCTCATGCTGCCTGCATTTAGGGGAATTCTGGCCAAAAGTACCAGCGCCCTCTGTATTTGCTGCTGCATACAATAGAAAGGGATTTGGTGTGTATTGTCATTCTCACTTTCAGGAACAGTGCCCCTTAGATGCCATGTCAGATTACAAATCTCTTTGCAGTCATAAAACCCCATGCTGCCTTATATTGGATTATCATTTTAAGTTATGGAACAAACATTTGACATTAGGTTTGGGGGTGAAAGTTGACAAGTGAAATGACATACCAAAGCTATTAACACAGAAGCTGCTTTATAATCTTACTAGTGACCAATTATAACCACAAAAGAAGAGCTACAATGTCTACAATTGAAAAAGTTTTAAAAAATAGAATTGATATTCTCCAGAGTAATGCAGATGAATTAATAAGAAATGTTTTGAGAGCTTATGGATCTCAGACTTCCCTCTAAGGAAAGTGGAGAGGATTTATTTTTCCAAACATAGGCTATACACGATTAATAAGTTACTTATATAGGATATGCACAAAGACTCCCAGCATTTCTTGGACCTGCTGTGGTGAGCCATGGTAAAGTAATATAGAACAATAAGGACAGGAATAGTTGACGCTTAGCTGGATTATTTAAGAGATGAGAAACAGATCAATGATGAAGAACTGAAATTAACAAAGCCAGGATTATACTCTCTGGGAAAGTTCAATGTTCTAATTTCTAAAACCTCTAAGTACTATTTTTTTTCTGGACTCTTACAGTTCATAGACATAAATCTGACCCTATGTAACTTTCTGATTTCCATTACTATTATTTCTCATATTCTGCAACAATTTAATTCTAGCCATTCAGAGATCAATATATCCTTTTTTTTTTTTTTTTTTTTTTTTTTTTTTTACTTATTTTAAAGAAGTAATGCAGGGGTGTATGATAAATCTCTGTATCTTTCACTCAGTTTTGCTGGGAGCCTAAAACTGCTATACAAAATCAAGCCTAGTGTTCCACTTATAAATGTAATTTGGGTGGTTCCAAAGGCCCGTCAAGTCATTTAGGGAATGCAACAGAAGGAACACTAACTTACTTTTTCAGGCCAGTAACATTTTGATATTAAAAACATTTTGATATTAAAATAAATAACAACAGTATGAGGCAAGGAAATTTACAAGACAACATCTCATATAAATGTATATAAAAATTATAAACAAAGCATTGAAAACTCAAGTTGAGTGCCATATATACATACATATATATAACATGACCATAATAGGCTCGTTTCAGTAGTATAATTGGCCCAAGATTTTTAAAGTGTTGATATAATTTAGGTCATAAGCTGAATAAAAAGTAAAAAGTGATCATTTCAGTACTGGCAGAAAAAACAATCCATGTAAAATGCAATATTTCTCTAGAATTTAAGAAAGGCTCTTAGTATTCTAGGAAAAATGGAACATCCTAACTAAATAAAGAACATCTCAAAATTCTATTGTAAGCATTAATTAAATGTTAGGTGTAGAAAGATTCAGTAATACTGATATGTCAGTGCTTCCCCCAAATGATATATTTATTGTAATGCCAATGAAGAATGCTTCTTTGTGGCATCAACAGCTGATTCTAAAATTAAATTGGTAAAGCTGATGACCAAGAGGAACATAGTAGGGTGGCTTGATGTTCCAGTTAGCAACCCTTCCATAAAGCAAACTTTTCCAACTTGTGGCTTGTGGGAGGCATGCAGCCCAGGATGGCTTTCAATGTGGCCCAACACAGATCATAGACTTTCTTAAAACATTATGAGATTTTTTTTTTAGTGATTTTTTTTTTTTTTTAGCTCATCAGCTATTCTTAGTGTTAGTGTATTTTATGTGTGGCCCAAGACAATTCTTCTTCTTTCAATGTGGCCCAGGGAAGCCAAGTGCACTGCTATAAAGCTTTTAGTAATTAGGACAGTAGAATAGAATAGAGAGCCACAAGAAAAACAGCTCATATATGGAAGTATCATATTTGAAAGAGTTGCAAGAAACATCAGTGAGAAGTGAGAACACATTCAGTAAGTGGTGTGGTACCAACTGGCTACCCTTGGATTAAAAATGAGTATGGATTCTGATCTCATATCTTATATGAAAATCAATTCCAGATAGATTAGGGACTTAAATCTGAGAGTCAGAATTTTAACTTCACAAAAAATAAAAGAGAATATCTCTATGGCATTGGGGAAAGAAAGAAATTTTCAGTAAGGTACAAAAAATTGTAAAGTTGATATAAAAATTGATAAAATGACTTGAAGATTAAGAAAATATTTTCATGAGAATCCAATATAATCCACCACAAACACAAAGAATACATTTGGACATAGATCACAGTATTAGCATTCAGAATATGTAGAGAATTAACAGTAAGCAAAAAATAAAAAATAAAATAAAATAAAAAAAGGTAAAAGGTGTAAATACACATTTCATATAAGAAAAAACTAAATTTTCAATCAACATGAGGAAGATATTCAATTGTATAATTCATTAGGAAAATCCAGAATCATAATGAAACACCATTTCACACCCCTCAGATTACCACAAATTTTGAAAAAGACATTTTTTCAGGTTAGCCCTAGGAAAATAATTGTCCCTTATTTCTAAATCTCTCACCACAGCCTTCTCCGAATCTGTAAGATCAACAACGAGAACACAAAATAACACATGATTCATACCTTCAGAATTAGTGAGAGACAGAAAATGGCATGAGTTTCAATGGCAAGTCTGAAAATAACAAGTTCTCGGAGCTGCCACTGAAACTCCACGTTCCCTGGAAGTTTGTGTGTCTCACGTGTGTCCGTGTGAAGAGACCACCAAACAGGTTTTGTGTGAGCAACAAGGGTGTTTATTTCACCTCTGTGTAGGTGGGCTGAGTCCAAAAAAGAAGACAGCCAGCGTGGTGGGATTATCATTACTTCTTACAGGTTTTGGGATAGGTGGTGGAGTTAGGAGCAATGTTTTGCGGGCAGGGGATGGATCCCACAAAGTACATTCTCAAGGGTGGGAAGAATTACCAAGCACCTTCTTCAGGGTGGGGATGATTACAAAGTACAGTGATCAGTTAGGGTGGGGCAGAAACAAATCTCAATGGTGGAATGTCATCAGTTAAGGCTATTTTCACTTGTTTTGTGGATCTTCAGTTGCTTCAGGCCATCTGGATGTGTACGTGCAGGTCACAGGAGATATGATGGCTTAGCTTGGGCTCAGAGGCCTGACATTCCTGTCTTCTTATATTAATAAGAAAAATAAAACTAAATAGTGGTAAAGTCTTGGGGTGGTGAAAATTTTTGGGGGTGGTATGGAGAGATAATGGGCGATGTTTCTCAGGGCTGCTTTGAGAGGGATTAAGGGCAGCGTGGGAACCTAGAGTGGGAGAGATTAAGCTGAAGGAAGATTTTGTGGTAAGGGGTGATATTGTGGGGTTGTTAGAAGAAATGTTTGTCATATAGAATTATTGGTGATGGCCTGGATACAGTTTTGTATGAATTGAAAAACTAAATGGAATAAGAGAGGGAGAGAAACAGGTATTAAAGGACTAAGAATTGGGAGGACCCAGGACTTCTAATTAGAGAGTGCCCAAGGAGGTTCAGCATAGCCCTGCCAGCAAAGATTATTTATTTACTTTAAGAGGGAGTTAAGAGTGGCGGTTTGGGGATAGCACCAGGAGATATCAGCTATGAAGGCTTGGAGAAACGGTGTAAACCGGCAGTGTAAACAAGAGCAGGGCATTTATGAGGAGTTCAGAACGGCGAATAGGAGTATGACTAGACAGAAGAGAGTAGGGATGACAAGTTTTTTGGGGCACAGTCCAAGTTGGTCTGGTGTCTGGAATGAGACTGGGGCCTAATAAAAAGGAGTGTCCATATAGGAGCTCAAACGGGCTGTACCCTGTAGCATTCTGAGGACAGGCCTGAATTCCAAGGAGGGCAAGTGGTAAAAGTATTGTCCAGTCCTTTTTAAGTTGGTGGTTGAGCTTGGTGAGGTAAATACCATTAGTCTGTTCTACCTTTCCTGAAGATTGAGGAGGGTAAGGGATATAAAGGTTTCACTGAATACCAAGAGCCTGAAAAACTGCTTGGGTGATTTGACTAATAAAGGCTGATCTGCTATCAGACTGCATAGAGGTGGGAAGGCCAAACCGAGGAATTATGTCTGACAGAAGGGAAGAAATTTCCTTCTCAGACCCTGTGGGAAAGGCCTCTACCCACCCAGTGAAAGTGTCTACCCAGATCAAGAGGTATTTTAGTTTCCTAACTCAAGGCATGTGAGTAAAGTCAACTTGCCAGTCCTGGGTGGGGACAAATCCCCGAGCTTGATGTGTAGGGAAGGGAGGGGACCTGAGAAATTCTTGAGGAGTAGTAGAATAGCAGATGGAACACTGAGAAGTGATATTTTAAGGATAGATTTCCACAATGGAAAGGAAATGAGAGGTTCTAAGAGGCAGACTAGTGGCTTGCAACCTACATAGAAGAGGTTATGAAATGATGACAGAATAGAATGGGCCTATAAGGCTGGAAGGAGATATTTTCCTTGGTCAAAGAACTATTTGCCTTGTGTGGGAAGAGATTGATAGGTGGAAGTCTCAGTGGAAGAGTAGGTGGGAGTGACCGATAAGAAGGAGAAAAACTGGTCATGAGGGACAGAAGTTGGAATGCTAACTGCTTTTTAGCTACCTTATCAGCATAAGTATTGCCCTGAGAAATGAGATCTGATGCCTTTTGGTGGTTCTTGCAGTGAATGACTCCAGCTTCCTTTGGAAGTAAAGCAACCTTGAGTAGAGTTTTTGTTTTGTTAAAGAGGCATTAATGATGAAGGACCCTTGCATAGTGAGGAAACTTCTTTCTGCCTATATAACAGCATGGTGTTGCAGGATATGGAAGATATATTTAGAGTCAGTGTAAATATTGATGTGTAGTCCCTTTGCAAGAGTGAAGGCTCAACTTAAGGCAATGAGTTCAGCTTACTGAGAGGTAGTGGAGTGGGGCAGAGCAGTAGCCTCGATGATAGATGTGGAAGATACTATAGCATAGCCTGCCTTTGCTGGTGAGTGGTGATTAGGCCTGGTGGAACTGCCATCAATAAACCAAGTGTGATCAGGGTGAGGAATAGGAAAGAAGGAAATATGGGGAAATGGAGTGAATGTCAGTTGTATCAGAGAGATACAGTCATGGGGGTCAGGTGTGGTATCTGGAATAATGTGGGAGGCCGGATTGAAGTCCGGGCCAGGAACTATGGTAACTGTGAGAGACTCAACAAAGAGTGAGTACAGCTGAAGGAGCTGGGAAGCAGAAAGTATATGTGTCAGGTGTGAGGAAGAAAATAGATTTTGGAAGTTATGAGAACTGTAGAGAATGAGTTGAGCATAGTTTGTGATTTTGAGGACCTCTAAAAATATTAGGGCAGCAGCAGCCACCACACACAGACATGAGGGCTAAGCTAAAACAGTAAGGTCAAGTTGCTTGGACAGAAAGGCTACAGGGCATGGTCCTGGCTCTTGCATAAGAACTCCAACTGCATAGCCCTGCACTTTGGCTGTGCGTAATGAAAAGGGTTGGGATGAGTTAGGGACAGCTAGTGTGGGGGCAGATTCTAGGGCTGTTTTTAAGGAACAGAAAGAGGAGTGGCAAAAGGATTTAGGATCTATGGGGTCAGCTAGGTTTGCTTTTGTGAGTTTATGTAATGGTTTTGTTAGGATGGCAAAACCAGGTTCTGAAGGCGAAAGTATCCTACCATGCCCAGGAAGGAAAGGAGTTGTTGTTTTGTAGAAGGGGATGGGGTTTGGGAGATTAGTCAGACACGATCAGCAGGGAGAGCACGTGTTTTCATGAAGAATTATGTTGAGATAGATAATGGACAAGGAAGAAATTTGGACTTGACTGAAGTAATGGGGGCTGTCCACAAAGCCTTGCGGCAGTAGAGCCCAGGTAATTTGCTGAGCCTGATGGGTGTCAGGGTCAGTCCAAGTGAAAACAAAGAGAGGCTGGGATGAAGAGTACAAAGAAATAGTGCAGAAAGCATGTTTGAGATCCAGAATAGAATAATGGGTTATGGAGGGGTTGTGGAGGGAGGTATTGAGGATAGGAGAGTACATGGCTTTGGCACCACGGGGTGGATAGGCAAGACAATTTTGTTGATAAGGTGCAGATCCTGAACTAACCTGTAAGGCTTGTCTGGTTTTCGGACAGGTAAAATGGGGGAATTGTAAGGAGAGTTTATAGGCTTTAAAAGGCCGGGCTGTAACAGGACAGTGATAGCAGGCTTTAATCCTTTTAAAGCATGCTGTGGGATGGGATATCGACATTGAGCATGGTGTGATTAGGTTTTAATGGGATGGTAAGTGGTGCATCATTCGTCACCAAAGAGGAAGTAGAGGTATCCTATATACTTTTGGATTAAGGTGGAAGGATATGAGAGGAAGATGAGAAGGAGGCTTTGGGTTGGGAAGAAGGGTAGAAATGAGATATGGCTGTAGTCCAGGAATAGTCAGGGAAACAGATAATTTAGTTAAAATGTCTCGATCAAAACAGGGAACTGGGCAGGTGGGGATAACTAAAAAGGAGTGCATAAAAGAATATTGTCCAAGTTGGTACCGGAGTTGGGGAGTTTTAAGAGGTTTAGCAACCTGGCCGTCAATACCCACAATGGTTATGGAGGCAAGGGAAACAGGCCCTTGAAAAGAAGGTAATGTGGAGTGGGTAGCCTCCATATTGATTAAGAAGGGGACAGACTTACCCTCCACTGTAAGAGTTACCCAAAGCGTCTGTGTTGGTCCTGTAGGTTTCTGAGGCGATCGGGCAGTGTCAGTCTTCAGCTGCTAAGCCGAGAAGATCTGGGAGGGAGTCAGTCAGAGAGCCTTGGGCCAGAGTTCCAGGGACTCTGGGAGTGGCTGCCAGGTGAGTTGAACAGTCTGATTTTCAGTGGAGTCCCACACAGATGGGACATGGCTTAGGAGGAATCCGGGGCTGCAGGCATTCCTTGGCCCGGTGGCCAGATTTCCAGCACCTGTACCAAGCTCCTGGGGGTGGAGGTTCTGGAGGAACCCCTGGCAGCTGCGGTTCAGGTGTCTGGAGTTCTTGTGTGCTAGAGATGTTCTTGTGTGCTGAAGGCAAGGAATTGCAACTCAGAAATAAGTTGCTACTTGGCTGCCTCTACTGTATTATTGTACACCTTGAAGGCAAGGTTAATTAAGTCCTGTTGTGGTGTTTGAGAGCTGGAATTTAATTTTTCCAGCTTATTGAATGTCAGGAGCAGATTGGGTAATAAAATAAAATATTGAGAATAAGACAGCCTTCTGACCTTTTAGGGTCTAGGGCTGTAAAGCGTCTCAGGGTTGCTGCCGAACGGGCCATGAACTGGACTGGGTTTTTGTATTTTATGAAAAAGAGCCTAAACGCTAACTGATTTGTGAGAGGTTGGATAAATAAAATGGAGCATTAACCTTGACTATGCCTTTAGCTCCAGCCACCTTTTTAAGAGGAAATTGCTGGGCAGCAGGTCAGGGAGGGATAGTCACGGAACAAAACAGTAAGCCAGACCGGGTGTGAGGAGGGGAGATGACAAAAGGATTATAGGGTGGGGGAGCGGAGGCTGAGAAAAAATTGGGACCTAGCTCAGCCTGGCGAGGAGCAGCCTCGGGAGGAGAGGAGAGGTCAGATGGGTCCATAGAAAAGGAAGATTCAAAAGGCTCAGAGACGCTTGGGGTTGGGACTGAAGGGACAGGCGGGAGGGAAAGAAGCAAGATTTGGGACAAGTTGCACTGGGAACGGAGACTAGGGAGGAACCAATGTGTAAAAGAATGTCTGGACGTCAGGCACCTCAGACCGTTTGCCCATTTTACGAGAAGAATTATTTAGATCTTGTAGGATGGAAATATCGAAAATGCCATTTTCTGACTATTTGAAACCACTGTCGAGTTTGTATTAGGGTCAAGCAGCATTGCAGAAGAAAATAAGAAGCTTAGATTTTAGGTCAGGCAAGAGTTGAAGAGGTTTTAAGTTCTTGAGAACACAGGCTAAGGGAGAAGAAGGAGGAATGGAGGGTGGAAGGTTGCCCTTAGTGAAGGAGGCAAGTTTAAAGAGAAGGGTAGAGACACAGAGAGAAGGGGTGGGAGTGCTTGCCCCCCCAGGAAAGTGGAAACAGGGTGAGAGGGGCTTGCCCCGCAAGAAAGTGGAGAAAGGTTGGGGGGTGCTTGCCCCCAGGAAAGTGGAGAAGGGTGGGAGGTGCCTGTCCTCCAGGAAACTGGAAAAGGGGTAGAGACACAGAGAGAAGGGTTGGGGAGTGCTTGCCCCCCAGGAAAGTGGAGAAGGTGTGGAGACATGGAGAGAAGGGATCAGGGGTTGTTTGCTCCCCAGAAAAGCGGTGCTTGCTGCTAGGAGCGAAAGACCAAGGCAGGCGTCCCCATGTGGTCAGACACCTCTGACATGTAGGTGAATAATCAAGAAGGCATCCCCATGTGATTAAACACCAAGGGACTTGTCTTCCCAAGTCCGTGACTGGCGCCAGAGTTTTGAATCCACGGATAAAACACGTCTACTTTGTCTCTACCAGAAAAGGAAAGGTACTGAAATTAAGAGGAGGGAGAGATTGAAGGGTGGCTCCAAGACTGAAAGGAGAAAGAGGTTGAGGGATAGTGAGAGAGGTTGGAGAAATCACTTCTCCAACCTCTTACCTGATTTAAAATCCGTGAGATGTTCCTTGGGCTGGTTGGTCTGAAGACCTGAAGTTGTAGGTGGATCTCTTCATGGAGTGAGGGTGAGGACAGGGGACTGATCTCCCAAAGGAGTCCCGCTGATCCGGGTCTTTGGCATCAAATGTCTCACGTGTGTCCATGTGAAGTGATCACCAAACAGGCTTTGTGTGAGCAACAAGGCTGTTTATTTCACCTGGGTGCAGGGGGGCTGAGTCCGAAAAAGGAGGCAGCCAGCATGGTGCGATTATCATTAGTTCTTACAAGTTTTGGGATAGGCGGTGGAGTTAGGAGCAAATGTTTTGTGGGCAGGGGCTGGATCCCACAAAGTACATTCTCAAGGGTAGGGAGAATTACAAAGAACCTTCTTAAGGGTAGGGGAGATTACAAAGTACATTGATCAGTTAGGGTGGGGCAGAAACAAATCATAATGGTGGAATGTCATCAAGGCTATTTTCACTTATTTTGTGGCTCTTCAGTTACTTCAGGCCATCCGGATATATGCGTGCAGGTCACTAGGGATATGATGGCTTAGCTTGGGCTCAGAGGCCTGACATTGTGGGTTTGGGGAAAAGAAGGGTAAGTTAATTAGAAAAATCTCTATGGACAAAGAAATGGGAAGGAGGGAAGGTAAAATATAGAAAAGGATGGCGCTGTGCCAAGAGGAGCCGTTGAGCACAGGAGCTTGAAGCTGTAGTGAGGTGTGATTGCACCACTGCAGTCCAGCATGGGCAACAAAGTGAGACCTTGTCTCAAAAAAAAAAAAAAAAAAAAAAAAAAAAGAAAGAAAAAGAAAAAAAAAATCCTCTGGACGGAAAAACTCCAGCACCAAGTATTAAGTTGTCAAATGAAATTCTGGAAACCTGGGAGTTATCAACATCAATTACAAATCTGAGAGTGTCCAGAGATGGCTTTTTGGGGGGGGGTGGAGGTGGAAGAAGGAGGTAAGTAGAGAAAGGGTAGAGTGCCCCTTCAGATTTGATAGTGACATGAAAGCAGAATGAAATTAAATTAAGGATGCTCTAGCACTTAAAGAGAAACAAAACATTTTAACTCCCACTTTTCCCCATCACCACCAAAGCAGGCATCAAAAAGACTGCACTTCCCTGTAGTGATAGAAAAGTATGCTATTGAACCAGAAATTCATTTCATGAAAACGCATCGGAATTAAAAGAGAGAGAGAGACCAATTTCAAATAAAGCTATGTAACAAGAAAACAGAAATGCAAATCAAAATATTTCAGGAAAAATCTCTCAAAAAAAGAATTGAAACAGGAGGAAACAATAACACAACATTCACACCTGAATTAAATGGCCCTCAAACATTCAAGCAAGCACTTGGAAATCTAAAAAGTCCATCTATTATCAGAAATTAAGAAAAGAAAGGAGGTGGAGGCAGAGGAAGAGGAGCAGACGTGGCAGCAAAAAGGAGCCAGATGAAGATAAATAAGAGGACAATGAAGATGGAAACCAAGAAGGAGAAAGCGGGGAAGGGCAGCAGTGATGAGAGTTGACTAACAAAATAAAGTAAAATGGAATAAGTTACAATGTGTCAAGGAATAATATGCCTGTCTCTCCCAGGTTGTATGGCTCTCCAGGTAGCATTGAGAGTTTTGATATGCTTCTTGTGGAAGTATGAATTGTACATCTATTTTGGATAGCAGTTTGGCATTGTCTATACATATGGCTATGTATCACAGAGTAATTCTGTATACTCATTATGGGAATATGAATCATACATCAATTTTGGATAGCAGTTTGGCATTAACTATTAAAATTGAAGATATTATACTCTGCACTCAGAATTCTAGCTCTTGCGCAACATAATCTAAAGCAGGGATCCGCAAACCACAGCCCATTGGCCAAATCTGACCTACTTTCCTAATTTTGTAAATAAAGTTTTATTGGAACACAACTATGTCTATTTGTTTATATGTTGTCTATGGCTGCTTTTATGCAAAACAGGAGTTGGGTACTTGCAACAGAACCCACAGTTGTCCTACAAAGCTGAAAACACTGTCTCTCTGGCTCTGTGGTAAAAATTTGCTGATGACTAGTCTAGAGAAACTCTTGTTCATATGAAGAAACATGTAGAGAATGTTAATGTAAAAGTTGAAAACCTCACAAGTGTTCATCACCAGTGTAACTAAACTAAATTGGAATGGTTTCCAATAATAGACTGTTTACTATACAGCAGACAAAATGAAGAAGGTACAAATGTATGCAACCACACAATTGCGTCGCCAAGTAAACTGCTGAGTGAGAAAAAGGAAGTATGAACACTATATTTCCATTTGTGACAAGGTTAAAACATGCAAACTGAACTACTTGTAGTTTAGGGAATCATATGTATGAAATAAAATAAAATAAGGGACAATTTAAGTTGGTGTCACATTTATCATTAGAGTACAGAGAAAAAAAAAGCAATAAGAGTGACTCCTACTAGGAGTGTCAAGGATATGGATCAATATTTCTTTCTCTAAGTGAGTACTGAGCCACGGCTGTTGGCTTATAATCAACATTTGCATTGTGCTTTTTTGTTTGTTTGTTGTTTTTAAAAATTACTTCAAATCTTAGATCAAATACTTAACTGCCTTTTTAGCAAGAGAAACTTACCTAACACTTATTATCTTATCATCTCCTCAAATTATGATTTTCTTCTGACTTTTTACTTTTTAGCATACCTAGCATATACACCGACGTGGACATTTCTCAATGCTGAATTGTTAATTTTCTATGTATTTCTGAAGGAATTAGCTAGATGCATTTATACATGAGCATAACACAGACACTTGTATATATATATATATATATATATATATATATACACACACACACACAGTCATATTCCATATGCTTAGAGAATAATTATAAAGAATTGCACAGGGGACATTGCATGAGACTTCGTGTCATATGTCCTTGGATAGGTTATGACCCTGCCTGTGGGGTGATCCCTGAGGGTTCCTTCATCTCAATTCTTTCCCCTGTGAAATGAGAACGCAGTAATAATCATATCTACTTTTCTATTTTTGTGTGGATAAAATAATGCTTGGTGTCATTCATAAAAGGAATATTTTCAATGCCACTTCTGGTCTCAGACATGTACTGTCTGCCTGTCTCTGTTCCAGGTTGTATGGCTCTCCAGGTGACATTGACCTCTGGCCTGCCCTTATGGTTGAAGACCTGATTCCTGGTACGAGAGTGGGACCAACACTTATGTGCCTGTTTGTTACCCAGTTTCAGCGGCTAAGAGATGGAGATAGGTGAAGGATTATCTGTTATACTTATTAAACATCACAGAAGTTATTTTTGACCTGCAATGTATATGTACAACCCATTGTGATTCACATTTTTTATGATTTAATGCATATTGAGTATAATAAATAGCAGACAGCATTTGGTGACAGAACTTTTGTAACCACCAATATTATCAGATAGCATTTATTTTTGTAAATCTTTGTAAGAAGAGAAGAAACAGAATTTCTCAAAAAGCAATAGAAGTGGGTGATTAAGACATTGACAGCTAGATGGACTACGTTGTGCTTGAATCTGAGTCTCACCACTCACAGCTGTTTAACTTTGGACATGTATCACTTGGAAACAGGTTCCTCATCTGTAAAGTGTGACTAACAATTATACCTATTCCATAGGATGTCTGCAACCTTCAGTGATGTTGAGAAGGAAGGAATTGAGAGCAGCCTTGAGATTCCCTCCCTTCATTCTCATGGAGGAAGACCTGCTGACCCTAGACCAGATCTCCTTATAAAATTACATTATGAGGGCATTTACGAGTGGAAAGATAACAGGGAACTCTTCTGTAAAATTTCTTGATTTATCTAAAGTGTTCATTGTAAATAAATTTAATCATGAAATAATGGGAAATAGCAGGCTGGAGAATGTAAGTTAGTCATGTAATCTCTTTACTGTTCCAAAACTAACCATGAATAAAAACCAGGAAACACAAACCTAAGCATCCTCTCCTGAGTGGACATGTGCTCTTCTATTGCTTGGGATCCAGTATGTTCCAGGGCATGGTATCTTCTGAATCATTAGTAAAGCTTAGTGTTGAGTAAGATCTAGGAATCTTGTAAATCTCTTTGACAATATAACCTTTTATAGTATTGCAGAGATAATATATATAAGACTTGAAACAAAGCCCAGAGCTTAGTTTTTAATTAAAATTACAATAAAAATTATTCTTTAAATTTCCTTTCAAATCTCTTCCACTTAGAAATTATAGAGAAAGTAGCAAAGGACTTAATTCCCTTTATTGCACATTGGTAACAATTAATAGTATATTTCCTTAAAATCATTTTTAACATTGAATTTCTTTACCAACACAATTGGGTTAATATGCTCAATTGGCAATAGTTTAAGAATACGTGTAGTCAAAGACTGAAAATAATTGAAAAAGCTTCAGTTTGGGGGGTAAGCTGTCTTCCCCATATATATTAGTTTGCAAGGCTATTGTAACAAAGTCACACAGCCTGGATAGCTTAAACAACAGAAATTTTTTGTTTTCACAATTCTGGAGGTTAGATGCTGATCAAGGCATCAGCAGAGTTGATTCCTACTAGGGTGTCTCTTCCACCCTGTAGATAGCATCTTCTCTCTGGGTCTTCACTTGGTCATTGGTCTGTATCTATGTCCACATTTCCTTTTCTTATAAGGACACCAGTCATATTGGGTTAGGGCTCACCCATATGATCTATTTTTACCTGAAATACCTATGTAAAGGCCCTATCTCCAAATAGAGTCACCTTCAAAGGTACTGGGGCATAGGACTTTAACATATACATTTTAGGGGGACACAGCTCAGTCCATAACATCAAGAGAGTGGTAAGAAGTCCTTTTGCTTACCATCTTAATTTCCTGTTCTATACCCAGTATAAAAAAGTGCTTGGCCTATGGTATTCAAATATTTACTGAATGATTAAACCCAAGGATTGACTTTACTGAATTAACTCAAATATTGACTTTAATCTTTTATTTAAAATTGATCGTATCCTTTCATTTAAAATTGAATGTGCTTATTCTAGTTAATTGATAGATATAACCAAATAGTATATATTAATTATCGAAAGTGGTACTCTCTTTGTAGGCAAACATATTAATATTACCTTGCTCAGACAATTTCTAAGGTTAGTTCATAGAATTTAAATGTAGCAATAGGGCTAGGTGCGGTGGCTCATGACTGTAATCCCAACACTTTGGGAGGCCGAGGTGGGCAGATTACTTGAGGCCAGGAGTTTGAGACTGGTCTGGCTAACATGGCAAATCCCCGTCTCTACTAACGATATAAAAATTAGCCAGGCATGGTGACAGGAGCCTGTAATCCCAGCTACTCGGGAGGCTGAGGCAGGAGAGTTGCTTGAACACTGGAGGTGGAGGTTGCGGTGAGCTGAGATCCTGCCACTGCACTCCAGCCTGGGCTACAGAGTGAGTGAGACTCCATCTCAAAATAAATAAATACATAAATATATATATGAAAAATTTAAAAATGTAATAATAGACTTTTCTTTTTTGGGAGAAAACCTTAGAAAACTTTCCTTTGAATCCTTTTGTAAAGCTTGAGGTAGAAAGTGATGACAGTTTGGAAGCATGGGATTTAAGAATGTTGTAAATATTGGAGGGAATTAAAAGGATACTCAGTTGGAGAACAAGCATAATCCTTTCAGTATGAGTCTTTTATGTTGAGCTCTTCTTGGTGCATTGTGGCTGTTTGACATGCAGCAGAGTTCTCAGGCCACAGACCCACGACAATGCTTTCTTTGTTGGCTATCAGGTTCTGGTATGAAAATCCTGGAGTATTTACCCCGGCACAACTCACTCAGCTGAAGCAGGCGTCCCTGGGCCGAGTGCTTTGTGACAATGGTGACAGTATTCAGCAAGTGCAGGCTGATGTCTTTGTAAAGGCAGAATACCCACAGGATTACCTGAGCTGCAGTGAGATCCCAAAGGTGGACCTGCGAGTGTGGCAAGACTGCTGTGCAGGTCAGTAATAATGCAATGAGTGCGATCTGGATTGATGTGCATGTTCATGCACTTGAATTGTTTTCAGTGTCAAAGATGTGATTTAAACAAAGATACACAAAAAGCCAACAACACAGAACTTTCCTTTTGGAAATCTGATGGATGATGAAGGGGTGGACACCAGGAAAAACAGAGGCTCCCAACCTGCCCAGCCTCTTCCATTCCGCATTAACCTTGTTAGAATGGGGACACTTGCTGGCAAAACTGGCCTCTGCCTTCTTACTGCATTTCAGATTTCTGCACCAAAGATCAAACGCCAATCGCTTGGTACTGACTATATCTACTTCTTGGTGTTCATCTAACAAGAGAGAAATGAAAGTTGATAGTAACTTGGCTAACTTAGACTATTCATTCTTTATAAGATGTGGCAGTAGTGCTCACTGGAAGTACAAAGAAATTTTGATAGAGTCAGGAAAAAACTTTCCCTAATGGCACAACAGAATTGGTGGTATCTACAACATCACTGTTTATGAACCAAACTTTCCCTAAGGTGCTTCTATAAGCATCTGTTTTGTTCTCACAATATCCCTTTAGAAATGTGGATTTCTTTCTCCTTTGATGAAAGTATGGCTCAAAAATATTAGATGACTTTCTCAAAGTCCAAATATGAGTAAGTGGTAGAGACAGGGCCAGAGAAAAGATGTATCGTTTGTTGAAACCTGGAGGTGAACTGAGGACTTGATGGTTCTCAAGCAGAACATGCTGACGTCTTCACGGGTAAGATGTCACAGGTGTCTGTCACAGGGAGGATACTTGGAGCTCCTCTGGACGCCAACGACACAAGTGCCACCACAGGTTCATACCTGCTCCATGTAGTGGCCATGGGTCTGGGAGTTCTGATGTTCTCTAGGACTGAAATGATCATTCTGAGTAGCTAAGTAGTACTAGAGATTTGTGGTCGGGCGGCGGGGGAGGGGGGGGTGCGGAATTGAAAGCCACTGCTAGAAGCGTGATAGAATACTGGCTGCGTGCGATGGCTCACACCTGTAATCCCAGCACTTTGGGAAGCCAAGGTGGGTGGATTGCTTGAGGACAGGCTTGGCCAACATAGCAAAACCCTGTCTCCACTAAAATTATGAAATTTAGCCAGGCGTGGTGGTGGGCACCTGTAATCCCAGCTACTTGGGAGGCTGAGGCAGGAGAATCACTTGAACCCTGGAGGCAGAGGTTGTGGTGAGTCCAGATCGTGCCTCCAGCCTGGGTGACAGAGCCAGACTCAATGACACCTGAGTCAAGGTTGTCTTTTTCACTGCGGTGGTGCTTTATTGGACACAGCAAAAAGGAATGTGGTACTGTGGTGAGGGTGGCATTCTTTCCCTTACCTCAAGTTCTTGGTGATTAAATCCAGGAATAATGAAATAGTCCCCCCTCTTCAGAATGTTGGGGGAACAGGGAACAGTATACAAACTATATTAATGGCAACTACTAACACTCCTTTGCTTCTTTCCAATGTCCCTGGGATGGGGCATAGGGCCTGGTGAGCAGAGGGAGAGATAGATGGCATGGCAGGGTGTGGGCTGTGATGACCAGAGTGGTGCCCTGCAAGGAAGCAATGGCTCCGTGTAGAGGCCAGGGCTGGGTGCCCCTTATACTGACACATACCATTTCTAGCTCTTCTCACCTCTGGCCATGTGATAGGTGATTCATGGAAACACTTAGCTCATATAATTGTCCTGAGTCTTTCAAGGTGGGTGTTATTATCCCTGGTTTACATATGAGGAAAATAAGGCTCCTGGAAACTAAATACGTTTTCTAAGGTCCCACAGCTGACCTGAAGGACTCGGCTCTTTCCTCTGTGCCCACCACCACCTGGTAGCACCTGTAGGGTAGGTGCATGGCACAGAGACAGCAAGCAGGTCCCCACCAAGGGCGGTTCCTCTGCTGCCCTCCCTCCATTGCCATTGTTCCACGTTGAAGACTCAGAGGAGGAGGGCTCCTCTGGTTATTTAAATGGTAATGCGTCTGCTATGGGCAACATTTGTTATGGAAAATGCAATGCAAGGATGTAACAGACCAGGAGTGGGTTGGGGTTTATGCAGTGTTCTTATCAAGATCTGTGGTCCCAATGAATAATAATACTCTTTCTCTGTGAGTGTCTTTAAAAAATCTCTGGAAATGAATAAGCCAGTAGTAAACATCTGCTACTTAATTGGACACAAAAATACAGTGTTTTTTTTTTTTTTATGGCACTATAAAAATGCTCAGAAGTCATGTCAGTAACAAAATTACCTAAGGATATGAATATATCTTATGTAGTTCCAACCATAATGTAATGTTTATAATGAGAACCATTACAAATGGATACACGTGTATTTTTTTTGTGTGTACTTTTTGACTAACAAGCATGGATTTTTCAGAAAAATTAAAAGACAGTTTAAAATGAGTGGCTTAAAAAAAAGGTGTTTAGTAACTGCTCAAAAGTGGACCACTTTCTTATGGGATGGGCTTCTTACACTTACCAATTAACAGAAACATTGCTCTATGTAGATTAGGGGCATGCTGAAACACTCAGATCTCTGAGGAACTAGTTTCTAGACTGTGGCTCCGTAGTTTCAGATAGGGTATACATTTTAATGGTTTGAGTTAATTAAGGCAGTTGAGAAGTGCTGGTTTGACTCCACTGAGTCCATCCCTGAGACCTGAAGTTGTGAATTTCCCAGACAGAGAAGGTGTGTTAAAAGACCTAGAAACTATGTCACTACTCAGTACACTTGCCTTTGTTGTGTGTTCATTCATGTTGTATTAATAGATTTCTTTCCTCTCTTTTGCTAATCTCACTCTCAGATTAAAATAAGCAATGGTGCTTAAATGATTGATTGACTGATTGATTTTGAAACAGTCTGTCTCTGTCGCCTAGGCTAGAGTGCAGTGGTGCAATCTCAGCTCACTGCAACCTTTGCCTCCTGGGTTCTAAGTGATTCTCCGGCCTCAGCCTCCCAAGTAGCTGGGATTACAGGCCCACACTATTACGCCTGGCTAATTTTTGTATTTTTAGTAGAGACAGGGTTTTACCATGTTGGCCAGGCTGGTCTTGAACTCCCGATCTCAAGTGATCCGCCCACCTCAGCCTCCCAAATTGCTGTAATTACAGGCATGAGCCACCATGCCCAGCGGATTTAGTTGTTTTAACTAGCATTATCCTAGAGTAAAATAGAGACCTCCATTTGGGATGTAAAGGGCCACTCCAAGCAGTCCTAGTGGTTCATTTTGTTAGAATGAAATGTATGATTAAATTGACCCTCAGCTCTTTATGTTGCTTTTATAGAATAATTTTATTTTCAACAGGGCTATTTTTTTTTTTTTCATTTTTGTTTCCCACGAATAATAGCCTACTGGTTAATACTGATATCAGCATCTTCCAAATTTAACTACATTTTTTTAAAAACCTGGAGAAACTCTTCTCCTAAATTCCTAAACACATTGAAATGGGCTCTGAGTCTGTTTAAACAGTGATAATATAAATACAATCAAGATTTACATCATTATATCTTGTTATTCTTTGAAGGTAGAAGGCATGAGATCTAAATAATGGAGCTGGGATTTGTGTCACTTAGCTGTAAGACTATGGGCTTGTATGGGTAATCAAACTGGAAAAAGTTGGGGTGTTAAGGATTTGGTTTGCATTTTTCATGTCATTTATTATGTTCAATGAAGAAGTTTGTTATCCACTGTTTTTGTTTTGTTTTGTTTTGTTTTGAGGTGGAGTTTTGCTCTTGTTGCCCAGCCTAGAGTACAATGGCGTGATCTCAGCTAACCGCAACCTCTGCCTCCTGGGTTCAAACGATTCTCCTGCCTCAGCCTCCTGAGTAGCTGGGATTACAGGCATGCACCGTCAAGCCTGGCTAATTTTTGTATTTTTAGTAGAGACAAGGTATCTCCGTGTTGGTCAGGCTGGTCTCGAACTCCCGACCTCAGGTGATCCATCCATCTCAGCCTCCCAGAATGCTGAGATTACAGGCATGAGCCACTGCACCTGGCCCTACCCACAGTTTTTAACCCATGAATTTCAGTTTCTCTTCACAGAAACTAGAGACCATTCTAAAACAGCGTGGTGTTTTTATTTTCCTTTCTGCCCTTAACTACTTTCATTGTCGTGCATTGTTTTTATAAATTTCCTCAAGTCATTCTATGTATTTCTTATATAAGTAATTCCTTTAAAATATTGCTTAGTGTTTAATGGATAGAATTGTATATACCAACATTTATACAGTCATACTTTGCATATCAGGACTTATATTTCCATAGGCTAGGTTCTTATAGAACTCCCAAAGTAAAGTTGCTGAGGTACAGGATATAGGCTTTTTAATGAAAAAAAGTGTTGTCATATTTATTTCTAAAAAGATAAACATGACGATTCCACAAACAATTATATTAATACCCACTTTATTTCCCGACCAGCAATTGGTAATATAGTCCTCGGTTTTTTGATAGTGCAGTGAGTAAAAACTTAATTATCTCAAGCTCATTTTAATTTTCATTTCTCTGTTAGTATGTTTAAACAGCTGTTTCCATGGTTTTTGGTTTTGAGGATTGGCTGTGTGCATTGTGTGTTCATGGTCTTTGTCCTTTAATCGATCTGTATGAGCTCTCTGCAAATGCTATGTGTTAACAATGGTGAGGGTGAACATCCCAGGCTTACCACTAAATTGAAACGGTTTCATCATTTACCCAGCAGCAACGTACTTGCTTCCTCTTATGTGAATTTCTTTCTTTTCTTTTCTTTTTTTTTTAGACGGAGTCTTGCTCTGTCGCCAGGCTGGAGTGCAGTGGCGCGATCTTGGCTCACTGCAACCTCCACCTCCCGAGTTCAGGTGATTCCCCTGCCTCAGCCTCCAGAGTAGCTGGGACTACAGGCACCCACCACCACACCTGGCTAATTTTTGTACTTTTAGTAGAGACGGGGTTTCACCATGTTGACCAGGATGGTCTTAAACTCCTGACCTCCCAAAGTGCTGGGATTACAGGTGTAAGCCACTGCGCCTGGCTTATTTGAATTTTTTATGCTTAAGTAGATTTCTTTCAGTCCCTTGGTCCTCTCTGTAACAAAGTAGCTGCTGCATTTCATCTGTGCTGCTCCTTCTCCCTGTGCACCGCCTACCATCAGGTCCTAGTGTACAGTGGGCTTCATTAATGTGAGGACTTTCTTTAATTTAGTTACTTCATTTACCGTTATTTAGAGCCTCCCTTTTCAAATTAGCCTTATTTATTTTTCCCATTATTTGCATATGCATTATATACATAAATACATAAAATGTTTCATCTATGTCTGTATACAAGTATAGGTGTGTACACATACAGATATGTACGTTGTTAAAAATCTCAGACAAATTGAATTTCACAGACTTTAATTGACAAAGGGCAGTCTCCTGAGCCAGAGCAGGCTCAGAGAGACTCCAGCACAGCCACATGGTGGAAGAAGTTTTATGGATAGAAAAAGAGAAACGGGCCGGGCGCGGTGGCTCAAGCTTGTAATCCCAGCACTTTGGGAGGCCGAGACGGGCGGATCACGAGGTCAGGAGATCGAGACCATCCTGGCTAACACGGTGAAACCCCGTCTCTACTAAAAAACTACAAAAAACTAGCCGGGCGAGGTGGCGGGCGCCTGTAGTCCCAGCTACTCGGGAGGCTGAGGCAGGAGAATGGCGTCAACCCGGGAGGCGGAGCTTGCAGTGAGCTGAGATCTGGCCACTGCACTCCAGCCTGGGCGACAAAGCGAGACTCCGTCTCAAAAAAAAAAAAAAAAAAAAAAAAAAAAAAAAAAAAAAAAAAAGAAAAAGAGAAACGATGTATGGAAAACAGAAGTGAGGTTCAGGAACAGCCAAATTGGTCACAGTTCGGGTTTTGCCTTATTTGAACCCAATTTGAACAGTTGGCTGCCTTTGATTGGCCAACTGATTATGAGGCTCACCTGGTACAAGAGTTGATTACAGTCTGTTTGCACTTCCAGTCAGGTTCACTATGCCCAGACATCTTTAGGCCAAACTTAAAATTTGTAAGGAGGCAGCTTTGGGCTAAACTTAATTTAGCAATTACTTCTGGTCATCCTCTCAACTTTGGGAGATAGACCAAAACTTCAGGAATTAATGTCACTCTATCATCATCCTAAATGTCAAGTAATTTTGTGTGTGCATGAGGGTTAGAGTAGGGGCAACCTTCTTTTGTTGGAATCTGCTGTTTACAGGGGGGGAAAATGATCATTTTAGGACCTATCTCCTTCCTTAAAGTTTCAGTTTGGTTATGTTGCATTTAGCATAAGTGCCTCCATTTTGTTTTTGTCTGGTTTGTTGGGGCCTAGTGCAGGAGCTCAGTCCAAAAGAATGACCTCCCATAATTTTGTTTAAAGCCTCCTCTCCCTTTTTGGTAAGGTTCTCACATAGGTGAGTGTGTGACCAATACTTAGGGCTTTATCACCACTCTCAGTTACCATCATTTTGGGTTTTCTGTCTCAGCATATCATTCATAGGCTACGATGTTCTCATGGTCACATGTTTCTTTGAGTTTTTGTCATTCCAGTTGAAGAAAGGCCATTTGACATTCTACAGATGGTTGCATGCAAATGTTTAAAATTTTTGAGAGAATACAATGCAGCAGGGAGACTGCTGTTATGATTATCAGGAGGATAATACCAAGAGCTTGGAATATGCTCCTTACCTGGGGTCCCGTAAACCAAACCAACCAAATAAAATCAAATAGGTCAAAGAATGTGCTAGGTAAAGAATCTACTCACTTTAACCAAGGAGCCTGCTCATTAATTCCTTACAACTGAATCTCTATAATATCTGATGTGATGTATTTCTTCATGGGTAACAAGAAGTGCCAACAACCGCACAGACACTTCTCTGTTTACCATTAAGTAATCTAGAGCAATTTTATTATTTAGCACAACTTTCACAGGAGCATTTAAAGTCTGTTGTATAACCGGCTGGGCACAGTGGCTCAATCCTGTAATCCCAGCACTTTGGGAGGCCAAGGCGGGCAGATCACTTGAGGCCAGGAGTTCCAGGAAAGGCTGGCTAACACAGTAAAACCCCATCTCTACTAAAAACACAAAAATTAACTGAGTGTGGTGGTGGGTGCCTGTAATCCCAGCTATTCGGGAGGCTGAGGCAAGAGAATTGTTTGAACCCAGGAGGCAGAGGTTTCAGTGAGCCGAGATCGTGCCACTGCACTGCAGCCTGGGCTACAAAGCAAGATTTCATCTCTAAAATAAAATAAAGAAAAAAAAAGTCTATTGTATAACATAGCATTTACAGTATTATCTGCTATAAGAGCCTATCATGAGGGATAAATTTCTAATCATTGCTTCATTTACTCCAAACCATGGAAAAAGAAACTTAATAAAAGATGCCCATTTGGAAGAGTGAAGGCTTCCTATTAATTTTCTCCATAACCTGTGGCAGCAATGTTCTCTTTAACCTATGATGTAGGTTAAGATTAGGAGGGTATCAATGTTCTGTTTCTGACTGATTATGAGACAACAAATGTACCATGAACATTTCTCGCTTACACTGGCCCTTCATCTTCCATCTATCAAAGCATAAAGTTGTCTATGTATAAGGCTGGCTTCAATATTTTTCACAAAATTAAAGTATACCCCATGAGTCCACACAACAGTCTCCTTTTTCACTTTTGTTGTTCATAGAAGTATAAGCAATGAAAAAAATAGAAAGATAAGAGTCTTATGATAGCAGATAAGTCTTGATTCTCGATCTGGTGAAAAAGCTACCCATATCAATGGTGTCATCTTCTTCTGGGGAGAATTTTTCCTGGTTAGCTTTACCTTAAAGTTTCCAGTGGGAATACATTTGTAAGAGTGTGAAGGGGACCTTCTGAATTGTGAGGTCATGAACCCAAGGTTCAAGGTCTCAAAGTTTTGCTACAATGTGATGGCAAAGGCCAACGCTGATGTTGTTCTCAGAAGGTTCAGTCTTCAGGTTCTAGATTGTGAAGGGATTGATTGTCCTCAGTCAGATCACCATATAAAGCTTTCTTTACCTTGTGAAAATACACCTTGACATAGTGCATTAAGGCTTTGCAGCATTTAGTTATGTTAGAGTTTATTAGTAGAAGGTATATGACACTGTATTATTAGGGGGATAGGCCTTTCAATGATATAATAAAGGTGTCAACTTATGTTTTACACCGGAAGTGGGTCTGATTGTCATTAATCTACAATACCTTTGACCAAAACAATTCAGTCAATTCAGTTAGCTTTGCCCAGTACTATAGTATCTATAATACCTTGCTTAACTGTTTTATAACTTGTCCAGTGAAATAAGTATCCTATCTCTGGCTATTTCTCCAGGAATAATCTTTTAGCTACTGTTATAACCTCAGCCCTTGTGCATGGGAAAGCTTTCATACAATCGGAAAACATGCACTGAAAATGTCTTCCCCTAGGTACTAAAGGAGGAGACCACCCCTCATATTATCTTCTGCCCAATTTCTGCCTCCATAGAAAGAAGAAGCAAAAACTAAAAGGCAGAAATGAAATCCACAGGTAGACAGTCTGGCGCAACACCCTGGGCCTGGTAGTTAAAGATCGACCCCTGACCTAATTGTCTATGTTATCTATAAATTACAGACATTGTATGGAAAAGCACTGTGAAAATCCCTTTCCTGTTCCATTCTAATTACTGGTGCATGCAGCCCCCAGTCACATACCCCCTGCTTGCTCCTTTTTCACTTTTGTTGTTTTACACCGGAATTACACCCCCAATTGATCACAACCCTCTCACGCAGACCCCTAGAGTTTTAAGCCCTTAAGAGGGACAGGAATTGCTCACTCGGAGAGCTCTGTTTCTGAGACGTGAGTCTTGCTGAAGCTCCCAGCAGAATAAAGCCCTTTCTTCTTTAACTTGGTGTCTGAGGGATTTTGTCTGTGACTTATCCTACTACAGTACTTTCACTGTCTTCGTCCAGGTACCTTCCCTAATGTCTTCCCCCATATGCCATTTAGCCACGTGGCACCCAGGAGGACTATGAAGGGCAATGCCTGTCTAAGTCCTGAATTTCCATGCCTGATGCAGAAGTCAGGCCAGAAAACAGCTGTGAGGAGGATGACTGGAGGATACAACCCCTTCCAGAGAAGCCAGGAGGTAAAACTGGGCCAGGGAAGAATGGGCCATGTTTGGCTTGATCCTGGCTTGTGGGTGCTGTTCTAGGAACTGAGAACTTATCCCCAGGCTTCACCATGGCCATCTGTCCAGATCACCAAATCCAGACTCTCAAAACCAAACCATAAGCTCACAGTCAAATCAAACAAGTACCTACTTATATTTAACTGACAATTTTGAAACCATTCATATTTTGCCAACAATTTAAAAACAAATTTTATTTACCAAATCTTATCACATACACTTAACATATATAGTAGACATATGAACACAGACAGAAACAGATCTTCTGGCTTTCATAAAGCTAGCTTATAAATAATTTTCACTTTCTCTCTTTAGACTATCCCTTTTTCAATCACATGCTTCATTGCCCTAAGCAACCTCCAGCCAGGCAACTCCAAATCCGTACTTCTAAAGGGCCAACTCCCAAGCCAAACAAGAAAATCTGTATTTCGACAGCACAGAGCTAAGACTTTAGGCCTAAATATTGTATCATCAGCTCAAACCAAGGAAAAAATAGTGAAAGTAAAAGTTCAGTTAAGACAAGATAGTATGAAAAGCACTTTAAAAAATGTTTGACTTGTCATGTAAATTGAAAACAATGGCAAGAATTTCTAATGTACACAGGCAGATATCCTTAAAGATGCAGATTTCCTTTATAAATGTAGATTTCTTTTACAAAAAGGTTTAAAGATAGCCAGTTAAATTCCAGAAAGGCATATTTTAGTTCCATGGGTGTTCTTTCTAACTTAACTACTGTTTCTTAGCTGAAATTACTGAGTTCAGCATGGAGCCCATTAAGGAATAGGGCAAAGAAAGCATTTTCCATGACTGGATTCAGCATGGATAGCTGTGAGAAAGAAGACAGTCTACTTTAGTGAAGGTCTTATCTTTTGTAAACACTTTGGGATAGCTTTCTTTTTGCCTTTGGGGAAGAATAATAACTAAACCAAAAGGTTAATAGATATTTTCTTATCAATTAGTCTCTTAAACTTTTTATTTTCCATGTACAAAAAGTCTTTTAAAAAATAGTAAAAATAATAACATCTTTTTAGAAGCTTCTGCCTATCAATAGGTGTCCCTAAATGAGACTAATTCAAGAATTCTGCTTTTCTTTTTCTTTTCTTTTTTTTTTTTTTTTTTGAGATGGAATCTCACTGTGTTGCCCAGGCTGGAGTGCAGTGGCAAGATCCTGGGGTTCAAGTAATTCTCCTGTCTCAGCCTCCAAAGTAGCTGGGACTACAGGTGCCCACTGTCACATCTGTCTAATTGTTGTATTTTTAGCAGAGATGGGGGTTTCACCATATAGGCCAGGCTGGTCTCGAACTCCTGACCTTAAGTGATCCGCCTGCCTTGGCCTCCCAAAGTGCTGAGATTATAGGCGTGAGCCACCGCACCTGGCCAGGAATTCTCATTTTCAGATTCACTGCTTAAAGTGTGGTGTTATTCATTTGGAACATTCCATTCTAATTTTAAATTACCTTTAGTTAGATTTTACCACTTCTATAAGTGTTTGCTGCTTCCAGAGTTGATATTTATACATGAAAATGTAGGCATAGCTGGAAGGTGGATTATTCAGTTCTTTAGAAACTAAGGATCTCCTTTTTAGCTTACATCTTGGCTTTGGCTATCAGATCTCCTTGATCAACTTAGTTAATGATTTTTTTTCCTACCTAAGCACACAAAAAAAATAAAAGTGCTAGGAAGCAGTAGAACACAAAAATCTTTGTGAATTTCCAAAAGCTGAAATTTACACCTCCTGCAATATATCCATTTATTATCACTTTCTGTCAGACATAAGAGGCCTCTACTGGATCCAAGCAAGTTAATATCAGATTCAATGTGATTCTGCATCAGTCCAGTTTCTGTTGTGTTTTCTGAACCCAGTTCAGATAAAAAATTGCTCAAACAAACTCAGAGAGCTAAAAACAAATCTGTGGAGCTTTGGAATCTGAGAGAGAATTTACCAGGATCCCCAGCTGTTGTGAGAGAGCAAGGACTACAGTGGGCCTGGCAGGGACCTCACTTGATCACTTGTTACTCCTGGGCATCAGGGGAAGTGCTACTTCAGGTCCCACTTCTGACACCATCTGTTAATTAGGAAGACTCCTGAGCCAGAGTAGGCTCAGAGACTCCAGCACAGTCATGTGGTGGAAGATTTATTGACAGAAAAAGAGAACTGATGTACAGAAAACAGAAGTGAGGTACAGAAACAGCCAGATTGGTTCCAGACCAGCGTTTGCATTATTGAACACAGTTTGAACAGTTGGCTGCCTTTGATTGGCCAAAACTTAGTGATTGACACAAGTGTAAACTACAGTCTATTTACACATCCAGTTAGGTTACAGTTCACTATGTCTGGAAAAACCTTTAGGCTGAACTTAAAATATGTAAGGAGGTAGCTTTGGGCTAAACTTAACAACATGTGTATGTATGTGTGTATATAACTGTACATGGATAGGTGTGTGCATGCATGAGTGTGTATACATATGGGTGTGTGCATGTGTAGTTGTGTACATATATACATGTGTATGCATAAGCATGTACATGTAGATGTATGTATAGCATAGGCATGTATAGCTATGTGTATGTATGATATATGCATATTTAAGTATGCATATGTACATGTACAGTCATGTGCATGAATAGGTACTGTATGTATAAGCATGTATGAGTATGTATATGTAGATGTGTGTACATGCATTAGTGTGTACATGTATATTTGTAAACATGTATGGATATGTTTATATGTGTACACAAAAGTATATACATGAAAGGTTGTGTACATTCCTGTATAGATATATACATATTCAGGATACACAAGAGTAAGAGTACACATGTATAGGTGTGTGCATATATAGGTGGAAAATGCTTGCCTTTACTACTCATTGGTTTTTTTTTTCTTTTCTCTTTTCCTAAAGTGGCCTATCAAGTAAAGCTTTCAAATTGAGTACTTGTGTAAAGTATTCTGCAAATAATATTTTATGCTCAAGTATCTTTTTCCTGCTGAACAGTGAAGAACATCTTACTTGCACAGGATTCCTGGACTGTGATCTTTCCTACTCTTTGCCAGTGTTCCTTCCCTGATTTCTAGCATCTTATATTGCAATTGGAAGGATAGGTGTGATAGGTGCCAATCTGGACTTTTTCCCTTGCTTAAATAGGTGTCTCTAATTCTTTTTTAATGGGATTCTGTAAGATCTTTTGTTTAGAATTCGAGCAGAATATGCTTAGATGTAACTTTCCTTATCAATCCAGTGTCAAACTTAGGGAACAATTTCAATTCACAGATTTTCATATTTCTTCAACAAGGGGAAATTTATAGCATATATTTCCTTAATTACTGTGTATCTGTATGTATCCTCCAAATATTTTTTTTTCCTTCTGAAACATTCTTTATTTGAGCATTAGTTCTACCCCCCAAGTCTCTTTTCTTTTCCTTCATATTACTCTCTTTTATATTTTTGCTAAATGCTCTGACATATTTTTTGCACATGATCACTTACATCAAATTCACCAATCAGTCTCAACAGAGATCAATCTCCTTTTAAATTTATCTATTTAACTTCTTAGTTCCAACATCATCTGTTTAAGTTTTAGGGCGTCATTTGCAGCATCAGAAATGCCTAACTACTTGTATTATTAATATTTATTATTGTTACTATTTTAAACAGATGTGCTTTTGTCATCTCTGTCCCTTGGGTCATGTTTTCACTGAGAAAGTGGCTCCTCTCTCTGATGACAGTTCAGGACCCTTTCATGGACAGTGACTTTTTTATCTTGGCTCAAGTTGTCAAGGTTATCTCCATGGCAGAAACCTAGCAGAAGGAGACAGGTTCACTGGGCTGGGCTATGACATCAGCCTCCCCTAGGCTAGAGCAGGAAGACAACCCACTTATTCAGTTCATTCTTGGCCTTCTGAGAAGTGGAGACACGCTGCATGCTCTGAGGGCAGAAGCTCTCGGAGCAACCTCAGAAATCTGAACATGAAGTCCTTTCAGAGGAGAGCTGCTCTGAGTTCAGTTGGGGAGGGCTGGGCATGGCTCCCCCAGGGCTGTGGCCTTCAGGAGGACTCTGTGCTGCATTCTTCCCCAGGGCTTCCCTCTCCTCTCAAGCACACTGTGGCCTCTATGTTCCTATGCCACCTGCCCAGGGGAGGCCTGTCCCCTGGGGTTGTGGGGGAGGGGAAGAAGACCCATCTTTGGGGTGCTCATCTTCAGGGCACCATGCTCCCGAATCCCTGTGAGCTCAGTGTCCGCATGCTGCAATGAGCATCCTGTGATGAGGGCCTCATGTAAGGGCCAGGGGAGATTCTTCCTCTTGTCTTTGGTGGAGGTGCATGCTGACCAAGGCCTGAGCTCTTTGGGGACAGCACAGGCATGTGAGCTTTCCTGTCTGACAGCATTATCCAGCATATCTGGTTGTTCAAGGTCACAGAAGATCCTGTTTAATCATTTTTTCACACTATTGTGGGAGCTAGGAATGTACCGACACAAGGTCTGAGTAAACCAGTTTTGATTGGAAGCTAAGGGGTGACCTAGAATTCAGTTCTAAAATACTGATTTCTTTGAAGACGAAAAAGCTCTTAGAAGGATCCTCAGGATTATCGTAAGTAAAAAGCAAAACTGGTACTACCTGTTTACTGTTTCATCTGGCCCCCTCCTGTCTTTTAGCCTGGGAAGAGAGAAGATGAAATCCCATAGGCTCTGAGCCCACATGGTCTGAGCAATCTATTTCATTTAAAAATAATTCATTAGGTTTCATTATTAATCTTATACTAAGATGAAACTTATCATAACAGGTTTCTATTTGGCCTTTTTCACCTTGTGGAGAAACGTGGGATAATTCTAATTCTCCTTCGGTATGACATTACACTTTTCCTTTGAAGATGACTTTCTTTTCTATAATGACTTTTTTCTTTTGCACTAAACAGACACCATTCACCCTAAACTCCCTAGTTTCTTCATGCTGCATGATTTAGCGTTGCTTCATTATTCTGATTTTGCTAATCTGTTTTTCTTTCAGAACATTATAATTCATCAAGGTCTTTATTAAAGTGTGATCCCCAGAAGTAAGCATAGCTTTAAAGGTATGTTGTGGATATTGACAGAATTGTCCAATCTGACATATGTCTTTCCTACTCAAAAATAAACCTACAAGCCCTCCATGAGGAAAAAATAAAAATCATGTGGTTAATCTCCAAAAAAGTTAGGGATTTTTTCTTCCCTAGGCATCCTATTTGTTCCACTCTGGGGTTGCCAACTTTTTGCTTTTACCTTGTGAGTTAATTTCTCTGCCCATGTTATTTTGATACATAGATTTATACTCTCCATTGTGTGTGTATACTGACTACGGTTTTGTCAATATGAGCAAGTTGCATCTAAATATGTGTGAAAAAATATGTGCAAATGCATCCGAAGAAGCCACATCAGATACTATCTGCTCAGATGACCTCCTTCAGGAACCACTTCTTGATATTCTCTGTAGAATCATTTATCATTGGCCACCCAGCATTTTACTGGAAGTCATTCCCGGAATGCTGTGTTTGCACAGGAATTGCTATCAGTAGTACCAGAGAATGTAGAAACATGGCAGCGGCAAGCCAGGAATTCTGTGCTGCTTCTGTGTGTACTCTTGCCTCAGGTGAATGGATGTCTTTGGTACAAGATATGTAGGAGAAAACCAGTACACTTATAACTTAGCTCATTAATACAGCACTCTGGAAGGATTAATACTGGTAAGGATAATGAGACTATATTCTGCTTCAAATAATGGGATATTCTGGCGAAAGATTGTGTTGCTTGTTGTACATGAGGAGGGTTTTTTATTTTTCTAGGTACATGAGAAAATGCTATTCCACTGACAGTGTCCAAATTATGGCAAAACAACTTACAAGTTGACTCAGAGTTTATATAAACAGTAGGGTGGTTTTGGGGATAATTATCAGATGAATCAGCTGCTTCATTGGAGTTATTGTTCTTTTAGCCAGCAGAAACATAATAATTCAGTGCTGTAGGTAAGGCCTAGGAAACAGTAAGTGCCCACTGAAAATATTAAGAAAAGATGAGGAACCAAGAGAGCTCCGACAGATCCGTAGCTGGTGAAATTATAAGCAGCAAGTATTCAAAATGTTGTTTGATTTGATTTGCTTTTAAGGAAAAGGGAAAAGGGAAACCTCATGAGACAAATGCTAAATTTATAGTTATCAAAAGATCACAGTAACCAAGATTGGTAAATGAATGAATATAATGATAAAGCCAAGAATCTTATTTTACCGGCATAAAAGATAAAGCAAAAATTTTCATATTTTCTTTGAGATTTAATATTTTATATCACTTAACATACTTTATAGAACGTTTCACATTATATTCCTAGGTTCTTTTCTTTCCTTAGCTACCTTAGGTACAGATTTTCTTTTTTTTTTTTTATTTTATTCTTTTTTTGAGATGGAGTTTCACTCTTATCACCCAGGCTGGAGCGCAATGGCGCAGTCTAGGCTCGCTGCAACCTCCGCCTCCCGGGTTCAAGCGATTCTCCTGCCTCAGCCTCCTGAGTAGCTGGGATTACAAGCACCCGCCACCACACCCAGTTATTTTTTGTATTTTTAGTAGAGACAGGGTTTCACCATGTTGGCCAAGCTGGTCTCAAGCTCCCGGCCTCAGATGATTCGCCCACCTCGGCCTCTCAAAGTGCTGGGATTACAGGCGTGGGCCACCGTGCCCAGCCAGTTATAGATTTTTGAAGCTGGAGGTGACCTAAGAGATTATTTGACTAAGAAACAAAATTAAAAACCCAACACTTCATCTTAAGATTAGGAAGCAAAAGTTGGAAAGGTTTAAGTAATTTGCCCTCAGTTATTTATTAGCAGACCTAGGGATAGAGCTCAGACTCCCCATTGCCAAGTCCATTTGTTTTCCTCACCCCGCCATGTCACCTCATCGCTAGTTTTCCTTTTGTTATACCTTCTATGATTTTCTCCACATCTCTTTCACTATCTCTTTCACCAGTAGTAAACATGGGAACTTTTCTTTAGCTGGGTGGCCTTCTTTTTCAGAAACCCGTGCTAAAAAATTGAAAATGCAACAATCTTGACATTTTAACATCAAATTAGACTAATTTTCAGTATCAGTTAATCAATAGATCAAGAGTCTTTGCATAATACTGTAGGCATTACAGATGCAATTAAATAATATTCTCAAGTTCTTATTACCAATCTACTAATTTCAGCAAACTCTGCAATTGACACATTTGTTTGTGTCATAAATCAGTCAAAACTCTACTGATAAAGCTGACTTTGCATAAAATAGAAAGCATTCTCTTCAACATGGAATAGAAAATGATTTACCCTCATTTATTTTAGAAATTAAAAACTTACATCTAAGGCGGGTGGGATATTTCCTAAGACAAGATAAGTGATGTACTAAGACTCCATGCCACTCGATTAAATAAAACTTCCTTCAAATAAAACAATTTCAAGAAGAGTCAACAGATGTATATTTTCTACTGGGATTTATTGAACCATCTGGTCTTGTAATTTCCAGCTGCATACTTCACATTAAGTTCTGTCTTTAAAGCATCAAGTAATTGTAAATACAGTATATTTTATGTACAAATGTAAATATATTTAGGTTTGCTCATGACTTTCTTTCAAATAAATTGTGCTTATGTTTGTAAACTAATTAAACTTTAATTTATTTCATGAGACTAATTTTATTACCATCATATTTCATGATGCTGTGGTTGTTTCATGCTTAACTTATACAATGCCTTCTAAGTATTACTGAAGAAGTAAGATTTCAACAACTCCTATAAAGCTTTCATGAAGCAATTACATTGCAACAGTGATCTCAGGTTTGTCTTTGAAAGTTTTTGCTATTTTTAATAGAACACCATAAGGACATCTCCCACTCTCCTTGGGTCTGTTAGTACCTAATATCTTACATGCAAAACTTGTTGAAATCAAGGTGAGAACATTACAGTTGGAAAAGGGGCAAATAAGTAGCCCTGAAATGATACAAAACAGGATGAGTGTTCAGTGATATACAATATTAATCAAACTCTACTGATGATGTTGACTTTACATAGAGTACAAAGCATTCCCTTGAAAATAACCCTCTCATAAGTTCTAAGAATAAGTTATCTTCCAAATACAGCATTTTGCATTTATTTACAGTCTATTATATCATAGAAGAAAGAAAAAATTTTCTGTACCAGGATTAGGCAATTCATTAGCAGGGCTTTACCAAGTTGCTTAAGAAAATGGTTTCTTAATACTAGAAGTTTATTTTATCATCAGATAAGTAGGGCCTCTTGGTATTTTTCCATCAGATATGTTCCTCTTAGTATTTTCCCATTAGAAACGTGCCTTTTAGTAAATATGAGAACTGTCTTGTAGCTGATGACCCTCCTTTGTAGAATCTTATGCTAATGAATTACAAATGCAAGAATCTTGACATTTTAACATCAATTTAAACTAATTTTTCATATCAGCTAATCAATAGGATCAAGAGTGTTCGCATAATACTTTAGGCATTGCAGGTGTAATTAAACAACATTCACAAGTCCTTGTTACCAATCTACTTATTTCAGCAAATTTTGTAATTGTCCATTTGTTTGTGCCATAATCAAGTAAGTCAAAATTCTACTGATAAAATTGACTTAGCATAAGCATGATGATAAATGATAAAAATTAGAAAATTTGGAAATCCTCATTACGTTATTACGTTTGTAATTCTTAATATTGCTAAAGTATGACATTGATAATTAATGAAGTTTAGTTTCAAATATGTTCCCATAAAATGCAAAATATTTGGTAAACAGGATATATGCTCTGCAGATCACTAGGGAAAACCAACAATGTGCAGTCTAAAGGAGACATTGGAGAGCAAAATTCTTAAAATCCTTGTAAGACCCAAATGTGCCTGAAATTTCAGTGCCTTAAGAGAATTACTGGAAGTCAAAGACTGCTTTATGTATCTAAAAAGCAGATTTTAACTCTATACCATTAACAAGGGCCATACATAAGCAAAATATTGAGAATGGTCAAATATGAAAGCATACATCAAAGTTAAGTCAGGCACACAGAAACAGGAGTGGCAATAACAGTACACAGTTGAATGTAAGAAAAGCATTAACTGAAAAAAGGAGGTTTTTTTTATTTATTTTTATTTTTTTATTTTTATTATACTTTAAGTTCTAGGGTACATGTGCATAACGTGCAGGTTTGTTACATATAAAAGAAGTTTTTTAAATCTCAATTTTGAAATAGCTTAGCATCCATTCAGCACAGCTTAATAGAATTGTGTTTGAATATTATTAATGAGATCAATTTGTGAAAGATGTATTTAACTTTGTCCCTATAAGCTAAAATTAACTTTATCTTCAAATATTCATAAGGATTCTCAAATATTGATTATATGCTAGGTCACTAGAAACACTAAACTTCCCGAAAGCAGACTTCATTATGTTTTACCACAATGCAACTAATCTAAAGTAATCAAGTTTAAAAGAAAATAGCTACTTAGAATTTTTTTAGTCATTAGACCAAATAAATATTTTATCAATAAGGCAACAAAATTTAAGTTGAATATCTAAAAATATTAATGACATCATTATTATCAAAATTTATGGGTAACAGAGGTAAATACAGAAACAAACTTGTAGTTTTATTAAAAATGAAATAATAAAAATAAATTAACAAAACACACAGCTAAAGATGGTAGAGAAAAGACAGCTAAATAAATACGAATGTTCTGAGAAAGCCTGAATGAAGATATAAGCGGAAGTGATGAATAAATCTAATAGCTGGCTTAAAAAATAAAGGAAGCAGAAGTAATAACTATAAGAAATTATATATTCATCTAATATCTAATATGTATTATATAGGTATAATATATATAATACATAGTAACATACACAATAACATAATAACATATTTTTTCCAATAATGATAAAGAGAGAAAAACAAAATTGAAAATTAGAAGAAGTTTGTCACCATTTTCTTTCTTAGAGTCCTGAGACATAGGAATGCTTTTTAGTTGTATACTTCTTTGCAGCATTGTACTCAATAGGCAATCTTCGACCCTCACTCCCCTCCCACTCTCCTACCTTTCAGAGTCTCCAGCATGTTATTCCACTCTGTCCATCCATGTGTACCCATTGTTAGCTCCCACTCATAAGTGAGAGCATGTGCTACTTGCTTTTATATTTCTGAGTTATTTCACTTAGGATAATGGCCTCCAATTCCATCCACGTTGCTGCAAAAGACATGATTTCACTCTTTTTATGACTGAGTATTATTCCATTGTATTAGTTCATTTTCACACTGTTATAGATGTACTACCTGAGATTGGGTAATTTACAAATAAATGAGGGTTTTTGACAGTTTCTCATGGCTGGGGAGACCTCAGGAAACTCACTATCATGGTGGAAGGCAAAGGAGAAGAAGGCACCTTCTTCAGAAGGTGGCAGGAGAAAGGGACAGTGAAGGGGAAGTGTCTCACTTTTAAACCATCAGATCTCATGAGAACCCCCCTCAGTATCATGAGAACAGCAGGGGGGAACCACCCCCATGGTCCAATCACCTCCCATCACATGCCTCCCTGGACATGTGAGACTTAACAATTCGACATGAGATTTGAATGGGGACACAGAGGCAAACCATATCATCCATGGTGTATATATACCACCTTTTTTAATCCATCGATGGACTTTTAGGTTGATCTCATATTTTTCTTCTTTTGAGTAGAGCTGTGATAAACATATGAGTGCAGATGCCTTTTTGAAATAATGATTTCTTTTCCTTTGGGTAAATACCCAGTAGTGTGATTGCTGGATCAAATGGTAGTTCTATTTTTAGCTTCTTACAAGATCTCCATACTACAGTAAATTTTTTAATGGTGGGAACTATCTCCCTGATTCATGAGAGCAAGTTGAGTGCAGTGTGCAGTGGATAGTTGTTGAGATGACCACACACTAAGGTAACCCTGAGGAGTCACGCCCTCATGTCATCCCTTTTCTTTAGTGAGAGCAAAATCTGTGACCTGCTTACAGCAAAGGTGATGAGGTGTCCCTCCCATGATGAAGCTACCTCGTACTAGACTCTGTCTTAGTAGATGGAAGGAGAAAGATTCCCCTGCTGATTGTGAGAAAGCAAACCGCTATGTTGTGGAGATAACATTTTCTGATTTTTATTTCTTATGGAGAGGGCCTCATGGAAGGGAACTGTGGGTGGCCTCCAGGTGGCCTTCAGTAACACAACCAGGAGGAAGTGAGTTCTGCCAACACAGATTCTGCCCCAGATAAGATGAGAATGTAGCCCCACTAACCTCTTGATTGGAGCCTCATGAGACTGAGCAAAGGACCTGCTAACCTGTGCCTGGAGTCCTGAATTCTGGCCACGGAAGGTGTGATGTGCTGCGTGTGGTAGTTTGCTTGGGATTCTGTAACAAAGCACCACAAACGGGACAGCAAAACTTGTTTCCCCATTCCAGAGGCAGGAAGTCTGAGATCAAGTGCTGGCAGGGCTGGTTGCAACTGAGGCTGTGTGGGAGAATGCGTTCCATGCCCCTCACCCTACTTTTCGTGGTTTGCCAGAATTTCAACATATGAATTTTGAGGGAATACGCAGCAATCCATAAAAATGCGTTTGTATCATTTTAAGCCATTGCGTTTGTAGTAACCTGTTACACTGTGATAGATTCCTAAAACAATTGTAATAAGAAAGTGAAATACCAGTAAGAGTATGAAGAAATATTAATAGGTTGCTACTGGAACCCTCTCACTTCAAAACAATTGTGGGAATAGTTCAGTGTTAATTCTAATTAAGGTGAAACATCATCTAAGGATATGATGTATTAATATACTCAGTTCTTTTATGAGAATTAGAAGCCATTTTGCTATTAATATATGAATTATTAAGAAATTATTTTGGGAAGTTAGCGAGGGTAAAAGTTCTCCGTGGAATTTTCCTTTAATAAAAAGCAGCCCCAAATCATTTCTTCTCTAACAAAAAGCAGTCTTAAAGGTCAGGCTACAAGCATAGATATGTGTATGTAAATACATGCTGCTAAGAGCCAAGTCCATCCAACATGGCGATTCCCGCTCCCTTTCGCTTGTCACCACATGTGCGGGTGTCATAGTGGCCGCCAGCTAGAAGCTGCATTTGCGACCAGGTGCGGTGGCTCAGGCATGTAATCCCAGCATTTTGGGAGGCCGAGGTGGGCGGATCAGCTGAGGTCAGGAGTTCGAGACCAGCTTGGTCAACATAGTGAAACCCTGTCTCTACTAGTAATACAAAAATTAGCGGGCCGGGCGCGGTGGCTCAAGCCTGTAATCCCAGCACTTTGGGAGGCCGAGACGGGCGGATCACGAGGTCAGGAGATCGAGACCATCCTGGCTAACACGGTGAAACCCCGTCTCTACTAAAAATACAAAAAAAAAAAAACTAGCCGGGCGAGGTGGCGGGCGCCTGTAGTCCCAGCTACTCGGGAGGCTGAGGCAGGAGAATGGCATAAACCCGGGAGGCGGAGCTTGCAGTGAGCTGAGATCCGGCCACTGCACTCCAGTCCGGGCGACAGAGCAAGACTCCGCCTCAAAAAAAAAAAAAAAAAAAAAAAAAATTAGCTGGGTAGTGCACGCCTGTAATTCCAGCTACTCCGGAGGCTGGGGACGGAGAATCACTTGACCCGGGGAGGCGGAGGTTGCAGTTAGCTGAGATTGCACTACTGCACTGTAGCCTGGGCGACAAGCGTGAAACTCCCTCTCAAAGAAGAAGAAGTTGCATTTGCACAATAAAAGACTAGGGTGGGAGGGCTGGTCTTTTCCTGGGGTGGGAGGACTAGTCTTATCCTAGGCTATATAAATGACATACCTGGTCAGACCAATCCCCTGGACCCTATGTAAATCAATCACTGCTTCCTCAAGCCTCTGTACAAAATTGATTGTGTTCGGTCCCAAACCAGAGACCCTCTCTTGGGCGACCAGCTTTCCCAGCATGAGGAAGCTTTTTCTCTTTCTCTTCTTTTTGGTCTATTAAACTTTATGCCTCTAAACCCACTCCTCGTGTGTGTCCGTGTCCTGAATTTTTTCTCGGTACCAGATAAAGAACCAGGGCATGTACCCCAGACAACGGAGATGTTTCATATGCAATATGAATGCACTCATTCTCAAAGCGTCCCCCAAATTTATTGTCAGTTTTGTAAGTTTGCTGTGAGTTATTTGTACTTTTTCCCTTTTTGCAAGCAAATAAGAGGTGTTGAAAGTGTTGAAAATGAAAATCAGATATATTTTTGCCAATTTAAAAAATCAATTTTGACGTATTTTTAATCTATGGAGTGCAGCATTGGGATACTAGTGTTCCATAGGTGCATAGTTTTGATCAGTTCATGGAAAGACACATGATTGCCTGAGCTACTATAGCTCAGTCTCCCAAACTTGACCTTGTTTATTCACCATGGACTGTCAATCCACTCCAATAAACTGCAATATTCAGACACATTCCTAAAGCAACCTGCTGTCTTGAGAATTTTCTAATTTTATTAAAGCATTTACTGGGCACGTGCCACAAGCAGGTGCCGAGGATTAACTGGTAGGTAGGACAAGGTCCTTCTCTTCTGCTCTTCTCAGAGAATGAGAGGAGTGAGACCCAATGTATCCAGAGAGTGTTGAGAGAGTATAATGAGTTTACATCCGACTTGCTCTTGGCAGTTGAGAAAGGCTTCCCGGAGAAGGCTGACATGACATGTATGGCATTTGTCAGTCAAGTGAGACCAAATGAATTTGGAGCAGGATAACTGGCTGTGGATTGTGCATTAGGGAGAAATGAGACTGCAGAGGCAAGAAGGTGCTACATAGGGAAGGACCTTGTTTCATTCACTAAGAATCTAGGTCACCATTCACAAAGCAAAGGCAAGAGCAGGGTTGGGGTGGGGGCAATCAAGGCTGCCCTGAATGGGAAGATTCACACACACACACACACACACACACACACACACACACACACACCCCATCATGCCCCTTGAACATGAGTTATCTGGCTGTATCTTCATCCACATCTGTTGCTGTCTTCAAAAACCCTATCTGCTATCGCCCCCATGTCATACATAGACCAAAAATTTAAGCTGAGCTAAATTGAAGTCATTTCCTTTTACTTTCCATCCTAGACTCATCCATCCATTCATTCTGTTAACAAATAATGACCCTATTATTTGCAAGTTGCATAAGCCAGAAATCTAGGCGTTAACCTTCTTCTGTTTTCCTCGTTCAGTGCTCTGGCATTATGACTTTTGAGTCTGACCGTCTGGATTTAAACTCTGTCTCTTCTGTTGAAAAGCTGTAGGACTTTGTACGAGACAATATAATCTGGATTTAAACCCTGTCTCTTCGGTTGAAAAGCTGTAGGAATTCGTATGAGATAATATAATCTTTCTGTGCCTTAATTTCCTCAGGTTAACAATAGGGAAGATAATATTGAGTATGGGTTATTGTAAAGTTTCAAATAAATAACTCGTGTAAAGCCTAAGAACAGAGCTCAAGAAAGCTGCCATGTCACTGCAGTCTTGTGGGTTGTTTCTGTTCAGGTGTACTCATCCCTGTACACTTGTGATGTTATATATACGATTCCTTGCTTTGGGGTTTTATTTATGCGACCCTTAACAATCTATTGGTGCTTTAAAGTAAATAAATTCTAAAGCTTTATCTTTCTACAAAATAGTGAAAGACCATAGATGATGAGAGTTTATCTGCAGAGCCTTTTCTCTACATTTTTCCTTTTTATATGAGAATTGGAAAGAAAGATATTTGGCTTAGCTGGAGATGCTGCATTGTAGTGGGGAGAATACTTGCAACCTATTGAAAATCAGGAACCATGGCTTATCCATTTTTATTTTCTCTACATTGCCTAGCCTAATACCTTAATTCAGTAAGATCTCCATAAATATGTATTGACAAAAGCTGTGTGCTATTTCGAAATAGAAAGACTGAGTTTCATTTTCTGATAGAAGTTTACTTTCTTTAGTTGTATTCTTCTTAAAAATTTCTATGTATTTTTTTTTTACCCAGAACTGCAAATATTTATGGGTTATTAATTATCAGTAAAGTACTAAGTTGAGGTAACAGCATAACAGTAGGGAAAAATAAGCACCTGTGGGTCCCTTAGTATAATGTACAGCTTTATCTAGAATGTTTTGACTTCATCATTATAAAAGGAGCAATAGATCGGGCGCGGTGGCTCATGCCTATAATCCCAGCACTTTGGGAGGCCGAGGCATGAGCCACTGCACTCAGCCTCCAGAAATTTTTTATCTAATTATGGTAATATACAACAATATGATAATTAACTTGTAAACTTTATAAGAAGGCTTGGAATTTCTTCAGTGAACTGTGCTTGGATTTTATAAATACTTTTTAAATTGAAAACAAGGACAAAAGAAAACAAAAGGTAGAAGTACAAATCAAAAAAGAAAACAAGTAACAATCATAACCAGTTTTCTAGACATGTCACTGTTGTCATTTTGGGATATTTTCATTTTAGTTTATTTTTGGTATGTTTTAATATCAGTGAGTTCATATGTACAAGTTTTACTCTTATTTTGTTTAGTGTTATAGCATTTGCAGTTTGTTGTGTCATTTTAAAATCATCCTAAATTTCATATTCATGTTTGCTTGATAATCTTTCATGTCATATCCCTCTTGAATTTAATTTACATATGATAAGGTGAAGATGTAAGTTGTTTTCACTTTCTCTTCTTTTAGGAATAACTTGCTAGTTGCCCAGAACAAAAGTACTCTCTCTCTATTTTCCAGTTTGTGCTGCCTAATATAATGTGTGAAATGTAATTTCATGTTAAGATGCTCTGGGGTTGTTATCCTGCTTTAGTTCTTCAGTTATTTTCCCATCAATATTAAGAATTTTTATTTTTGAACTTCATGTATAGTAGTTTTACTATCTGGGAATGTTGATTCCTATATCATTCTTTTTCATTTTTAAAATATCTTAGTTTCCAGACCATCTGTTTTCATATGAAATTTTAGAGAGTGTATTAGGCAGTTTTTGCATTGCTATAAAAAATACCCAAGACTGGGCAATTTATAAATCAAAGCAGTTGAATGGGCTTACAGTTCTATAGGCCATACTGAAAGCCTGATGCCAGTATCTGCTCAGCTTCTAGAGAGGCCTCAGGGAGATTTTACTCATGGCCAAAACAAAGGGGAGCAGGAGGCAGGGCACATGATGTGATCGGGAGCAAGAGAGTAGGGGGAGGTCCCACACACTTGTAAACAACAGATCTCCGAGAACTCACTCACTATCGCAAGAACAGCACAAAGACATGAGGGAGCTGCTCCCACATCCAGGTACCTCCCACCAGGCTCCACCAACACTGGTGCTTACATCTCAACAGGAGGTTTGAGGGGGATATCCATATTATATCAGAGACCACTTTTTAAAGTTCCATATTTATTTGCAACCAGTTTTTCTTGTTATTCTCATATCTTTTTGATTGTGATGAAAACACATAACATAAAACTTACCATTTTAACCACTTTGAGGGCACAGTACAGACGTGCAACAGGGTGCATCTTTAAAAACAAATCTCTAGTGGGCATCAGGTGTGCCTGAGACACTTTGAGGAGTTGCCAAATTTTAAGCATTCCACCCAGGACTTTTCTGCTTCTTTCTTCGTTGTGCCAAGTCCTTAGTGAATAAAAGACGCCGTGCAATGCATGCCCTTACTAAGATTCAACATCACTCTCCCTGGGGCTCCTCCAGAGGCTCTGCAGACTGCTCTGCATCCCACTTGCTGCTGCAAAACAGAGATTCAGTGACATGCAAAAGCAAATATCTGAGACTGTGGTCACCCAGCAAAATGGAACGGACTAAATGAGTCTCTCTCACTCTCGCTCTCTGCTCTTTCTTCTTGGCAATCTTCCCTCTCTGACCATTAAAGAAATGATCTAGATGAGATCGTGACATCCCATCTCACATGATGCTATTGTGGTTACTTCTTTCCCCACAGACTGTAGGAGTAGAGGACAGTTCAGAGCAGTGACACAAGAATCTCAAAAGAAACGCTCAGCTCAATACAACTATCCTGATGAGAAAGATATGGAGTTAAGTCATCTAAGAAGTAGGTATGTATAGAAATATCTCATTTCTTTAGGCAACTTACTATAGATTTGCTTCAAACCTACAATTTTTTTTTAATCTTTTTAAATAGAGACCACAGTTAACTTATTTACATATAAGGTGAACCACATGAAAAGGATCAAACACAGAATGAATTCTGTAATGTGTTTGGGTTCCATTTCACTCTGCAGTAGCCCAGCCAGAGCGTATTTGGCAATGAATTTTCTCAATAAAGTGCAGAAAACTACATTGCATGATGCTAGTTTTGACCCCTTAAATGACATTATGAGTTGATATTTTTCAGATTCTTTTTGAAAATATGAAATAGCATATTGTTTGTGAGAAAGGTAATAGTATCTATTTAAGTTAATTCATGTTAAGTTGATTTGAATTCATGAATAGTACATGGCAAGCAAGGCTTGATTAGTGACCAAGATGGAATATTTTTGAACTCTTTGAAAATTGAGAAATATCAATCTTATTCCTTTGAAATCCTTTAGGACTTCTTTTATGTAGCTTGTATATCAGCTTGATACAAAGTTTTGCTTTAAAAAGTTTCTCCCTACTGTTGACTTGGAAGCTTCTGAAAGCAGAAACATTACCTTGTGCATAGATATGTCCAGTAACTCCTTTTCATTGAATAAGGAGTCAGTACATACTTGTGAAATTGTTACCAAAACAAACATTGCAATTCACAGTCCATAGGCCATGCAGATTCTTTCAAGGAACCATATATCCTATTTTTGTTGTCCATAGCTGCCTCCTAAGTGGTATAATTCAGCCAAATTCAAAATCCATTTTTGGCATCCATTTCTTCAATTACAGCTGTAAACTTGAACAATATATGGGCCCTGTACTCTAAGATTTAAAATTGAGGAGAGGAGATAGTGTTGTTGGACAGGAAGCGTGAAGGCTTTAGAGTCAGGCACATAGATTCAAATCCTATTTCTACCGCTTCATAACTATGCATGTTATATAAAATTTCCCAATCTCCATTTTCTCAGCTGTAAAATGGGCATGTAATACATACTTTTCAAGATTATTGTTTTAACTTGAGGATACAAGTTTTTGTGTTTCATTTTTTGCAAAAACTTTCCTACCTGGGCTCCTCGCCTCTCTTCCATCCTTCCAAATTGTCTAAAATGTAAATCTGATCATTCTGTAAATTACTCACCACTCTCTATGGATGGAAAATAAACTGTGTACTGGTTAAGAGCAAGGCCCTTTTTTTTGAATCCTAATCTGCATCCCAGCTGTGCAGTTTAACAGCTCTGTATACTGTGGACATGTTAAGAACTTTCTAAGCTTCAGTATTCTCACCGGAAACACAGGCTAAAGTGTCTTATAGAACTGGGCACTTAAGTGACACAAAGTGCACTCTAGCACTTCAACTCCTGCCTGCGCAGAGCAGGCACTAACTAACTACGTGGACCTGACATGGGATCTCTTTATACAGCTTCCCATACTCATTACTGCGCTGCTCCCAGACAGAAGGCATTGCCTTCTTATTTATTTATGCATTCATGTTTGTTTGAGACTACCGGGGATTTTATTCTTCGTATTATGTGCTTTTCAGAGATTTCTAAATGTTCTTTTTTTAATCAGAAATCAACAATGTGAAGTAATTTTTGAGATAAAAGAATCATTTTTTCCTGATTAATCTAAGTGTTTTTTTTTGTTCTGCACTTCTGCTTTAACATATTTTTCTAAAATAAAATGTGCTACCTTTACTATGGAAAAAACCTATTTGTAAATGAAATAACAAACTAAAAATATAAATAATTACGTTAAACGTTTATTCTTATGAACATAGGTCATCCCTCCCCCATTTTTTAATTGAGTACTGATGACTTTTCTTTTACACTTTACTGCATGTTGCAAGTCTTCTTAAATAGCATACATTATTTTTTATGAGTAAAACTTCATTTTTTATATATTTTATTTTACTTTATTAATTTTATTTTATTGTGATAAGAACAACATGAGATCATACCTCTTAACACATTTGTCAGTGTACAATACAGTATTGTTCATCTGTCCATTGATGGACACTTACATTGTTTCTATATTGTTCCAATTATAAATAATGTTGCAGGTAACATGGGAATGAGGACATCTCTTTGATATCCTCATTTCAATTACTTTGGCTGTATACCCAGGAGTGGGATTGCTAGATGAAATGGTAGTTCCATGTTGCTTTTTGAGGAGTCTCCATACTGTTTTCCACAGTGGCTACACCATCCCACATTTCCACCAACATTGTGTAATCCTCACTAACACTTGTTATCTTTTGTTTTTTGGTAATAGTCATCCTAACAGGTGTGAGGTGCTATGTCATTGTAGTTCTAGAGGACACTATGCTAAGTGAAATTAGGCAGTCACAAAAGGAAGATATTGCATGATTCTATTTGTATGAGGTATCTAAAAGAGTTGGACTCAGAGTGGCAGAGAATAGAATGCTGGTGGTCAGGGGCTAGGAGGAGGAAGAAATGGAGAATTGTTGCTCAATGAGTAAAGAGTTTTACTTATGCAAGACAAATAAGTTCTAGAGATTCGCTGTACAACCTAGTACCTATAGTTAATAAAGGGTACTGTACACTGTCAAATAGTTTGAGAAGATAGATCTCATATTAAATACCATCATAAGAACAAACAAAAACCAAAACAAACCACATGCACACATGAAAAAAAATAAGGAAATTTTTGGAGGTGGTGAATATATTTATATTGAGTACTTTGTAGTATCACAGGTATATATGCACATGTCCAAACTCATCAAAATGTATACATTAAATATGTGTGTTTTTGTGTGTATCAGTTGTACATCAGTAAAGCTTAAAATGTAGTATTGTTGCCTATAAATACGAGGTTATACCTCTTATGTGTCTTCCTAGTGTGGATGCTATATGTCTTGCTTCTTTGCCAACTGTTCTTTTTGAGAGAACGTGAGGAGCCTAATGGCAGCACCCTCACATCCTGCACCCATCTACCTGAGCAGAATGCCTGATGCGTGGCCCATACCCACACATACTTGTTAAATTGTGAATACTCTCCTACTCCACAACATCTGGGCTCACCAACATCAGCCACTTCCCTGTGTGCCCACGTGTGGTCTTTAGACTGTTGTTTTTATCTTCATACAGTCATTCAGGCTTCTTCAGGATTAAATATCTTTGATGAGACACTGCAGATTTACAGAAGAGAGCATTATGAAAGTAAAATGTACAACCATTTGCATCAATATTATCCCTAACAACACTTGTACATTTAAACCTTTTAACACAGTATTGTATAGGAGCTAGCATGTGGTCAGTACTGACTCATGGTGCCTCTAGCTCACAGTGTCTCAGAGGACATGGAATTATCCAGTGACTAAACTACTGCTGTTGGTAACTTTTGTTGTTTTTCTGTGTTTCCCTTTTTTAAATTCCCTGATGGATGTAAACTCTATACTATGTCTCTGATTTATAACTTGTTTTATAAGCTCATAGAATGTACCGTTTCTGGCAAGCCATTTTCTTAGTAAACAATGGAAGACATATTTCAAATAGAATAAAGCAGAACAATTTGAAAGTTATAATGGTTTCTTCACAAGGAGCAAGTTTTTACAAAATTTGGAAAAAAAACTGAGAACTTGAAACACAAATATCATACCCAATAAATCAAATCTATCTAAAAAATTTTTAGCAATACATCATAATTATAAATAGAAAGAAATTTCATTTCTATTTCCCAAACTGGTTTTTTGCTTCTGATTCCTTGATAATTTCAGTAAACTCTAAGAAACATATCTTAAATTCAACCCATGATTTCCTTATATCCTTTTATTATCAACAAGACTGACCTATTTTGCATCAGGTTAAATGTTAGATTTTCATCACTCATAGTATCCTTATCTTATTTTAGTTCTTGCCATGAATTTATAATAGAGAAAGCAACTTCCTACCTGACTACTGGATAACATGTTATATTAAATTTGTCACTGCTCTTTTACTGTTTAAGGTCAAATGAGGAATTCATTAGCAAAAGACATACTTTAAGATCGAAATAATATATCAAATATATATGTAATACAACAAGACACTCCCTTTATGTCATAAGAAATACTTCTTATCATTTTAGATAAATTACATGAACCAGATGTGACACTCTGGATTATCATCTTATCTGCCATTTAATTTTAATTTTGAATCCCATTCATATCATTTTCCTTTTAAGATCACACAGAACACCAATCACAATGCCTTGTACCTGCCAAATGACCAAAGAAGACTTGATGATATTTTAAAATTCTCACACAATTTTATTTTTCAGCATTTTATTTGCTTCTTGTTATAAACAGGCAACAAGATAAAATATATGTGGGTGAAGATGCGAGAAATGTGACGGTTCTAGAAAAAACAAAGTTCTCCCAAGATTTCAGCACGTTTGCAGCGGAAATTCAGGAAACCATCACGGCACTCAGAGAACAGGTTCGTTTTCTCCTCAGATAACATGTCCTTATTGTATGCATTGGAATAACTAAACATAAAAGAGCTGTCCAGTAACCCTCCACAAATATAGCACAGTATCAGAATAATAAAAACCTGTACAGGGAGTTGTGTTGCTTTTTTTGCTTGCTTTTACTTTTGCTTTTTTAAAGATACAGTCTTGTTCTGTTGCCCCGGCTGGAATGCAGTGGCACAATCCTGGCTCACTGGAGCTTCTACCTCTTGGGTCCAAGTGATTCTCGTGCCTCAGCCTCCCGAGTAGCTGGGATGACAAGCACCCATCACAACACCCAGCTAATTTTTGTATTTTTAGTGGAAATGGGATTTGGCTATGTTGGCCAGGCTGGTCTTGAACTCCTGGACTCAAGTGATTTGCCCATCTTGGCCTCCCAAAGTACTGGGATTATAGGTGTGAGTCACTGCGCCAGCAGGGAGTAGTATTGTAATAAGAATTGAGTTAGGGAAGGAGGGCTTGGGGTAACTCACACTACAAAGAGGCAGAGAGCCTCATCCTTTCTACCTAATGCTCAGGGCTCTGACTGGCATGAATTTGGTCAGCACCAGCTCTGCTTGCTGCTTCCGAGTGCCTCACCAGCACTTGTCTGAATAACTGTGAACTTGATGCCTGCTTCATCTGCACAGATGGATATAATTGTTAACAGCACGATGTGTATTTTTCTTATCAATTTTTCTTGGAGTAGAGTCAAAGAAGCTTCTTAGGAATTACTGTTTTCTCTGGCTTTCGTTTTCTGACAAAGCTGTAGAAAACAACATTCCCACAACCAGCTCTGCTTTTCCTTATTTTGTCAGTTGTTCTGGCTCATGCCTTATTTCATTTTTCCTAAAACTTAAGGATGAATCAACAAGAAGGAAAAGACTTGTATTAGAAATAGCAATGTAGATGTTTTTATTCAAAAATATACGTCTGATTTCTTTCAAGGCATGATGCCAAGCTGTCTGCTTCTTAGATAGTAATGTCGCTGTGAGGTATATGCTTTTCTTCATAGCATCAAAGCCTCGAAAGCAGAAAACACTGTAGGAGGATGGACTGAGCCCGGAATCTGCCATCAGGAAGTTCTGTCCTCACTATTGGCCTGACGCAGTCAATTTATTTAATCATTCAGAACAAGTATCCTCATCTGACCTTCAGGGCTATTGTGAGGATCCAAAGAGATTCTAGAGCAGAAGGACTTTGTGAACTACAAGCCCCTTAAAATATGATTGCTTCTTTTGGATGTGAGCACGTCTAGTTGCAGGTGAAGGGGTGTGATTATCAGGTGCGTATGCTTCCCTGAGAGGCTCCCACTGGGAGGCTAAGCTGCCTGCAGCTGCAGTCTGTATCAGTGCCTTCACTTGACCAGAAATACTCACCATTGAAATCACTTGTCCAATCTGAATCTTTTTTTCCTTTTTTGTTTTTTGAGATGGAGTGTCGCTCTGTCACCCAGGCTAGAGTGCAATGGCATGATCTTGGCTCACTGCAACCTACTTCTGCCTCCCAGGTTCAAGTGATTCTCCTGTATTAGCCTCCTGAGTAGCTGGAATTACAGGTGCCCACTACTGCGACTGGGTAATTTTTGTATTTTTAGTAGAGATGGGGTTTTGCCACGTTGGCCAGGCTGGTTTTGAACTTCTGACCTCAGGTGATCTATCCACCTTGGCCTCCCAAAATGCTGAGATTTTTACAGGCATGAGCCACCGTGCCTGGCCATCCAATCTGCATCTTTTGTTTGTTTGTTTTTCTTTTCTTTTTAAGATGGAGTCTCACTCTGTTTCCCAGGCTGGAGTGCAGTGGTGAAATCCCAGCTCACTGCAACTGCTGCCTTCCGGATTCAAGTGATTCTCCTGCCTCAGCCTCCCAAGTAGTTGGAACTACAGGCACCCACCACCATGCCCAGCTCATTTTGTATTTTTAGTGGAGATGGTGTTTCACCACATCGACCAGGCTGGTCTCAAACTCCTGACTTCAGGTGATCCACCTGCCTCAGCCTCCCAAAGTGCTGGGATTACAGGCATGAGCCACCGTGCTTGGCCCAATCTGAGTCCTATAAAAATCTGAAAGCCATGAGGCATTGCTTCTAGGTTACCCTTAAGATAGATAGCATGAAATGGTTGGGGTGACTGAGAACTCTGGACGTCACAGAGTCTGCAAACCCTGTTTCATGCCAGTGAGTTAATGTGTGTCAGAGAAGAGAAGTTATAACAGCAAAGAAAAGTCCTCAGCACTGGGCTGGAGAAGGTGGGCCCAAACAATTTAAACATTAACTCATATATCACTCAACAAACTATTTTTTCATAAATTTAATTTATGGATTTATAGACACAGGTAGATTCCACGAGCAACATTTCAGTTCAATTTCAATTTCATTACATATTGATGGTGATAATTGTGTATCTGATGTGTGCAGTAGTGATTAAAAACATCCCAGAGATGTATGTTTGTAAACATACCCCAAGACTGCAGTAGTTGTCCCTTCTAGGTGTTTAGTAGCATTTTTAGTACTTATCTCTAAATGTATCAAGATGGAGTGTTTTTGCCTGTTTAATTGTCTGTCTCTTTCATTCCATTGTTAATTTCTTAATAGTTGAGACTATTTCACAGGGGTATCTTCAGAGCCTGGTATAAAGTCCGTGTCTAAAAATAACCAGTTTCTTTGTGTTGGAGCATGAAAAGTTAGCTCTAGATCTCTCCATAATCTAAGATGTATGACAGGCTGGGCAAGGTTCCATGAGAGAACTGGAAGGTCCTGTGATCTCTTATAGAGGTCAGTGACTTATTCAAGCTATGACCAGGCTATAGAGGCGGAAAGAAGTTGCAGCAGTGCCCAGTGCCTCATGTACACTGAGTGACATGTAGCAAATGCCTGACTGATAGGATTTAAACAATAAATAAACATAACATAACACCAGCAATAAGGAATATTGACTGAAGCCAGAAATCAACCCAGGTCATCTAAAGGGGACTGAGAAAAATAAAGAACCCAGGATAGACAGCAATGATAAACTGCAGATTTCCTGGGTGACTGTCAGGTGCAACTAGAGTGGGGAGCACCCAAAGGTAGATGGGGATGATGAAGACAGACAGCCTTTTGTGAGGGTAAACGGTCTTTTAGGATGCGAGAAGCCCTGAGTATTTGTGAAATTAGTACTTACTATTGATCTGTCACTTACTATACTGAGACATACATTTTTAATGGCCCACATTGAAAGATAGGTTGTAACAGTGAGCCTGTTAGCTGGAGAAGGACATTTTTGATCGTCCAGTGTATGCCACTTTGTGGTTTTTCTATCACTCACCAGTGTGGATGCAGTAGCTTTTTACAAAAACCCTTTGTTTTATGAAAAATGAGCATAGAGATAAAGGGCATGTATATTTCCGGAAGTGAAATTAGACAGCAAAGAAATAGATTAAACAGAATCTAGAATGTTTCAGAGAATCTGTATCCCATAATGGGCCTCATCATGGGAGATTACTAATGTTCTTGAGACTCATCCCTTAGATGCGAGGGGATTCCAAACCTCAGCCAAAGATTTCTAACCTTGACTTCCTAACTCTAGGTGACACTACATTTATGGGCTGCAACATAAGGTCAGTCTTGACATTTCACACTGTTGAAATTTTACCTTTGTTAAGTGACTTTGGAATGTCTAGGAATGATACTTTTTGGTCTTGATTTATTAACCATGATGGCATCAAGCTAACAAAAGTGTTCTGCAAATTTCCATGACATGTTATAGCTCTTGTGTAAGTAGTTGGGTCCAGTAAATTATATTTGCCCTTTTTATTTGATTCTGATTATTGTGAGAATAACACATAATTACATGCAAAACATGTTATTATTTCTATTTAAGATCGTATCTAGTTTACCTGACTGTGGAGGGGGCATGGATGTGTGTGTGTGTGTATGTGTGTGAGTGTGTGTGTGTAGGGTATATAATGAACAATGGGATGAGATATAACAATTTACACATTTAATTATTATCAAAATGTTAGTGAGGTCTTCACAGATACTACAAAACTGTGTGCATGCATGTACTGGAGGTACTACAAATAGAAAAGGTTTTAATAAGAGAAATCAGAGATTCTCACAGCTGTTGGAGCAGTGAGAACAAAGGTTGTGGAAACAGCTACTGGAGGGAGCTCACCAGGAAGCCATAGCACATCTCAGTCATTTGTGCAGGATCCCCAAACCCAACCCTTCTTTATGCATCTGCTGACAACTACACTTAGGATACTAACTAACGGCATCTGCTTCGAAATCTTATATCAGTGCCTCTCATTGGTAGACTCTAACCCAAAACCACAAAGGGAAAGAGATCCAGGAAGGATTTTCTGTTTCTGAGATTGGTGGAAAAGGGTGTGGATGACGACAAGTTGACAGTAGACTAACTAGAGACCATAGTTAAGGAAGATTATTTAGTTCACTGTGACTTGGTAATCAGTTGGGTATTGGAAAGATGGTACATGAGGTCAGAAAAATTCTTTGTTGTCACAAAGACAGAATTCTGTTCTGAATGCCAATTACATAAAACAAATAAACTGATATAAACAGAGATATGGAGATCACCATGTTGGCCACTATAATTTGTTAACCTAAAATTAATTAGGCCTGGGGAAAAAATGCATACATTAGAACTATTCCAGAAAACCCAGCCTCCTCACTTTATTAAACAAATAAAGGTAGATGGTTGAAAGGAATGAATAAAAGACACTCCAGAGGCTTTTTAAAATTAAGAGACAGGTAATGTTATTACTAAATAACAATTATAGAAGGTGAAACAGTTAAGGTTAAATAGGTTATGACATACATAAGGAACAGAATGATGTTCGGTGTAGCTGGAGATTAGCTAATCAAGATTGTCAAAACAACGTACAAGGTGCCTGGTGAGGCAGAAAGTGTCTAGATGAGAAGATCTAATAAACTCGTATTAGATTTTCTTGTGGACTCTAAGTATATGAGGAGGGAATATACATTTTCTCTTCTGGGTGGGTAGGAATTCCAGGAATCTATCCATCTCTTCTAGGTTTTCTAGTTTATGTGTGTATAGGTGTTCATAGTAGCCTTGAATGATCTTTTGTATTCCAGTGGTGTCAGTTGTAATATTTCCTGTATCATATCTCAGTGAGGTTATTTGGATTTTCTCTCTTCTCTTCTTGGTTAGTCTTGCTAATGGTCTATCAATTTTATTTATCTTTTCAAAGAACCAGCTTTTTGTTTCACTTATCTTTTGTACTTTTTGGCTTCAATTTTGTTTAGTTCTGCTCTGATCTTGGTAATTTCCTTCCTTCTGCTGGGTTTGGGTTTGGTTTGTTCTTGTTTCTCTAGTTCCTTGAGGTGTGATCTTAGATTGTCTGTGCTCTTTCAGACTTTTTGATGTAGGCATTTAGGGCTACAAACTTTCCTCTTAGCACCACCTTAGCTGTATCCCAGAGAATTTGATATGTTGTATCATTTTTGTCATTCAGTTTGAAGAAGTTTTTAATTTCCATCTTGATTTTGCTTTTGACTCAATGCTCATTCAAGAGCAGGTTATTTATTTTCCATGTATTTGCATGGTTTTGAAGGTTCCTTTTGGAGTTGATTTCCAGTTTTATTCTACTGTGGTCTGAGAGAATGCTTGATATGATTTCAATTTTCTTAAATTTATTGAGGCTCATTTTATGGCCTATCATATGGTCTATCTTGGAGAAAGTTCCATGGGCTGTTGAATAGAATGAGTATTCTATGGTTGCTGAATGGAGTGTTCTGTATATATCTGTTAGGTCCATTTCTTACAAGGTATAGTTTAGATCCATTGTTTCCTTGTTGACTTTCTGTCTTGATGACCTGTCTGGTGCTGTCAGTAGAGTATTGAAGTCCCCCACTATTAATGTGTTTCTGTCTATCTCATTTCTTAGGTCTATTAGTAATTGCTTTATAAATTTGGGAGCTCCAGTGTTAGATGCATATATGTTTAGGATTGTGATATTGTCCTGTTGGACAAGGCCTTTTACCATTATATAATGTCCCTCTTTGACTCTTTTAACCACTATTGCTTTAAAGTTTGTTTTGTCTGATGTAAGGATAGTTAACCCTGTTCACTTTTGGTGTCCATGTTCATAACATGCTTTTTTCCACCCCTTTACTTTAAGTTTATGTGAGTCTTTATGTGTTAGGTGAGTTTCCTGAAGGCAGCAGATAGTTGGTTGGTGAGTTCTTGTCCATTCTGCAGTTCTGTATCTTTTAAGTGGAGCATTGAGGACATTTACTTCCAATCTTCGTATTGAAATGTGAGGTGCTGTTGCATTTATTGTGCTCTTTGTTGCCTGCGTACTTTTTTGTTTTTGCTTTTTAACTTGTATTTTTGTTTTATTGGTCCTATGTGCTTTATGCTTCAAAGAGATTCTGTTTTGATGTGTTTCCAGGATTTGTTTCGAGATTTTGAGCTCCTTTTAGCAGTTCTTATAATGGTGGCTTGGTAATGGCGAATTATCTCAGCATTTGTTTGTCTGAAAATGACTGTCTCTTTCCTTCATATATGATGCTTAGTTTTACTGGCTACAAAATTCTTGGCTGAAGATTGTTTTGTTTGAGGAGGTTGAAGATAGGGCCCCAATCCCTTCTAGCTTGTAGGGTTTCTGCTGAGAAATTTGCTGTTAGTCTGATCGGTTTTCTTTTACAGGTTACCTGGTGCTTCTGTCTCACAGCTCTTATCCTTCGTCTTAACTTTGGATAACCTGATGACAATGTGCCTAGCTGAAGATCTTTTTGCAATGAATTGTGATTCTTTTTTTTTTTTTTTTTTTTTTTTTTTTGAGACGGAGTCTCACTCTGTCGCCGGGGCTGGAGTGCAGTGGCTGGATCTCAGCTCACTGCAAGCTCCACCTCCCGGGTTCACGCCATTCTCCTGCCTCAGCCTCCCGAGTAGCTGGGACTACAGGTGCCCGCCACCTCGCCCGGCTAGTTTTTTATTTTTTATTTTTGTATTTTTTAGTGGAGATGGGGTTTCACAGTGTTAGCCAGGATGGTCTCGATCTCCTGACCTCGTGATCCGCCCGTCTCGGCCTCCCAAAGTGCTGGGATTACAGGCTTGAGCCACCGCGCCCGGCCTCTTTGTGATTCTTGTATTTGCACATATAGGTCTCCGGCAAGGCTGAGGAAGTTTTCCTCGACGATTCCCCCAAATATGTTTTCCAAGCTTTTAGAATTGTCTTCTTTCTCGGGAACACCGATTATTCTTAAGTTTGGTCGTTTAACATAACCCCAGACTTCTTGGAGGCTTTGCTCATATTTTCTTATTCTTTTGTCTTTGTCTTTGTTGGATTGGGTTAGTTCAAAGACCTTGTCTTCGAGCCCTGAATTTTTTTCTTCTACTTGTTCAATTCTATTTCTGAGACTTTCCAGAGCGTTTTGCATTTCTATAATTGTGTCCAAAGTTTCCTGAATTTTTTATTGTTATTTATTTAAGCACTCTATTTTGTTGAATATTTCTCCCTTCACTTCCATTATCATTTTTTGATACAAGCCCTTGCATTTGACTTCGCCTTTCTTTGGTCCCTTGCTGATTAGCTTAGTAACTAACCTCCTGAATTCTTTTTCAGGAAAGTCAGAGATTTCTTCTTGGTTTGGATCCTTTGCTGGTGAACTAGTGTGATTTTTTTGGGTCATTGATGAGCCTTGTGTTTTCATATTACCAGGGTTTTCTGTTCCTTCTCATTTGGGTAGGCTCTGTCAGAGGGAAGGTCTAGAGCTGAAGGCTGTTGTTCAGATTCTTCTGTCCCACAGGGTGTTCTCTCGATGTAGTACTCTCCCCCTTTTCCTGTGGTTGTGGCTTCCTGTGAGCTGAACTGCAGTGATTGTTGTCTCTCTTCTGGGTCTAGCCAGTCAGTGAGTTTATCGAGCTCCTGGCTGGTCCTGGTGGTTTCTGCACGGAGTCCTGTGATATGAACTGTCTATGGGTCTCTTAGCCATGGATGCCAGCACCTGTGCTGGTGGAGGTGGCAGAGGGTGAAGTGGACTCCATGAGGGTTCTTAGCTTGGGTGGTTAATGTTCTATTTTTGTGCTGGTTGACCTCCTGCCAGAAGGTGGTGCTCAGCAGAAAGCACCAGCTGTAGTAGTACAGAGAGGGACTGGGCCCTAGAACTACCAAGATTATATGTCTTTTGTCTTCTGCTACCAGGGTGGGTAGGGAGGGACCATCAGGTGGGGACCGGGCTAGGCGTGGGTGAGCTTAGACTCTCCTTGGGCCAGTCTTGCTGCGCTGCTGTGGGGGATGGGGATGAGATTCCGAGGTCACTGCAGTTGTGTACCTAGTACCTAGGAGGATTATAGCTGCCTCTGCTGAGTCATGCAGGTTGTCAGGGAAGTGGGGAAAAGCTGGCACTCACAGACCTCACCCAGCTCTCATGAAAACCGAAGGGCCGGTCCCATTCCCACCGTGCCACCTGCAACAGCCCGGAGTCTGTTTCCAGGTGGAGGGCAGGCTTGAAAACTTGCCAGAGGCTTTCAGGCTTTCCGCCTCCCAACTACGAAAAGAAAAGCATTTTAGTTCTTCCCTGCCTCTGATGTCTGCTAGCCGGATTTGCACCCTCCCCAGAGTTCTGGCTAGGAGGCTTCTGGCCCCACTCAAATTGTTACAAGCTTCAGCTAGGGAAGTCCTTCTCTCCATTGGGGTTTTATCCCCTGCCCCTCTGGCCTCTCTCCTGATGGATCCCTGTGGTGTCAGGCAGGAATGGGCTGCTTGGGGATTCAGTGAGCTCTCAGGGTCTCCCTGCTGCCTCCTCCCCCCTGGTATTTCACTTGGCTTGGCTCTAACTCAACTCAGCTTCAGGTAAAGTCGGGAACATCTCCCACAAACAGACCTTCAGCTTGTCCAGTGGAGGTGTGTGTCTGGGAAAAGAGGGTCTCCCCTTCCCACTTCTGCATTTGGGGCACTTACAGTATTTGGGGTGACTCCTGGGTCCTGCAGGAGCAGTCTGCTTCCTTCAAAGGGTCTGTGGATCCTCTCAGGATTGCTGTTTTATTCTTGCAGTTGATGTGGAGCTAAGTTTCACAATGAGAGCCTCCGCAATGCTGCACTATCCGGAGCTGCAATCTAGTCCTGCCTCCTGTCTGCTATGATCTACCGGAAGTCCTTATCCATTGTATTCTGAAAGCAAATAACTTGTTAGGTTTCTCAGGTTCAAAGATTGAGAGGAATTTTCTCTCAGGATCAATCATACTCTAGTCTTACCCATAATTGGTTTAGATGATATTTTAATGAGATTTGGGACTTGGAATGGATTAAGACTTTAGGGGCTATTGCGATGGGGTGAATTGTTTATTTTGCATGTGAGAAAGACATGAATTTTAGGGGTTCAAAGGGTGTAGCATTATGGACTAAATTGTGTCTTTTCCTCAAATTTTCATGTTGAGTTCTAATCCCCAGTACCTCATAATGTGGATGTAGTTGATAACCATCTGCAAGTCAAGAGAAAGCCCTCAGAAGAAATCAACCCTGCTGGCACCTTGATTTTGGACTTTTAGCCTCTACAACTTTGAGAAAAAAAAAAATTTCTGTTGTTTAGGCTACCTAGTCTGTGGTATTTTGTTATGACAGCCCTAGCAAACTTGGACACCAATTTTGCAGAAATGAAACAGCCTGTTGAAAATTAATATGGAATTATAAGGGATTCTGAATAGACACATTTTTAAAAATATTGCCCTGTAGTTCTTAGATTTTGTATTAGTTTTCCATTCTCAGTTTTTTCTTTGCATTTTAGTTTGCGAAGTTACTATTGACATATCTTCAGGTCAACAGATTCTTTCCCCTGCCACCTTGAGTGTGATAGTTAATTTTATGTGTCAAATTCTGGATCATGGGATGCCCAGCTATCTGGTTAAGCAGTATTTTTCATGTTTCTGTGAGAGTGTTTCTGAAGAGATCAGCATTACAATTGGCGGACTAAGAAAAGCAAGTGCCCCTCCCCAGTGTAGGTGGGCATTCTTCAATTTGTTCAGGGCGTGACTGGAACACAAAAGTGGAAGAAGGTTGAATTAACTGTGCCTGACTGCTTGAATCGGGACATAAGCCTCTCCTGCCCTTGGCACTCCTGGTTCTCAGGTCTTCAGACTCAGTCTGATCTATACCATTTGTTCTCTGGCTCTCCAGTCTTTGAACTATACCACTGACATTCCTGGGTCTCCAGTTTTCAGATAGAAGATTGTGGCACTTCTTAATCTCTGTAAACATGGATCCAATTCCTTACAGTAAATCTCTTCACATTCACGTCTTATTGGTTTTATTTCCCTGGACAATCTTGACTAATACATCTAGTCTAATGATGAAGCCATCAAAGGCATTCTTCATTTCTGTTATAGTTTTGATTTCTAGCATTTTCTTTTAATTGTTCTTCTGCATTTTTCTTTGTCTACTTACATTACCTGTCTTTTCTTGAATGTTGCCTACTTTTTCTATTACGGCCATGAATGTATTAATCATAGTTCTTTTTATCCCTGCCAGATAATTTCAACATCTGTGTCTCATGTGGGTCTGCTTCCGATGCTTGTTTTGCATCTTAAAACTGTATTTTTTCCCCTTCTTTGGAGCATGCCTTGTAAATTTTGTTTAAAGCCATACATGATGTCTTGGGTAATAGGAACTGTAGTCATAAGCCTTTGCTTTAGGTTTTTGTATTGAAAAGGCTGAATGTTGTGCTGCATTTAGTGTTTCCTGTAACCGTAGATGCCGTGGCTTTAAATTCCTCCAGTCTCTTTGTTTTTGTTTTTCCTACTGACTCTGGCCTTTCTTACGTTTTCTTCCTCAGAGAGAGTCTGTGTCTTTCAGCTGCTTCAGCAGTCATCACTGTTGTTATGCTGGCATCTGGTTGATGTGCTGCTTCGGTGTGGGGATGGGAAATATTATATCATCTTCTGATGAATGCTCAGTTGTCTAGTGGGCTTATGCTCTGAGGCTGTGATTTTCACAAGCATTGCTCCAGTACTGTGGCTTTTTCTCCACCTCCTACTCCTTTCCCTGGCTGGTGTGCAGGTAATTTATTTCATTGGAGGACAGACCCCTGGTTTTTCTGTTGGCTTTTTCCTGATTAGGTGAGTCAGGAAGCCTGGAGTAGGATGCAGTGGATAAGAATCCCTTTTCCCAGTTTGTTTTAGAATTTAGTACTGTACCCTTTCAAGTTCCTTCCCCTTGGTATAGAGGCCTTTTATATGGAGAAGGCTCTGGGTGTTTTTCACAAAGGATATCTTTCCCTGCCCCTGCCAGGGCCAGGAGGGGATGTTTCTTAGATGTCTTCTATGAGAACCTTATAAGTTTCCTTAAGTTAAACTTCATGAGTACGTTACCTCACTAAGACAATAACACCTAGTAGTTTGTCACGCTCACATTTTTTATATTGCCCTGTAGTTCTTAGGTTTTCTGTTAGTTTTTCCTTCTCAGTTTTCTCTTTGCATTTTAGTTTGGGAAGTTATTACTGACATATCTTCAGGTCAACAGATTCTTTCCCATGCCACCTTGAGTGTGATAGTTAATTTTATGTGTCAAATTCTGGATCGTGGGATGCTCAGCTCTCTGGTTAAACAATATTTCCGGAAGTTTCTGTGAGAATATTTCTGAAGAGATTAGCACTAGGATTGGTGATTGGTGAACTGAGAAAAGCAGGTGCCTTTCCCCACTGTAGGGGGGCATCCTTCAATTTGTTCAGGGCCTGACTGGAACAAAAAAGTGAAGGAAGCCTCCAGCAACTTCTTAAAATTACCATTTAAGTGTTTGTATTAGTCAGAGTTCTCCAGAGAACTATAACTAATAGGAAATGTCTGTCTGTCTGTCTGTCTGATATGTGTATTCAAAGACATTGGCTCACACCATTATGGAGGTTGGACAGTCCGAAATCTTGGCCTGACAGACTGAATAGCCAGGACAGCTGATGGTGCAGATGAAGCAGAAGGCTATCTGCTGGAGAAGTCAGTCTTGCTCTGGGAGGCTGCTATTTGTGTTCGATTCAGGCCTTCAACTTACTGGATGAGGCCCACCCACATTAGAAACCGACCTGGATTGCTCCGGTCTGAACTCAGATCACGTAGGACTTTAATTGTTGAACAAACGAACCCTTGATAGTTGCTGCACCATTAGGATGTCCTGATCTAACATCGAGGTCATAAACCCTATTGTCGATATGGACTCTGGAATAGGATTTTGCTGTTATCCCTAGGGTAACTTGTTCCGTTGGTCAAGTTATTGGATCAATTATGGATGTTGACTCACTTTGGCTTGTGTAGCCTTAGCATAGGTTGTTCGGAGGTTTGGTTATGCTCCAAGATCACCCTAACCAAAATTTTTAATGCAGGTGTAGTAGTTTAAAGTCCGCAGATTTATATGATTTTGATTGCATTAGTTAATTAAATTAAAGCACCTTAGGGTCTTCTCGTCTTATTATTTTATGCTCGCCTCTTCACGGGCAGGTCAATTTCACTGGTTGAAAGTAAGAGACAGTTGAACCCTCGTGGTGCCATTCATGCAAGTCCCTATTTAAGGAACAAGTGATTATGCTACCTTTGCATGGTCAGTGTACCGCGGCCATTAAACATGTGTCACTGGGCAGGTGTGCCTCTAATACTGGTAATGCTAGAGGTGATGTTTTTGGTAAACAGGTGGGGTTAAGTTTGCCGAGTTCCATTTACTTTTTTTAACCTTTCCTTAAAAGCATGCCTGTGTTGGGTTAACAGTATGAATAATATTGACTTTGTTTGTATTTATTGATATTAGGCTGTTAAGTATCAGTGAAGTTTTTCAGTCTGATGTAGGCTTATGCAGTGGAGAAAATATTCATGTTATTTATATTAGCATTATCACTTCTATGAAATAATAGATTAATCCAATGTGATGTGAGGAGTTCGGTAGAATGTTTGAGATTTTTTTAGATAATTATGTTGAGCTTGAACACTTTCTTAATTGATGGCTGCTTTTGGGCCAACAATGGGAACTGGGTTTTTTCATTCTCTATATAAGGTTTTTCCTAGTGTCTAAAGAGCTGTCCCTCTTTAGACTAACAATTAAGCTTATGGGGGGATTAAGTGATTCTGTAGGTAAACTTAAGGTTGAACTAAGATTCTATCTTGGATAACCAGCTATCACCAGGCTTAGTAGGCTTGTCACCTCTACCCATAAATCTTCCCACTATTTTGCTACGTAGACGGGTGTGCTCTTTTAGCTGTTTTTGGGGAATTTGGTTTTAGTTTTCGTCTGGTTTCGGGGAATTTGGCTTTAGTTCTCTTTGCAAAACTGTTTCTAGTTAATTAATTATGCAGAAAGTATAGAGGTGAGTCCTTGCTATTTTGTGCTTGGTTAATCTTTTCCATCTTTCCCTTACGGTACTGTGTCTATAGCGCCAGGATAAAATTTCTATCGCCTATACTTTTGTATGGGTAAATGATTTAGTAGAGGTTAATTTGGTATTAGTGTTGATTAGGTTTGGGGCTAGCATTAGCTCAAGGCAATCAAATTATGTTGCAATCTTCTGGGTGTAAGCCGGATGCTTTGTGTTAAGCTATGCCTTGGTTTATCCAAGTGCACTTTCCAGCACACTTACCGTGTTAAGACTTATCTCCTCTATATAAATATGAGGGAGTGTTTAGTTAAGTTGATCCTTAAATATACTTGAGGAGGTGACGGGCAGTATGTGCGTGCTTTATGGCCTCATTCAATTAAGCACTCTATTCTTAATTTACTGCTAAATCCTCCTTGAGCTCTTAGGTTTTGTAACAGTCATCGTGGGATTTTCTGAGGTAGAAAATGTAGCCCATTTCTTACCATCTCATAAGCTACACCTTGACCTAACATTTTTGCGGGGGCATTTATGCTTACTTTGTGGCCTTCATTAGGGTTTGCTGAGGATGGCGGTATATAGGCTGAGAAAGAGATGGTGAGGTGAATCGCGGTTTATCGATTATAGAACAGGCTCCTCTAGAGGGATGTGAAGCACCGCCAAGTCCTTTGAGTCTTAAGCTGTTGCTTGTAGTATTCTGGCGAGTAGTTTTGTTGTTTTAACTATTGAGGTTTAAGGCTAAGCATAGTGGGGTATCTAATCCCAGTTTGAGCCTTAGCTATTGTGTGTTCAGAAATTTTAAAGCCACTTTCGTAGTTTATTTTACATCAGCTAGGGTTTTTTACAATTTAGATGGAGTTTAGCTTTATTGGAATAGATCTAAAACACTCTTTACGCCGGTCTCTATTAGCTTGGGTATGGCTGTGGTGGCTGGCATGAAATTAACCAACCCTGAATGTAGCATAGCTTAGTTAAACTTTTGTTTATTGCTAAAGGTTTTCACTGCTGTCTCCCGTGGGGGTGTGGCTGAGCAAAGTGTTTTGAGCTGCGTTGTGCGTGATTGATACTTACTCCTTTTGACCGTGGTGATTTAGAGTGTGTTTTCACTGGGACGGGGATGCTTGCATGTGTAATCTTGCTAAGAGTTAATAGAAAGGCTAGGACCAAACCTGTCTGTTTATGGAGTATATAAACCCGTCTAGGCATGTTCAGTGTCTTGCTTTAGGTAAATTAAGCTACATAAACGGGGTTTTGTTAGATTTTTGGAGGAGTATGTGGTTGCGAAGTGCTATCTTTGGGGTTGTGATAATAAGGATGTGGGTCTGGTAGTGGATAAGTATATAGGTGGGATAGAATAAAGAAGAGATTAAGGTTGAGAATAGTGGGATGAGATGAGGGTTGTGTTAGTTGAGGGGTAGCAGTTAAAGTTATGCACAGCTAAAAGATGAAAACATAGGCTTTGGCTAAGTGGATTAAGGCTTTTGTTTTTGGGGTTTGGCAAAAGTGTATTTTTAGGGAAAAAGTCAGAGGTAGGGGAGGGGGGTTTAGTAAAAAATTTGTTGTGATTTTATAGTGTAAAGAAGGACGTGTCATATAGTTGACTATTGTTATGTCCTACAAGCATGAATTAAATAACACCTTATGGTATTTATGCGGGGCTGGGATATTGAACATAGGTGCGATCAACAATGGTATGTACTAGGAATCAAAGACAGATCCTGCGACATACGGTGTGTGGGGGGGCAGCTTTCTGCGATGGGGTCACGTGCACACCCGAGATTAAAAAATACAAAATGCATGGAGAGCTCCCGTGACTGGTTAATAGGGTGATAGACCTGTGATCCATCGAGATGTCTTATTTAAGAGTAACGTGTGGGCAATCTTGATGTCTATGGCCCTGAGGTAAGAACCAGATGCCGGATACAGTTCACTATAGCTACCCCCACATGTTATGGGCCTGGAGCAAGGAGAGTAGCACTCTTGTGCGGGATATTGATTTCACGGAGGATGGTGAATAAGGGACCCCTAACTGAGAGGGGTATCCGTGGTGACGAGGATTTATTTGACTAAAATGTGCTATGCCCAATGAACGATTTACTGTGCTATGTACGATAAATGAACAGTCGTGTTAGTTGATATTCTTGGGGAGATGCTTGATCTTTGAATGTTAGTGTTATGTTCTACAGTTGGTTAAATCATTAGAGTTCTTGCTTGTAAGCATATTTTCAAGGGTAGTTAGTAAATGTGCAAGAGCATGTGCTATGTACAGTCAAGCATTTATAGTACTATATAATATTCATGTTGGCTAGCAGTAATGCACGATTTACATAGGGGGTCTGATAAAATAAATTGGTACTTAAGTTGCATTTAAAGCTTACACCCCATAGAATACACAAAGTAGTTTATATTAGAATGCCAGTTTTGGGTGTTGGTGGTGAAGTTGAGTGCTTTTTTTCTGAGTTGTCCTGGGGAGAAGTTTCCATTTCCAGTTTACAAGACCAGTGTATTAACTTATACTACCAGGGCAGGTTCATTTGAGTAGATTGTTTTCGGTTAAGGAGACAAGTGGTATTAAGGTTAGGATTGTGATAAAGTATATTATGGATGCTACTTGCCCAATAATGATGAAGGGTTGGTTTACTGGTTGGCCTCTGATTCAAGTGAGAGTTAGTAGAATTATAATTAGGAGTCAGTATAGGAATTGGCTAAGTGGACGGAATATTATACTTTGTTGTTTGGATTTATGGAGTATGTGGTAAGTGCTAAAAGGAGGATTGATAGGAGGAGTGCTAGCACTCCTCCTAATTTATTAGGGATAGATCGTAGAATTGCGTATGTGAATAGGAAGTATCATTCTGGTTTAATGTGCGGGGGGGGGGGTGTTTAGGGGGTTAGCTGGAGTATAGTTGTCTGGGTCACTTAAAAGGTAGGGTGAAAATAATACTATTATTATTAGGGCGAGAAGGAGAAGGATTAAGCCTAGGATATCTTTGATTGTATAATAGGCGTGAAAGCTAATTTTGTTGGAGTGAGAGGAAATTCCGGAGGGGTTGTTTGATCCTATTTCATGTAGAAATAGTAGATATAGAATTGTAAGGGCTGTAATAATAAAGGGTAGGATGAAGTGAAGGGTGAAGAACCGTGTGAGGGTGGGATTGTCAATTGAATATCCACCTCAGACTCATTGGACAAGGTTAGTTCCGATATATCGGATGGCTGATAGAAGATTTGTGATTACTGTGGCACACCAGAATGATATTTGACCTCATGGGAGTACGTAGCCTATGAAGGCTGTTGCTATAGTTATAAGTAGAAGTATAATGCCAATATTTCAGGTTTCTAGAAAGAGGAATGAGCTGTAATATAGGCCTCTGCCAATATGTAGAAAGAGGCAGATAAAGAACATAGAGGCACCGTTAGCATGGAGATAGCGAAGGGTTCAGCCGTAGTTGACATCTCGAGTGATGTGTGCGACTGAGAAGAAGGTGGAGAAGGTATCTGGTGAGTAGTGTATTGCTAGGAATAAGCCTGTGATGATTTGTGGGGTTAGACAGGTTGCAAAGAGTGAGCCAAAGTTTCATCATATGGAGATATTAGATGGGGTGTGTAAGTCAATGAGGGAGTGGTTGATTATTTTTATGAATGGGTTAGGTTTGCGTGTTGGGGTCATTGGTGTTTTTGTAGTTGAAATACCAGGATGGTTTTTCATATCATTAGTCATGGTTAGAGCCCATGTGGAAACAATGACATATATTTTATTCTTATTAAGTGTACTGTTGGTTATGGGATTTGTGGGGTTTTCTTCCTAGCCTTCTCCTATTTATGGGGGTTTAGCGTTGATTGTTAGTGGTGTGGTTGGTTGTGTTATTATTTTAAATTATGAGGGAGCTTATATGGATTTAATGGTATTTTTAATTTATTTGGGAGGCATAATGGTTGTTTTTGATTATATTATGGCAATGGCTATTGAAGAGTATCCTGAGGCATGGGGCTCAGGATTTGAGGTTCTGGGGAGTCTTTTAGTAGGATTAGTGATGGAGGTAGGGTTGGTTTTATGGGTTTTAGATTTTGATGGGTTAGTGTTGGTGGTTAATTTTAACAATATAGGGAGTTGAGTGATTTTTGAGGGAGAAGGGCCGGGGTTAATTGGGGAAGATTCTATTGGTGCGGGTGCTTTGTATGACTATGGGCATTGATTTGTGGTAGTTACTGGTTGAACATTGTTTGTTGGTGTATATATTGTGATTGAGATTGCTCAGGGTAATAGGTTACATTATTAGAAATAAGACTAGGGTGAGAGGGATAAGGAAAGAGAGAAAACAAAATTTGATTATACCCTTTTGAGTGGTTGTGAGGATGGAGGTGATAATGTGGGTATGTGATATTGTTTTAGGCATAGATTTTTCTAGTCAGATTGAGTCTAGTAAAAGGGAAGCTAGGTTTTGACTTATAAGTAGGTTTTGGTAGGGAGCTGTGCGATGAATTGTAATTGGAAAATATCCTAGTATGTTAGAGAATTTAAATATGTATGACGGGATATCCATTTTAAGCTTATTGGCTATAAGAGTAAGGTCCAAGGCTACTAGGAAGCCTAGAGCGGTTACGTACAGGGCCGAGAGTTTTAGGTGAGATGATATTGTTAGTTGGGGAGGTAAGATGGGAGAGATGCTGTTGGTAATGAGGAATCCTGCAAGTAGGCTGCTGATTGTGAGGCTTTGGATTGGGTTTAATAGGGTGGGGGTGTTTTCGTTAATGTTGACTAAGGTTGCGAAGCGAGATTGTCCTGTTAGGGTGAGGAGCATAGTTCGAGTACTGTAGGCGCTTGTTAGGGAAGTGGCAATGAGAGTGATAGATAGGGCTCAGGCGTTGGTATACGACGTGTGTGCGGATTCGATGATGAGGTCTACCCAGAATTCACCAGTTTAAATGTTAATCTCATCCGAAAGCAATCTCCAAGCTGACTCATAAAACTAACCATCAGGGTGTTCCCACCAGTATGGCTCAATGCTCAGTCAGTCTGTTCCAGGTAAGTAGATCTTGATTTTTGCCTCTCTTGTTATCCTCCTGTCTCTTCAGATTTCACCTGAGTGGTTTGCCCTGCAACCTTAGCTCTTTAAGAAATTTATTGATTTTCAGGGTGTCCAATTTTTCTTGTCGTGAGGATGGGAGTGATGATTTACAAGCTTGCTACATGCTGGAACTAACACTGGAGTTGCTTTATGTTTTACTCATATTTCTCAACACAGAGAGGTTTCTTTGCCCATTTAAAAGTCCTGGTATCTTGTAGGAGCTTGGCTCTTCAGGTTTATGGCTATACTCTTGCATAAAAAATCTGGAGATGCATCTTAAGTACACCAAGCAAAAGTATTGAACTTTACAACACTTAGTCTTGGAGTGCCCTTGACTTTATAGTTCAAGCTTATGTAGTTACAATTCTGCAGTACTTTCCATTTCCCCTTTTAATTTTGCACACAAAAGGTTTTCAGCAACATGAACTGGTTAATAAGAAACCCCTTCTAAATTTCCCATAACTGTTTCTGTACAACTCCCAGTGAAAAGACACTTACATCATTGTATCAGGGCCATTACTGAAGAAAATAACTTGGTAATTCTTGTTGTTTTGATGAGAGTTTTTTTCTTTCACTTGCATTTTATACAGCAGCATGGTCTAGATTAAGCCATGAATTAGACAGGTTTTGCTAAGTTACACTCCAGTAACAACCCAAATCTCAGTTCACAGCAACAAGGAGGATTGTTTCTCACTCATGTTGCATGCTCTTTGGGATTCAGCTGTGTCTATCTTCCACAGTTTTTCAATCTTCCAACCCAGAGGAAGGAGCATCTTTATCTGGAGTACACCTTCCTGTTGCAGAAGGAGATAGGCAATAGAAGTCTCACTAGACAGTACCTCAGAATGTGATGTTTTTTAGCTTGTTGATCTCTGTCTTTATGTTCACATGGGATTATCCCTGTGTGCCAATCTTTGTTCAGATTTCCTTTGTTTATGAGAGCATCAGTCACATTGAAGTAGGGGCTCACTCTACTCTAACATGACTTGATTATAACTAATTACATCTGCAATACTCCTATTTCCAAAAAACATCACATTCTGAGGTACAGAGGGTTAGGCCCTCAAGATTTGAATTTGGGGAGTCATGCAGCTCAACCCCAAGCAGGAACCATGCAGATAAAGATGCTTCTGGAATGCAGGGCAACAATGACGCAATCATTGTCAGTATTATATACGTTGACACCGCAGCTGCCTTTTGGGAAATTCAGTGAGGCTGAGGAGGCTACACTTTTGATTATATATCTTTAGGAAATCTACAACTGCAATAGTTGGAATAAATTAAGTAAAAATGTTATATGAAATAGTGTCTAATGAGAATTCTATTTCTGGGAAGGCGGAGTAGATATATTTTTGCCTCCTGCTTATTTTTCTTTTATTTTTACTTTTTTTCTGAGACTGAGTCTCACTCTCTCGCCCAGGCTAGAGTGCAGTGGTGCGATCTCGGATCACTGCAACCTCTGCTTCCCAGGTTCAAGCAATTCTCGTGCTTCAGTCTCCCGAGTAGCTTGGATTACAGGCGCCCACCATCACGCTTGGCTGACTTTTGTATTTTTAGCAGAGACGAGGTTTCACCATGTTGGCCAGGCTGGTCTTGAAATCCTTACCTCAAGTGACCCACCTGCCTCAACTTCCCAAAGTGCTGGGACTACAGGCATGAGCCACTGCACCCAGATGCCTCTTGATTATAGTATAGACAGCTACAACCCCTGGATATCACATTTAAAACAAACATTAGATGACTCAGAATGGTGAAGAGCAAGAAAGCAGACTGATCAGGGACTTTGGACTCCAGGAGCAATGTGATGCTCTTTCCTGGGCACTTTTTCCTCATGTAGCTCAGGCTTGAAGCTGAAGAAGCCAGCAACCTGAGCATATCAACAGACACAGAAAAAGGCCCAGCAAAACCTGAGTCCCTCTAGACAACAGGCCAGAAAAGTGGAGGCCTAGCAATACAGGTAACTTTTAGACAATAACCATTCTTCCCCAGCCAAACAGCACAGAAGAAACTGTGGCCCCCACCTGCAGCAAGATCAGCAAAGCCCAAGTGAGGAGATGGCTTTCACTCTCCCCAGGCTATACTGAGGCACCTAAGGACCCCTTGAGACTGCTGTCCGAGAAAGCCAAGTAGGAAACTAGGGAATTGTCCTGCCAGATGATTGCACTCAAAAGCTTAGGGTCACAAGGGCAGCCTGGGCTTGCGTCCTCACTCAGCGGGAATGAAGCTCCCCTCCTTCTTCACTGGGGTGGTTGCAGAGAAGGCCTAGGAGAGGCCCCAGTGCTCTCCATTTTTCAGGGGGTGATAAGGCTGCCCTGCCCTTCTCCATCCTGAGGTGCATGGAGGCCGTGTGGGGAGGAGTCACAGAATACTACACCTTCCATCCAGGAGGGTTATGAGGTGGCCTGACAGGGAGCCAGAACCCCAATTCCTCCCAAAAGTAATGAAAAGAACCCCTTTGTGTGTCAACGGAGGCCAGGGAGGGAACCTGGACTTCTATTCCCACATGGCAGTAATGATGTGGGACCCCTCTTCCCATGCCATAGCAGTTTCAGAGGAAAATACCTGAAATAGAAGGCTTCAGTAAGATCCAAAGCCTCCAGGTTTCAATAGGAAATTATTCATCATACCAAGAACTAGGAAGATCCCAAATGGAATAAAAAAAGGCAATCAACACTGAAGTGATAGAGGTATTGCAGTTATCTGAAAAAGATTTTAAAGCAGTCATAGGCTGGGCGCAGTGGCTCACACCTGTAATCCCAGCACTTTGGGAGGCTGAGGTGGGTGGATCACACAGTCAGGAGTTTGAGACCAGCCTGACCAACATGCTGAAACCCTGTCTCTACTAAAAATACAAAAATTAGCCGAATTAGCTGGGTGTGGTGGCACACGCCTGTAATCCCAGCTACTCAGGAGGCTGAGGCAGGAGGCTGCAGTGAGCCGAGATCACGCCATTGCACTCCAGCATGGGCGACGGAGTGAGACTCTGTCTCAAAATAAATAAACAAACAAATAAATAAAGCAGTCATAAAAAATGCTTCAATGAGCAATTTCAAACACACTGGAAACAAATGAAAAATAGATGAAAAATCTCATCAAAATAATACAAGGCCCAAAGAGAAACCAGATGGAAATTTTGGAACTGAAAACTATAATAACAGAAATAAAAAAGATCAATAGATGGACTCAAAATGGAATATAGATCAGAGGGGAAAGAATCAGTGAACTGGAAGATAGAAGACTAGCAAATTGTACATTCTCAACAACAGAGACAGCATAGACAAAAACAAGATGAGCAGAGCCTAAGAAGCCTGTGGGATTTTAATAAAACATCCAACATTTGTGTTATTCAAGTCTTGGATAGAAAGAAGAGAGAAGGTCAGGGCAAGTCCAAAGAAATGTACACCAAGACACATCATAGTCACACTTTTGAAAACAAAAAGGAAAACATTTTGAAAGCAGCAAAAGGGAAACATCACCCTGCCATTTACATGCCGAATGGTGAGTGTTTGAATGCTTTTCCCGTAAAATTGCAAGGCATTGCAAACAAGGCAAGGATGTCCATTCTCACCACTCTTATTCAACCTCATGCTGGAAGTCCTTGCCAGTGCAATAAGTCAAGAAAAGGAAAAGACCTGTAGGTTGAAAAGGAAGAAATTAAACTATTTTCAGATGATACAGCTACCTACATAGAAAATCTCAAAGAATCTACAAAAATACTCCTAAAATGAATAAATGAGTTGAACAAGGTTACAGGATACAACATAAACCCAAGATAAACATATACAAAATTAATGGCATTTCTGTATACTAACAATGAATACATGGGTGATAGGAAAAGGAAAGTTACATCCTTTTATTATCCAGGCTTTGTAGTAAAACCTGGAACAAAACTCCCATACACTGTATTTCTTATACTTACGGTCCATACAAGATGATTTTTTTATTTTTTATTTTTATTTTTTGAGATGAAGTTTTGCTCTTGCCATCCAGGCCAGAGTGTAATGGCATGATCTCAGCTCACTGCAACTTCTGCCCCCCGGGTTCAAGTGATTATCCTGCCTCGGTCTCCCAAGTAGCTGAGATTACAGGTGCTCCCAACTACGCCCAGCTAATTTTTTCTATATTTAGTAGAGATGGGGTTTCACCATGCTAACCGTCTTGAACTTCTGACCTCAAGTGATTCACCCGCATTGGCCTCCCAAAGTGCTGGAATTACAGGTGTGAGCCACCGCACTCTGTCCTGGTACATACAAGATTCTTAAAGTATTTATTTCCTGACCGGGCACAGTGGCTCATGCCTGTAATCCCAGCACTTTGGGAGGCCGAGGCAGGCGGATCACAAGGTCAAGAGATCGAGACCATTCTGGCTAAGATGGTGAAATCCCGTCTCTACTAAAAATACAAAAAATTAGCCAGGCGTGGTGGCGAGTACCTGTAGCCCCAGCTATTTGGGAGGCTGAGGCAGGAGAATTGGCATGAACCCAGGAGGCAGAGCTTGCAGTGAGCCGAGATCTCGCCACTGCACTCCAGTCTGGGTGACAGAGCTAGACTCCATCTCAAAAACAAAAACAAAAAAAAAGAAAAAAAAAAACCTATTTATTCCCCTTCTTAGAGCACAGTGTGGTGGTTTAAGCCTGTAATCTCAGCACTTTGAGAAGCCAAGACAGAAGGATTGCTTGAGTCCAGGAGTTCAGGATCAGCCTGGGTAACATAGCGAGACACCATCTTTACAAAACAACAGCAACAACAAAAAATTAGCTGGACTTGGTGGCATACACCAGTGGTTCCAGCTACCTGGGAGGCCGAGGAGGGATGATCACTTGAGCCCAGGAGGTTGAGGATACAGTGAGCCATGATCATGCCAAGGCACTCCAGCCTGGATGACAGAGTGAGACTCTCTCAAAAAACAAAACAAAACAAAAAAAGCAAAACTATTTCCATTAAATAATTTATTAATTTGTCATTTTATTTAAGTTTGAAAGAATTTTACTGTCCTAAGTGCCTAAAGTTTAGAATAGATATGCATTTTCCCAGTGTTTTTGGAAATAAAAGTTTTCTATGTGTCCTAGTCTGCTAGGACATATTTATTAATATCTTCAGAGACTTTTTGTGATTTTCATTCTTCAAACCCATGACCCCACTCTAGCAATGGATTATTTGGTTCACATCTGGTTATTGTGAAGCCTTGCCATTCAAGCCTGCATTGTAATATTTGTCTTATCCTCTCCATTCTCGCAGCTCAAATAAAGTCAAGGATCAAGTCCTGCTAGTTTATTAGTGTATTAACTGGTACATATCAGGTACTGAATATATCTGTTGAGTAATGAATGGGTAGATGCCACTGCCTAAGTGTAGGCATTCATGCTAAATTATCTTCCAAGAGCCAACCCTCCTGTCCTACTTCAATGCACAAGTGGTGAAAAGAATTTACAGAATCAAAATTCTTTCACATCAAGACTTTTTGCTTTCTAAATGAAGCCTGAGTTCATTGTGATTTTGGGGGTTCTTCTCTTCTTCTTAAACCCACATCTAGCCAATCTCCTCTACCTGCTACATGCCTCTTTTAGTCTCACTGCCTCCTTCCTCAGTGGAGCCCATATTGGTCTCGTTGCTAGTTTCTCACCAGTGATCCTTCATGTTGCCACTGGAGTGATCATTGTGATGTTATTTCCCATTGCCTAGAGACTGCACTTAATTAATTTATGTGACTGTTAAGGTCCTAATTTTCTTTGCCACCCACTCATCCCACCTCAGTTCCCACTAACGTGTTCTCTGTGGATGTCCCCAATGAAGGAGGGGAGAAAAATGTACATTTCTGAAATACTGATCTATTTGTGGTGCCCATGCTTTATCACATATATATATATATATATTTTTCCATTTGCCTGAAATGCCTTTTCCCTGCTTGTTCTCCTGAAAGACATGGTCATCTTTCACAGCTCAAATGCTTTTTTCCATATAACATATATTAGTCTGCTCAGTACAATAGCAGAATACAAGAGAATGGGTAACTTAAACAGTTTATTTTTTCACAGTTCTGGAGGCTGAAAGTCCACGATCAAAGTGTCATCAGGGATGGTTTCTTCCAAGGCCTTATTCTTTGGCTTGCTGATGGCCACCTTCTCCCTGTGTCCTCACATGGCCTTCACTGTGTGAGCACACCTGGAGTCTCTTCCTCTTTTTACAAGGACACCAGTGCTATTAGGTTAGAGCCCCACTCCCATGACCTCATTTAATCTTCATTACATCCTTAGAGGCCCTATGCCCAAATATAGTTACATGGGGGATTAGGGCTTCAACTTATGAATTTTGGGGGAACACAGTTCAGTCCATAAAATTAGGTCTCCCCTCATTGCCTGAGGCAGAACTGAGTGTGGCTTCTGTATTAGTTCATTCTGACACTGCTATAAAGAACTACCTGACACTGGGCAATTTATGAAGACAGTAGGTCAATTGACTTACAGTTCCATAGGGTAACAGGAAGCATGACTGGGAGGCCTCAGGAAGCTTACAATCATGGTGGAAGGCAAAGGGGAAGCAAGCACCTTCTTCACATGGCAGCAGAAGAGAGAGAGCAAATGGGGGAGGAACTGTCAAACACTTTTAAACCATCAGATCTCATGAGAACTCACTATCATGAGAACAGCATAAGGGAAATTCACCCCCAAGATCCAATCACCTCCCACCAGGTCCCTCCCCCAACATTTGGAATTACAATTCAACATGAGATTGGGTGGGGACATAAAGCCAAACCATATCAACTTCCCTTCTGCTCTCCTTGGGATTCCTAAAGACCTTCATTATCTAATGGCTTATAGCTGTGATTTGTTGGCCTTTCTACCAAATTGTAAAGCCAGAGAGACCCTCGTTTGCTTGCTTTCATCTTTGAAACTTAATAAATATTTGTTAAATACATATTATTTTATAACAACTTGGGCGACAAATAATAAAAATACTTATTAGTTGACTTTACATTTATGCTTATTGAGAAGATTTTCCAAATATGTAATTTTATTCATTTGATTTTAATTCCCCTTCCTTTAGAAATTAACTCTTTCAGACTCTAGGTCCATGTTCAATATTTTTTAACACCTACAGAACTGTTTATTAGTTTGGATACTGGATGATTCAAGCTCATTAAGTTCTGGGGGAAAATATTAAGAAAAATCATGTAGGCTTTGAAGTTTCTTTTGCCTTCTAGGTGTGTGCTTACAGAATAGAGCATTTCATCAAACCACGTTATTGATTGGCTTTGTTCCACTTCAATTCCCACTCTTCTTTCCTTTGCCTCCTCTTTCAGATAAACAAGCTGGAGGCACGCCTGAGGCAGGCAGGGTGTACAGATGTTAAAGGAGTTCCAAGGAAGGCCGAAGAACGCTGGATGAAAGAAGACTGCACTCACTGCGTCTGTGAGGTTTGTGCTGCGAGAAGTTCTCCCCTCCAGCTCCACTCATTTCACTTCTCCTAGCCAGCCACTTGAAGTATAATTGAAAAATTCAAAAGGAGAAAAAAAATACTTTATGTCAATAGATTCTAGGTATATTTTTAAGATCAAGGTACTGGTGTGAAATTTTGAGGTTTTTGCTCATTGATAAAAAAGTATAGCCACAATCTAATGAGCACTTGCCAGAGACAACAAGATTTTCCATATTCACTGATGGACGAAGGAACTGATGCTAAGGAAGTTTATGTCAACAAGTAAACTGAGCCAGCCTGGGACTTGAGTTCATCTCATTATTCTCCAGTCAGGCTCACTATAAACACTGCGGGCACTTGGTAAACTACCCAATTCTATGGAAAAATAAAAAAGTGTTGTCATAGTGTCCACCAAAACAAAAAAACATGTTCTATATTTGTTATTTAGTTTGCTTTCTGAACAGAGCTGATTCTTTCCAGCCATCTAGAAATGTATGAACTTCCTCAGCTAATCCTACCATATGGTACGGTAAGGTAGGTAACATTTTATAGGGCAGCCTTGCTCTTCATGCTGCAAATGTGTGGAAAGAAAGATTGAATAGAAACCATGCAAAAATGAGCTTATACTATGAACAATTTTTATTATATTGAGACAGTCAGCTTATTAGATTATGTATTATAAGAAATATTTATTTGTCTTTTACGTACTTTGACTATAAAAACATGGAGGTGATATGTGCATGTTGCCTTTCAGAGTGGCCAGGTCACCTGTGTGGTGGAGATTTGTGCCCCAGCTCCCTGTGCCAGTCCTGAATTGGTAAAAGGAATGTGCTGTCCAGTTTGCAGAGACCGAGGAATGCCAACTGATTCCCCAGAGAAACGCTAATAAAAGTTTTGTGCTCTTGAGCCCTGAATGGGAAATTTCTCAGGAAGAGACACTTAGGACTTTGGCACTTTTAACTTGTAGTCACATCGTTGATATGGAAACCACTGACTTAAGCAACTTAGTTCATTTAATCTTACATATACTGAAGATCTTTTATTTTGTTCATTTTCTAACACATCTTGAAATAATTCAAAACTAAAAGCAATAAAGTGCATAGGAAATATTTTATCATAAGAAATATTTCTTACTGTAAGCTGTCAGTTTTATATACTGCATCTGGAAATAAAAAGAATACCATGGAATATTTAAAAAACATATGAGTATTGTGGAAAATCTCTAATTTTGGAATTTAGAGAGGTCTCCAGGTTTCATAATCTGCAGGAATTTTGAAATAATGAGTTTCACACTTACAGAAAACATCTGGAAGGATCTGTGATACATTCATGACAATGTTGGGATGCTGTTCTCCCCACTGACCCCCCTCTCTCAGATCTACAACCTAGAAAATTGTCAGATTTTGCTGGGAAGGCATTTATCTTAACCTTCATTAGTCTCTTAAGTCCTGGGACATAAGGAAAGAGTCAGTGAAGGAATATCATTATTTTAGGGAACTTGTTAGTTCTGCATGTGGCTGAAAAATGCAAACTCTCTGAAAGAAAGAGACTTTAAAGCAGAATTGCTCAATGTCTGCCTTCCTCTTACTCGTCATTGTTACCATTCCTGAGATGTCAAAATTGAAATAGAGCCAAGCCTGAAATTCAGGAGCAATCTGAATTTACTATAAGCAGACTTGAAAGTGTTTCTGACTTTTACAAAATGTGTTGCTGTAGGGTTCTTCTGATTTGGGCACTCTCTTACAGCATTTGACACAGAACCCCACAGACAAGTGTATTTATACTCAGAATTGAGTATTAAGTAATTTAGGTGATTTTCACTTCATATTAGATCAGAGCCTTTAAAATCTGACATAAAAATATGTACTCATATGTGGGGTTGATAGATCTTTTTAAAGAATACTTTGTGCCAAAGCTTTTTTTTTTTTTTTTTTTGAGACAAGGTCTCACTCTGTCACCCAGGCTGGAGTGCAGTGCAGTGGTGCCATCACAGCTCACTGCAGCCTCCACCTCCTGGGCTCAAGCAATAGTCTCATCTCAGCCTCTTGAGTGGGTGGCGCAACAGGTGCATGCCACCATGTCCAGCTAATTTTTTAAAAATTTTGTAGAAATAGGGTTTCACTGTGTTCCCCAGGCTGATCTCAAACTTCTGGCTTCAAGCAATCGTCCCTCCTCAGCCTCCCAAAGCACTGGAATTACAAGCATAAGTAACCGTGACAGCCAAACCCTTTGAGGAAATATTTCATGTAGTGTGCTGCCAAGAGAGGGCCTCAAAGAGACAGCGCTACTGTTTTTCAATTACAAAATAAACTTTTAAAAATAGGCATCGTTTCCCAATATTTAGAGTTCTTTTGTAAAATGCAGTATTAGTTTTAGAGAAAATATTCTAGTAGCTTTTGTATCATGAGTGAGGAAAGATGTTTCTGGAGTTTGTAGTATATTTGTTTTTAAATGTGTTAGTGATTCCCAAGATCCAAATTAATTTTTACTAAAAAGGTTTAAAAGGATAAATCCTAATATCCCATAGCAGTTTTATATTTCATGACCTTTTAAAATCCAAAACAATTTTTTGTTATACTAAGTTTTAAAAGATAAAACCTAACAAATCTCAGATGCTTGACATTTGGTGGCCTTTTAAGACCCAACATGGTGAAATGCAGCTAAATCTTATGAATGTAAGTGTAATGCGTTCCTCAGAAACAGTCACAGTAAGCTTACCTGCATATGACAGTAACAAATGACAATTACGAATGAACTTCGTCAAGTTTAGGTTTCTCATAATATTCATTTGCTGTTGTTCATCTTACTGCCATTTAAACAAGACCTATGTGATTGTTGATTTTATTTTTTACTAACCACACATTAACTTGGATGCCACATGGTTAATATGACTGGCTCATATAACATAAACAAATATTAACATAACAGAATGAAATTATCATTTAAAATGGAACTGGATTGACTACATGAAGATTTTAAAAACTGTTTGTCGATTGACAAGGTAACTTGAAAATTCAGCCAACTTTATAGACATCATTATAATTCAGTCATATAAATTGCTTTTTACTTTGTGCATGTTACTGTATAACACTTGTTTGTCTATGTTTTTAATATTGTTTTTATTCATGAAAATAATATTGCAAATGGTAAAAATTTCAAATATTTCCCAAGGATATATACCCTGTCCTTCATTTCTCCAGTCTAAGTGCAATGACTATTTTTAATTTTAGGATGTGTGCATGTGTGTGTGTATGTGTGTGCATGTGCTTTTGTGTGTGTGTAGTAGAAATTTCCATTTTTCAGATTTTAAAAGAAAGTACCACATCAAAATAAATGAGCTGGGTAAAAGCTACGTAAGCCGATAAGACTTACACACGTGAAGTGGTAATGATATTTTGAGAGAAAAGAAACTAAGTCAAGTTAGAAGAGAACTTGGATTTTTAGAAATTTAGAATCATTTAGAAGTGGAAAGTATCAAGTAATCCTTTTTTTGGAAAAGTATGTGAAAGAAACAACACGACTTGCTGTCAAGGCATGGAATATGTGATTGACAATATGATACCATTTGCCCACAAAAGAAAGAAAAAATGTATAAAGGTAAAACACATGAACTGGATGTACAAGTAACTCTGAAGGGCAGAGCGTGGAGGCAGAGCTGAAGGAACAGGCTGGAGCCGCACAGATCTATGTTAATGAATCTGGAGAACATTCTAGTTTGATCCTGGTAATGAACCAAGCACAGTGAAGACAAGGAGTTCTAGTGGCCAGTGTTAAATCAAAGCCCAGACACTAGAGGCGCAAAGAGCCTGCAAGACTACGTCTTATGTTTTAAACCCATGCCCCAAATTTCTAATGACATGGAAAACTGAACTAACCAGAATCCTGTTCTGTTTCAGGTTTCTAAAATGCTGAACAAAATATGATACAGAACATGAAATATGTAATTGAATATGAGAGGAAGGAAACACGGAAAGTCTCTGAGTTTTACAATGGAAAGAACCTAAATCAAGAGATACAAAAGGCAAGCCAGGGACAAAATAAAGTCAGATATAGGGCCTAGTAAAGTTGAGGCTGGTGTTTTAAATTCACACTCGGGTTTAGATGGTGCAGCCTGGGGCCAGGACAATGCTATGAGCATAAACCAAGTTGCTTCCTTAGGACATCCTTCCCATGGAGGATGCCTGGAAAATCTGATCTCCAATCCAGGGATGCTGCAGAGAAGATCCTTTCTATTTCCAGCTTGGGATGGAAGAAACTCTTATCCCACGCCCTGTGGAGGTCCGCAGTTAAATTGACACCAGCCTTAAGGTTTGGAAATCCCAAGCTAGGAAACGGATGTGAACAGTTGCCCTGTCCCAATAAAGAAATCACAAACCATATGAGGAAACGGCTCCTCACACAGATTAGTGAAAAAATCACAACAAACAAGATTATTAGCACCCCAAGAATTTAAGATAGTAAAAAATTCTGAAGGATACTAAGAGAAGGAATGGAGCTAGTGGAAAATAGGAAACATTTTGAAAAACTGACCCTGTGTTGCACTTTATATTTTAACAAATTTCAGCGATAAAGTGGTATTTTACACTGTATGTTACTTCATAACAAATACACTCAAAATAAAAATCTAATAATTAACAAAATGATAGTATATGCTTATACTTTCATCAAAAAATAGATTAGGATGGGAATTATAAAATATTTAGATTGAACCCAAAACTAAAAAGTATCTCAAAACTTGTGGAAAGCAGTTATAATTGTGAAGTGTAATTGAGTGATGAGCATTAATTCACTTTGATCACATCTGAATGATTTCTACTTTTAGCCTCTGCAGTTCTCTCTGACCACAAGTAAGCACAGAACACTTAATACGCAGGACTCTGATGCATAGGCCGCATCACTGTAGGCATTCGGGGTGGAAGGGAATAATGGAAAATATGAGAAAAATCTTGAATCTTAGAACATTTTGGGAAGAAAGTGACAGTCCTTTAGTCACTGTTCCCCTCTGCACTAGCAGTGGAGGGTTAAAAAAATACCCAGTGGGGAAAAAACACCTAAGTGGAGTCTGCCAGGTGATGACTGCTTAGGAATCACCCATCTATTAAGATATCACCACTATTGGGAATGACAAGCATTTGAAATGGTACCTTTATAAAAAAAGAGCATGAGGTTGGGCACAGTGGTTCACACCTGTAATTCCAACACTTTGGGAGGCCAAGGAAAGTGGATCACCTGAGGTCAGGAGTTTGAGACCAGCCTGGCCAACATGGCAAAGTCCCGTCTCTACTAAAATTACAAAAATTAGCCAGGCATGGTGGAGCACACCTGAAATCCCAGCTACTTGGGAGGCTGAGACAGGAAAATCACTTGAACTCAGGAGGCAGAGGTTGCAGTGAGCCGAGATTGTGCCACTACACTCCAGTCTGAGTGACAGAGTAAGACTTCTAAAAAAATAAAAGGCCAGGCGCGGGGGCTCATGCCTGTAATCCCAGCACTTTGGGAGGCCGAGGCGGGAGGATCATCAGGTCAGGCGATTGAGACCACCTTGGCTAACACGGTGAAACCCCGTCTCTACTAAAAAAATATAAAAAATTAGCCGGGCATGGTGGTGGGTACCTATAGTCCCAGCTACTCCAAAGGCTGAGGCAGGAGAGTGGCGTGAACCCAGGAAGTGGAGCTTGCAGTGAGCCGAGATTGCACCACTGTACTCCAACCTGGGCGACAGAGCAAGACTCCATTTTTTTTTTTTTTTTAAAAAAAAAACACAAAAAAACAAAAGAGAGAGAGCATAATGATGACCAAAATGTATAGTGCCTATTTTATAACCAGTATGTGTAGTCACAGCCTTGTGGCATGGGACCGTATGTTAAAAGTCAGTTATATGCCTTGAAAAAAAGCAACACTGCTTCTTAGAGTACTGAATATCATGTTGTCTCAGATGTTAAGCAGCAGAAAATGTAAAGGATGTGCTCCTAACTTCTCAAAGGATTTGAAGTTTAAATGAAAATAGAAGAGTCATGCAAACCAACTTATTTGACTGATGTTGTCACAGAAGCAATGTTTCTTTGGAATATACATACACACAGTGTATGTGTGGATCATGTACATATATATATATTTGTATATGCTTGTATATATTTGTGTGTGTATATATATAGTCCCAAAGTCTTGTCTGACCTTTCTCCTACCTCCACTCAAACTACATTTCTTTTCATTTTTTAAATTTAATTTTTTTTTTTTTTTTTGAGGCACCGTCACCCAGGCTGAGGTGCAGGGGCTGATCTTGGCTCAAAGCAACCTTCACCCCCTTGGTTCAAGCGATTCTCCTGCCTCAGATTCCCAAGTAGTTGGGATTACAGGCATGCACCAAAAAGTTCAGCTAATTTTTGTATTTTTAGTAGAGACAGTGTTTCACCATGTTGGCAGGCTGGTCTCGAACTCTCGACCTCAAAGGATCTGCCTGCTTCGGCCTCCCAAAGTGCTGGGATGACAAGCATGAACTGCTGTCCCTAGTGACAGACTACGTATTTTTAATGCATAAATTATACAAGACAAAACTTCAAAAGCAAATCCTAAACAACATTTGGTTAAGATCCTTCTTCACTCTTCTCCTGTGACAAAGTATGGTTATGATTTCTTCACTCAATTAAAATAATCCAGATTAGAAAATCCAGGCATCTGGATCTCCAGGAATTCTTTATTTTGTCTTTATTTTTATAAAGAACACGGTTTACATTAGTTGCTGCAAATGGTTCCAAATACTTTCATAGTTATTGTAACTGGGTTGAATTATTTTTATATGAAAACAGGGTCAGTAAGGAAACAAACTCTGAGGAGTAGATTCTTTGGTTTCTTTATTGTGACTGATGGCATGTTAAAAAATTTAAAGCAGTTTGGGTTGCAAGAATCAGATTTCTCCCCATTCACTTTGAGTACATGCCTCTTTTAATGGAATGCACTATCTTCTCATTTCCCTCATGTTAAAATCCTTCATTTGGTTTCTGGAAAACTCTGACATTTATGAATTATTTAAATTTTCTTTTGCTTTCTCATCCATTCTTCTTAAAAACAGTTCATATTTGCATAGTTAACTAAAATCATTTCTCCTGATGAATAGATATGCATTATAGTAGGCTATGGAAAAGATACAAATTATATTTTTGTTCAAAGAATTCCCATGGTATCACTGAGTTCTCTGCAATCTTGAAGAGAAAATTTGATAAATAATGCATTCATTTATTTAATCACTTCTTATTTGTAAGTGATGAAGGCCACAATAGAGTATTTTGGTCTTCTAAATTGATTTTGTTGGACTAAATGGATGTTAAATTTATTAATTAGACATATAAAATATGTATATACTGAAAGTGTTTAATGTATAAACTAGTTTTCTTGACTATAGATGAAAGATTCATGTGTTCTTCTTGTCGCTGCTGGATATTCCTGTGTGAGCAAAAGGAAGAAATCAGCATGAAATATGAGCCAGAGTCTTTTTGTATCACGATGCTGGAATGGCTCTTTTACACAATTACCTTCAGGCAATAAGATAAACCGTTTTTTTCTTTCTTCATTTTCTTTTTGCTTTAAAATTGAAATATGTGTGCACTATGGGATCCAAGAATGGTAAAGCATCTTAAGGAGAAGCAATTTACTGAAGCACAGTTGGAAGCCATGTGTCATTACATTAACAGCTAGGAAATTAAGGGAGCCAGCACACCACACTGGCATCCGGGTTGCCGATGGCAGTCCAAAATGGAGTGGCTTGACTTCCAAAAACCTGAGCTGACCTTTAAATATGAAGTCATGCTGACTCGAAGTCCCAGACAGTGTTCCAAGTAGCAAGATGCTCTACGGGTAGCAGCAACAGTGGTAGTTTCAAAACCAACTATAATATTAGGAGGCCACCCACAACACTTTCACCATCTTCAAATAATTTTTGCAAAGAAAATGACACTAGAACAACCAGACAAAAAATAAAGACCTCTGTTAGAGCCGTTTAAATAGTATAATCATGAAACATCTCAATTGCAAAAGCAGAAAAGTGGTATCTTGTTGATGTAGGACTACAGAGAAGCTACACAGTTTTAAGTTGCCAAAGACTGGGATTAGGAATGTAAATGAGCTTGTTTCTTTTTTAGAGTATCAACAGACCATCAGATTTGCCCTCATCCTTCCCCACCCCCACACCAAAACACATGCAAATCTCAGGCCTACAGCAAACACACTGGCACAAAATCCTAAATTACCTGTGGTGTAGAAAGGCCAGGACAGATAATGGGTATGTCTGGGAGTATCACAGAACTCAGGGGGCTGCCCGTTTTCCAAAGTAGAGACTGGGCATGGACATTGGGCTTTGCATGCTTGACTGCGTACTGAGATGGAACAGAAATCCAGTCTATACTTCAGGTTAGTTATCAACAAACATTAAAAATAGAAGCAAGCAAGGGGAATCAATATTCAATAACTAAGAACCAAATAATCAGAGTGAAAATTTGTAGGGAAAGATAAACACATATAGTGTGTGTGTTATCTTCTACATCAGCATGACACCACTTTTCTGCTTCTGCAATTGAGATATTTGAAAAAATCCACCATTGACTTGTTAAGCTTTTATAGCAGCTATTTGCATTCTCAAAACACGTTTTTAATATTCTTTTGTGCAAGGAAAGTTGAGATAGATGTTAAAGTATCCTAGTTGTAGAGTAAAAGCAGAGTCTACTTTATAATAATACAGTTTAAAGTTCATTCACATTATTGTATAACATCAAAAACAAAATAGGTTCAAAACTTCCTGTAACAGTAAAGCAAAGCAAAAATATAACTGTTTTTTAGCTATAATATTAAGCAACACTAGTATACCATATACACTTGGTAGGGATAAATTTTGTGAAAATGTACTCTTTCATGCTTAGGTAGCTGATTGAGAGAAATATATTCACTTTAAAGTTAGTCTAAAAATCTGATCAAAAAGCAGAAATTGCCATGTGCAATGGTTCATACCTGTAATCCCAGCATCTTGGGAGGCTGAGGCAGGTGGATCACCTGAGGTCAGGAGATCGAGACCAGCCTGGCCAACATGGTGAAACCCTGTCTGGGATTACAGGTGTGAGCCACCGTGCCCAGCCCAGTTACCTATATTTTTTTTGACGATTTTTGCATCTATGTTCATGAGGAATATTGACCTGTGGTTTCATTTTCTTGTGGTGTCCTCATAAAGCTTTAATATCAGGATCAAACTGGCCTTGAAAAATGAGTTTGAAAGTATTGCCCCTTCTTAACTTTTTTGGAAGGGTTTGAAAAAGCCTGATAGTTCTTCTGGAAATGTTTGGTAGAATTCGGCTGAGCTTAAGATAATCTATTTTGTTGTGATTAAATCTTGGTAGGTTGTATGTGTCTATGAATGTATCCATTCCTCCTAGGTTATCCTATTTGTTAGTATAAAACTGTCCATAGTAGATTCGTGTGATACTTTGCATTTCTGTGGTATCAGTTTTAATATATCCTCTATCATTTCTGCTTTTATTTATTTGAGCCTTTTTTTCTTAGTCCAGCTGAAGGTTTGCAATTGTGTTTATCTTTTCAAGAAACCAACTCATAGTTGATCTTTTCTACTGTTGATCTAGTTTCTCTCTCTTTTATTTCTGCTCTGTTCTTTAGTATGTCCTTCGTTTCATTAACTTTGTGCTTGGTTTGTTCTTCTTTTTCTAGTTCCTTAAGGTGTAACTTTAGGTTGTTCATTTGAGATCTTTCTGGTTTTGATTTTTTTTTTTTTTTTTTTTTTTTTGCTATAAACCTCCCTTCTAGAACTGCTGCAAACTCCCCCAAAGAACACAGCAAAAGGGAACACTTTCAAACAAACTCCATGAGGCCAGTATTACTCTAATACCAAAATCAGTCAAATATATTACAAGTAAGATCAATCTATCTTATGAGTATAGATCCAAAAATCTTCAACTAAATACTAGCAAACAGAACACAGCAACGTATATATGATACGTGCACAGCCAAGTGAAATTTATCCCAAGACTACAAAGTTGGTTTTACATCTTACAGCCAGTTAATATAATACATGATATAAATAGAATAAAGGGCAAGACACTCACACAATTATCTTAAATATATGGAAATTTCATTTGTCAAAATTTAATGTCTTTTCACAATAAAAACTCTCAACAAATTAGAAATAGAGAGAAACTTTCTCAATTTGAAAATGGCACTTATGTAAAACCCAAAGCTAATATAATCATTTAATGTTGTAAGACAATGTTTTGCCCTTAAGATCAGGAGCAAAACAAGGATGCCCACTCTCAACACTTCAGTTACGTGATGGAAGTTCTTGCCATGCAATAAGGTAAGAAAATTAAAAAAAAAAAAAAAAAAAAAAAAAAAAAAGCATTCCTTTTGGAAAGGAAGTAAAGCTATTTCTATTTGAAGAAAACCATGATCTCATATATAGGAAGTCTTAAGAACCCCACTAACAACTACTAGAAATAATAAACAAGTTCAATAACATTGCAGAAATATGACATCAATACATAAAATTCAATTATACTCCTATAAACTAGTAATAAGCAAAATAAAAAAAAACAAGGAAAAACTCAAAAAAGACTTTAGCATCAAAAAAGAATAGAATACTTTGAATAAATTTAACAAAAATATGTATGAATAAATTTAACAAAGCTGAAAAATGTTTATGCTGGAAACGATATATTGTTTAGAAAAATTAAAGATGACTTAAATAGGCCGGGCACGGTGGCTCAAGCCTGTAATCCCAGCACTTTGGGAGGCCGAGATGGGCGGATCACGAGGTCAGGAGATCGAGACCATCCTGGCTAACATGGTGAAACCCCGTCTCTACTAAAAAATACAAAAACACTAGCCGGGCGAGGTGGCGGGTGCCTGTAGTCCCAGCTACTCTGGAGGCTGAGGCAGGAGAATGACGTAAACCCAGGAGGCGGAGCTTGCAGTGAACTGAGATCCGGCCACTGCACTCCAGCCTGGGCGACAGAGCGAGACTCCGTCTCAAAAAAAAAAAAAAAGAAAGAAAAATTAAAGATGACTTAAATAAATGGAAAGACATCCTATGTCTATGAATTAGAGAATTAATATTGCTAAGATAACAAAACTTTTTAATTTGACCTACGGATGCATGCAGAACATCGCAGGTGGTGAAATTACTGCAAACAGGAGAGAAAATTATGAATATATTAGAACACAATGAGTAGACCCTTTTGGTAAAAGTAAACATATATATGGAGGAACTTCAGGAGAAAAAGAGAGTCTAAGTTATGAAGAATCTTGAATGTCAATATCAGAAGTTGAAATTTAATTTTTAATTCATGAGTATCCCATACAACTTTTGAACAACCAGGTGAAATCACCTAGTGCTTTAGAAACTTAAGTCTGAAGAACATATGCGAATTTGGTTAGACAGGAAGGCACCAGGAAGGCACCAGAGACAACTAAATCTAAAATTTAGTCTGAAAGCCACAGTCATAGTGAACTTAGACCACTCTCTCTTGGTTTCTGTAGTCTCTATTGTCCAATAAGGTAGTCACAAGGCAAAGACACATTCAATTTTAATTAAGTAATATTAACATTTGCATTCTTCATTTGTGCTGAACATATTTCATATGCTCGATGGCTAAATGTGACTAGTCACTACCATTTTGAACAGTACACTCAAGGACATTTCTATCATGAAGAAAGTTTCTGTTAGCCAGAACTATTCAGAGGCTTATCCCTTTATCCTGTGGACCCAGATTTTATACTTGGGGTAGATTATGTCAACACAAAATGGGTGAGACACAGAGAACAGGTGATAATAGATCCATTATGAGCTAAATGCACTCCTTCACCATCACTCTAATGACAAATAAAGGTGCTAACTGAATTTCTGGCATAATATATGAGAATCTGAACTATAAAGAAAATATTAAAAGTAGTATGTGATTGTAAGAGATATGTGAAAAAATGGAAATTAATTCTTTATAAATCAACTAGCTAGATTAATAGAAAGATTATTTATTTGGTGTTTGAGTTAGAAGTAGCTTTTGTTTGTGAGCAGCTTTCAGCCTTTGTATTATCTGTTTTCACACTGCTGTAAAGAACTATCTGAAACTGAGTAATTTATGAAGAAAAGAGGTTTGACACACAGTTCCATAGGCTTGACAGGAAGCATGACTTGGGGGTCTCAGGAAAGTTGCAATCATGGCGGAAGGTGAAAGGGAAGCAAGGCATGTCTTCTCGTGGCGGCAGCAGAGAGAGGGAAGCCAGAAGTGCCACACACTCTTAAACAACCGGATCTCATGAAAACCCACTGTCACAAAAATAGCAAGGGGGAAGTCTACCCCCATGATTCAATCACCCTGGACCAGGCCTCACCCTGGGACATGTGAGGATTACAATTTGAGATGAGACTTGGTTGGGGACACAGGGCCAAACAATATCAGCCTTATTTATAATGTCTTAAAAATAGAAATGTGAATATAGTGTCTGTCGGCATTCATGCAGTGGCAGAGCCAGCCTCTTTGTTGTACTCTTGCTCTTCCTGCCATATGTGGTGCCTCAGGTTCTTCATATAACTGTGAACACCAGGAGACATTTATACTTAAGGCTTTCTGTCCCTTTTGTTAGAAAATCAAAACCTGCACAGAACTTCTTTCCTCCAGTCAATTTCTGCTTATATCGGCTAGTACCATGCTGCTTCAGCACCCATAAAAGCAAAGGAACTTTGGAACATGAGTGATTAGCTTTCATAGTTTCTGTAGTGGGATGGCTACATAAGAGAAAAAGGTTGCAAATGGTTGTTGGTCAGAGGACTTTGGTGTCTATCACAACTACATTGATTTCTATATATCAAACTTATATAACAGTTACTTAATGAGTACAAAATATATATGTAGTTAAAAAGAATGAATAAGACATACTATTTGAACACAGAACAGGGTGAATGTAGTCAACAATAAGTTAGTTGTACATTTTTAAATAACTAAAAGGGTAATAAGATTGTTTGTAACACAAAGAATAAATGCTTCAGGGGATGGATACCCCATTCTCTATGATTTGATTATTTCAAATTGCATTTCTGTATCAAAACACTTCATGTATCCCAGAAATATATACTCCTACTATGTATCCACAAAATCTAAAAACAAAACATTTAATTTTTTAAAAGGCAAAAAAAATGGTGAAGGAGCTATTCCAGATATTGGGCTCTATTATGTATTCCCAGCCAAAAATCAATAAAGTATACAAGTTGAATAAATTATTCTGGCTTTTGAGTATCCCTCTATTATACAGAAACTGTGTCATCTGACAGATCTATATTTCAGATTTTTATTATAGAAAGAATGATACATTTCAGCTGTCTCAGTTGTGTTTTTCTTCAAGAATGTCAACTGAACAGATATCACTGTGAACAGGCAGTAAGTTGGAATTCAATGCCAAAAAAGTAACCATTGATTTTTATATAAAAGTGCATTGATACTATTGAGCTCTACTTTGTTTGATGTATTATTCATCTCTAGAAGTTATTTATGCTTATATATCACAAAAAAGCGACATGGAGAACCATAGAAAATAACCATTTGACAGAAACACATAATTCATGATATAATCAAAACTACTTAGAGTGTATCACAATCCTTTCTTAGTGGTTGAGCAGAATGCAATTAAACTTTTGCAAAATTAGATTAAAAACAGATTAGACCAAAGTACATTTAAAAGGGTAGTTAGAAAACATTAAAACTAGATATAATCTTCTTAATGACAGTAACTACTATATCAGATACTGGAGATAAACAAATTAACTTTTCATCCTGAGGAACACACTGCTACTTTTTTTTTTTTTTTCTTTGAGACGGGGTTTTGATCTTGTTGCCCAGGCTGGAGTGCAATGGCGTAATCTCCACTCACCGCAACCTCCGCCTCCCGGGTTCAAGTGATTCTCCTGCCTCAGTCTCCCGAGTAGCTGTGATTACAGGTATGTGCCACCACAACAGCTCATTTTGTATTTTTAGTAGAGATGAGGTTTCTCCATGTTGGTCAGGCTGATCTCGAACTCCCGACCTCAGGTGATCTACCCACCTCAACCTCCCAAAATGTTGGGATCACAGGCGTGAGCCAGCGCACCCAGTCTCACACTGCTACTTTTAAGCATTCATGTTTGTTTTCTGGGGGCACCGTATAACAGGCCTCTAGTTCCACAGTCCGGTGCCCAGGGTATCTCAATACATCAGGGATACTGACCCACAATGGAGGTTTGGAATGGAATTAATGGAGATGAGCCCCTAAACACTATCCTGTCAGTATTCTATCCAGTCCTAAAAATTCAGAAGAATCCATAAACCAGAGCTTGTGCATATATGTGCTCAGAAACAATAGTTTTCCAAGACTCTTTCTTGGACATTCACCTCCAAAGGACATCCTGCTTTCTTTGCTGGACCTGAATTAGTGAGCGCCAAGCTTCTCAAACTCTTAATGGTTTTGAGCGCACATTAAATGCAAAATATGTGATGATGATAGTGGGGAAGATAGAGACATGAATTCTTTTTATTCCATAGTTCCCTTTCTAACAGGAAACATAAATGCCTAGAACAATTTTCCAAAAGTGGAGAGGTTATTAGCGACACAGTTAAGAATAAAATAGTGTGTTATAGAAGCACACATTATAGTAAGTTTTCAGGTTAGCTAAAAAGATTTAAATTACTTCTCATCTGTGTATATGCACACACAAACATTTTTCACCTTCAAAGAAAGCGTATTTTCATTATGAAATATTTAATGGAATAGTAGAGAAAATGCAATGAATGTATACTCACAAGTGTATATGTGAATATATTTAATATAATTGCTGGTTCATAGTGTATGCATATATTTCTCAAATATTGCCAAATTACTCTGCAAAGGGGTTGTGCAAATTTAAAATTCCACTAGCTGAATGTTAGAAATTTTATGTCCCCATATACTTACTTAGGAGTCTTAGCATTGTCACACTTGCAAAATCTTGTTGCTATATTCTGTCTCATTGTGATTTTAATATGCATTTCTCTGCCAAAAAACAAAAAGGAGAGTATTTTTGTTTGCTTATTTTCCACTAGTATGTCCTATAAGTTTTGTGAATTATCTTTCTATATTGTTTGCTTGATTTTCAGTTAGGATTCTCAAGGATCTAGAACTAGATGTATCATATGACCCAGCCATCCCATTACTGGGTATATACCCAAAGGATTATAAATCATGCTGTTATAAAGACACATGCACATGTATGTTTATTGTAGCACTATTCACAGTAGCAAAGACTTGGAATCAACCCAAATGTCCATCAGTGACAGACTGGATTAAGAAAATGTGGCACATATACACCATGGAATACTATGCAGACATAAAAAGGATGAGTTTGTGTCCTTTGTAGGGACATGGATGCAGCTGGAAACCATCATTCTTAGCAAACTATCACAAGAACAGAAAACCAAACACCGCATGTTCTCACTCATAGGTGGGAACTGAACAATGAGATCACTTGGACTCGGAAAGGGGAACATCACACACTGGGGCCTATCACGGGGAGGGGGGAAGGGGGAGGGATTGCATTGGGAGTTATACCTGATGTAAATGACGAGTTGATGGTTGCTGACGAGTTGATAGGTGCAGCACACCAACATGGCGCAAGTATACATATGTAACAAACCTGCACGTTATGCACATGTACCCTAGAACTTAAAGTATAATAACAATAATAAAAAAAAAGAAAAAAATATTTTAAAAAATATATATATATTGATGCCTGTAATCCCAGCACTTTGGGAGGCCAAGGTGGGCAGATCACGAAGTCAGGATTTCAAGACCAGCCTGGCCAACATAGTGAAACCTCATTTCTACTAAAAATACAAAAAAGTAGCCAGGCGTGGAGGCATGTGCCTGTAATCCCAGTTACTCAAGAGGCTGAGGCAGAAGAATCATTTGAACCTGGGAGGCAGAGGTTGCAGTAAGCCAAGATTGCACCATTGCACTCTAGCCCAGGCAACAGTATGAGACTCCAACTCAAAAAAAAAAAAAAAAAATCTATATATTATATATACATTTATGTATTATTTATATATATGAAATATATATATATTGATTTTTAGGAGTTCTTTATGTATCTTCCATTCTAATGCGTTGTCACTTGCGTGCATTGCAAATGTTTTCTCCAGTCTAGACTTGTCTTTCTACCTGTGAGTATCTTTCATAATATAGAAGTGTCAGGCTCTAAAATAGTTGACTTTATCAGTTTTTCCTTTATAATTACAATTTTGTGCTTTTCGGAGAAATCTTTTTGAGCGTTGAGTACAACATATTCTCCAATAATTTTTTCATAAATTATTGAAATTATTTTAGAAAAACAATGTTAAAGTACTTTTCTTTTTTTAACACACTAAGATTTACCTGAAATTTACTTTTTATGTATATCTAATTACAATCTTTCAACAAGGATAAACAGCACTATTAATCAAAGCACTCTTCCACTGTTTTTTCAAGCCTCCTCTGCTACTTATGAAGTTTCCTTGTGTTATGGGTTTGTTTCTGGGCTGTCTGCTCTGTTGCATTGGTCTATCATGGTGACAGTTCTACAAGACATTAATCACCATAGCTTTATAGCAAGTCTTGATATCTAGGAGGGCTAATGGAGCCCCTCTCTTCTTCAGCAGTGTCTTGACTTGATTTAGACCTTAGCATTTCCATATGAACACTTAAGTCAGTTTTAAAAGTGCCCTAAAAGGAATCCCATTTGGATTTTAGATGAAATTGTATTGAATTGATAGGCAAATTTAGGCAAATGATATTTTACTGTATTGAGTGTTTTCACATATGATACCCTATGTCTTTCCATTTACTTAAGTCTTTTCTGGTCTTCTTTCAGTAGTACTGCATTTTCCCTCATCAATGTGCTCCATATCTTTTTAGATGAATTCCTATAAATATTAAACTCTTGTGGGTATTATAAAATGTATGCCTTTAAAAGTATGCTTTCTGTATGTTCATTGCTGACATACAGGAAAACAATAAATTTTTATATTGATAATAGAGCTAGGAACACTTTTGAGTTCTTTAGTCCTATTAATATATTTCTAGATTATCTTGAGTTTGTTAGAAAAACTATGGCACTCTAGAGAGTATTCAAATTTTTGTTTCTGCCTTTCTAATCCTATGCATTCTATTTTTTCCGTAACTTTTTATTATATTGACTAGAATCTTCCACCCAATTTTGAGTAGAAGTAAAGACAAAGAACATTCCTCTTGGTTTTGAATTTAAGTGAAATGATTTTAGCATTTCACAATTAAATTTGATATTTGCTGTCAAACTTATTAGATTGTCACATCAGTACTGTGAGGCAAGTATGGTCATTTTGCAGTTGAAAAAACTGAGGCCTAGTAACATTAAATGATGTGCATAAGATCACTCAAAACAGCAAAAATAGGAAAAGAACCCAGAACAAATGACCCTGATATGGTTTGGCTGTGTCCCCACCCAAATCTCATTTTTAATTGTAACTGCCACAGTTCCCATGTTTCACAGGATGAACCTGGTGGGATGTAATTTAACTGTGGGGGACAGGTCTTTCCCATGCTGTTCTCATGATAGTAAGTCTCACGAGATCTGATGGTTTTAAAAATGGGAGTTTCCCTGCACAGGCTCTCTCTCTTTGCCTGCTGCCATCCATGTAAGACATGACTTGCTCTTCCTTGCCTTGCGCTATGATTGTGAGGCCTCTCCAGCCATATAGAACTGTAAGTCCAACAAATCTCTTTCTTCTGTGAATTGCCCTGTCTTGGATATGTCTTTATCACCAGCATGAAAATGGATTAATACACACCCTAAGGTCCTTTCCCTTTCTTTTTTTTTTTTTTTTTTTTGAGACGGAGTCTTGCTCTGTTGCCCAAGCTGGAGTGCAGTGGCCGGATCTCAGCTCACTGCAAGCTCCGCCTCCCGGGTTCACGCCATTCTCCTGCCTCAGCCTCCCGAGTAGCTGGGACTACAGGCGCCCGCCACCTCGCCCGGCTAGTTTTTTTATTTTTGTACTTTTTAGTAGAGACGGGGTTTCACCGTGTTAGCCAGGATGGTCTCGATCTCCTGACCTCGTGATCCGCCCGCCTCGGCCTCCCAAAGTGCTGGGATTACAGGCTTGAGCCACCGCGCCCGGCCGGTCCTTTCCCTTTCTAAGACACAGTGCTGTCTTGCTAGAAAGTGTCCCTGGGCCATGTGTTGTTCACACAAGGAATGCAGTGGTGTGTGCAGAGTCTAAGTGTGGACTGTCAGCCCCAGCAGACTCCAGACAAGCCCCACCAGAGAAGCAGCATTCCCATTCGGAGGCACATTTCAGTGCACTGCTGGCCTCAAGGTAAACCCCTTCCCTTAGGTAGGGAGAGCAAGTGTGGCAGTTTCCATGCTGCTAAACATGATGCCGCTGTTCACTGGGAAAGGGTTCCCCCTGTATTGTTTCTAATGAATTAGAAAGTCGTCTGTCTTTTCAGTGTCATGCTCAGTGCTGGAATAGGACTTTTAATAAAGAAATCAGCTGGCTTGGCATGGTGGCTCACACCTGTAATCCCAGCACTTTGGGAGGCCGAGATGGGCAGATCATCTGAGGTCAGGAGTTTGAGACCAGCCTGACAAACGTGGTGAAACACCATCTCTATTAAAAAGGCAAAAAATTAGCCAGATGTGGTGGTGCACACCTGTAATCCCACCTACTTGGGAGGCTGAGACAGGATAATCTCTTGAACCCAGGATTTGGAGGTTGCAGTGAGCCGAGATCGCATCACTACATTCTAGCCTGGGCAACAAGAGCAAAACTCCATCTCAAAAAAAAAAAAAAAAAAAAAAAAAAAAAGGAAAAGAAAAAGAGAGAAATCAGCCTACTTACTTGGAGCTGCCCCATGTCTGTCATGAGCCCTACCTTTTGGCTGCTATAATTAGGATTTTTTTAAGCCTGAAGGGAGAGTGAGAAGGTTCATTAATACTTTTGTAAGTTTTACTGTTTGTTTATTTGTGTTGTTTCATTCTTAACCAAAGGATGCAGATACTGTTTTTTTCCTTTGTTGCATGAATTTTAAATTCAACTGTTGAACACTTTATTAATACATATTTTTATTGGCAGCCAGCTTATCTGTGTTCATCTCAGCCTCTAATTGGCTGCCCCTCTCTCCCCCTCTGGAGTGGCTGCAAACTCTCATGGATGCTGATAGCATGAAAATCACTAGGTCTGCCAATTTCTACTTTTTCCCTCAGAAACATCGTCTTTATTGTGACACATGCTCAGTCTTCTATAACTTCACATTTCCAAGATTTTGTTTCTATTTCTAGACCAAACAAAATAAGGACAAAAACAAAAGTTGAACAATGTCAACAATGCAGACACAGTTTAATGTCTTTCAGAGCATGCAAAATAATACAAACTCTACCTTGAAGAATACTATTAGATTATGATTTTTAAACAAATGAAAAATATAAACTGTGTAATGAATATAGACAGGTTGAATGAGGCACCTGGGTTTCTGGGATATTGTTTTGAATACAAAGTTGAGTGTTTTTACCAAGCAATTAGTCGAGTTAACATTTTCTATGAAAATCATGCTTGTATTTCATTTATAAATCCCCAGTTTATTATATGAGAATTGGAGTAGGAAATGACAAACCATGTCTATATAAAAAGTAATCAAGTACAAATTAATAAGCATAAATTCAATAACTAGCAAAATAAAAGTAATCAATGAAATAAAAATAAAGTATAAGTCCCTCAGATTTCTCAAAGAACTTAGAACTAGAGAACTACATTCAATTCAGTAATCTCATTACTGGATGTATATTAAAAAGAAAACAAATTGTTCTACCAAAGAAAAAACACATGCACTCACATGTTCATCACAACACTATTCACAATATCAAAGACATGGAATCAACTTAAGTGCCTGTCAATGGTGGACTGGATAAAGAAAATGTGGTATGCATACAACATGTAATACTATGAAGCCATAAAAAGAATGAAATCACGTTCACTTCAGTAACATGGATGCAGCTGGAGGTCACTATCTTAAGCAAATTAATGCAGAAACAGAAAACCAAATACTGCATAGTCTCACTTATAAGTGGAAGTTAAACACTGGTTACCCATGGATGTAAGATGGCAACAATAGACACCGAGAACTACTAGAGGAGTGATATGGTTTGGCTGTGTCCCCACCCAAATTTCATCTTGAATTGTAGTTCACATAACCCCTACACATTATGGGAGGGACCCAGTGGGAGGTAATTGGATCATGGGGGGAGTTACTCTCAGTTCGCATGAGTGAGTGAGTTCTTACAAGATCTGATGATTTTATGAGGGACATTTCCCCTTTTGCTCAGCACTTCTGACCCATGAAGAAGTATTGTTTTTTTTCCCTTTTCACCACGATTATATTAATAAGTTTCCTGAGGCCTCCACAGCCCTGCGGAACTGTAAGTCAATTAAACCTCTTTCCTTTATAAATTACCCAGTCTTGGGTATGACTTTATTAGCAGGGTGAGAAGAGATTAATACAGTAAACTGGTACCAGGTATTGGGGTACTGCAGTAAAGACATCTAAAAATGTGGAAGCAACTTTGGAACTGGGTGACAGGCAGAGGTTGGAACAGTTTAGAGGGCTCAGAAGAAGAAAGAAAAAAAATGTGTGAATGGTTGGAGCTTCCTGGAGACTTGTTAAATAGCTCTGACCAAAATGCTGCTAGTGGTATGGACAACAAAGTCCAGGCTGAGGTGGTTTCAGATGGAGATGAGGAACTTGTTAGGAACTGGAGTAAAGGTCACTCTTGCTTTGCAAAGAGACTGGTGGCATTTTGCCCCTGCTCTAGAGATCTTTGGAACTTTAAATTTGAGAGATATAATTTAGGGTATCTAGCAGAAGAAATTTCTAAGTGCCAAAGGTTTCAAGAGGAAACAGAGCATAAAAGTTTGGAAAATTTACAGACTGCCCTGCAATAGAAAAGAAAAACTCATTTTCTGGGGAGAAATTATGTGCAGAAAATTCGCATAAGTAACAAGGAGCCTAATGTTAATCACTAAGACAATGATGAAAATGTCTCCAGGACATGCCAGAGACCTTCGTGGCAGCCCCTCCCATCACAGACCAGGAAGCCTAGGAGTTAAAAATGGTTTAATGGTCAGGACTGAAGGCTCCCTGTTGTGTGCAGCCTAGTATGCAGCCTCAGGACTTGGTGCCCTGCATCCCAGCTGCTCCAGCCATGGCTATAAAAGGCCAAGGTACACTTCAGGCTGTGGCTTCTGAGGGTGCAAGCTCCAAGACTTGGCAGCTTTCACATGTTGTTGAGCCTGCAGTTGCAAAGAAGTAAAAAAAATTGAGGTTTGGAAACCTCTGTCTAGATTTCAGATGATGTATGGAAACGCCTGGATGTCCAGGCAGAAGTTTGCTGCAGTGGTGGAGCTCTCATGGAGACCCTCTGCTGGAGTAGGCCAGAGGGAAAATGTGGGGTTGGAGCTCCCACACAGAGTCCCCAATGGGGCACTGCCTAATGAAGCCGTGAGAAGAGATCGACTGTCCTCCAGACCCCAGAATGGTAGATCCACTGACAGATTGCACCATGTACCTGGAAAACTCATAGATGCTCAATGTCAGCCCATGAAAGCCTCTGGAAGGCGACCTGTACCCTGCAAAGTCTCCAAGGCTGCCCAAGGCTGTTGGAGCCCACCTCTTGCATCAGCATGACCTGGATGTGAGACGTGGAGTCAAAGAAGATCTTTTAGGATCTTTCAAGATTAACGACTGCCCTACTGGATTTCAGACTTTTATGGGGCTTGTAGCCCCTTTGTTTTGGCCAATTTCTCTGATTTGGAACAAGTGTATTTACTCAATGCCTTACTACCATTTTGTCTAGGAAGTAACTAACTTGTTTTCGATATTACAGGCTCATAGGCAGAAGGTGAGAGGTGAAGCCAGCTGGACTTCCTGGGTTGAGTGGGGACTTGGAGAACTTTTCTGTCTTACAGGAGGATTGCAAAATGCACCAATCAGCACTCTGGAAAAACACACCAATAAGTTCTCTGTAGCTAGCAAGGAGATTGTAAAATGCACCAATCAGCATTCTGTAGCTAGCAAGCAGATTGCCAAATGCACCAATAAGCACTCTGTAAAATGCACCAATCAGCATTCTGTAAAATGCACCAATCAGCAGGATCCTAAAAGTAGCCAATCACAGGGAGGATTGAATGAAGGGCATTCTGACAGAACAGAAACAGAACATGGGAGGGGACAAATAAAGGAATAAAAGTTGGCTACCCCTTTCCAGCAGCGGCATCCCACTCTGGTCCCTTTCCACACTGTGGAAGCTTTGTTCTTTTGTTCTTCACAATAAACCCTGCTACTGCTCACTCTTCAGGTCTGTGCCATTTTTAAGAGCTGTAGCACTCATCATCAAGGTCCGCAGCTTCATTCTTGAAGTCAGCAAGACCGTGAATCCATCAGAAGGAACCAAATCCAGACACATCTTGGGAGCTTGTCCAGGGTATCACCATGCAGTGAGTATCATTGGACTCCTTTTGCTTGCTATTCTGTCCTGTTTTCCCTTAGAACTTGGGGGCCAAACACTGGGCACCTGTTGGCCACTGGACTAAAGACAAGGGTGTCAGGCTTTCTGGGAAAGGGCTCTCTAACAATCCCCAACTCTTCAGAATTGGGAACATTGGTTTGCACAGAACCAGCTTCCACTTTTCCTATACTTTAGGGCTGAGCCGAGGGTCGACAGAGAGGGAAGCCATTCAGCTTCGGCTTCCTGACAAAAAGTTGGTTGACCCTGCAGCCATGAACAGAACTCTCAAAGTTACATTGCCCAAGCGAGACTTGCCCATCTTTCCTATCTATCCTGACCCTTTCCTCCTGGGTCCTAATACCTGTCAAACTTCCTCCCACCCCTCTTCTCTGAGGCTAGTCCCGCTTCTAAAAGCCACTCCCTGTTTCTGGTGCTTTTCTAGTTTCTCCTATAAGAATGATTTCTAGTATAAATTTTGAGAATCTGTTCCCTTCCTTAGGCACCCAGACTCACCAATCAGAAAGACAATTTTTGCCCAAAGCCCTTTCAGGGAGGGTACTATGTGGAATTTTAGGATCCCTCCTCCCACTAGCAGGCCTAACAAAGGCTATTCCCAAAGCTAGAATATGAGGAGTCTCAGAAATTATATCCTTCCTATTCATATGATGAGAAGTGAGGACAAAAGACATCATTCTTCCAACCCTGGAGATCCCTTCCCTCCCTCAGGGTATGGCTCTTTGCTCCATTTTGAGGCATGTCGTCTTTATAGAACAAGGGTAAAGTCCCAATACCAACAGGAGAAAACGCTTAGGACTCTAACAGGTTTTCAAGAATGCATCGGTGGCTGGGCATGGTGGCTCATGCCTGTAATCCCAGAACTTTGGGAGGCCAAGGCAGGCAGATCATGAGGTAGGAGAGCGAGACCATCCTGGCTAACATGATGAAACCCCGTCTGTACTAAAAAATACAAAAAATTAGTTAGGCATGGTGGCAGGCGCTTGTAGTCCCAGCTACTTGGGAGGCTGAGGCTGGAGAATCGCATGAACCTGGGAGGTGGAGCTTGCAGTGAGCTGAGATTACACCACCGCACTCTAGCCTGGATGACAGAGAGAGACTCTGTCTCAAACAAAACAAAACAAAACAAAACAAAAAACAAAACAAAACAAAACAAAAATGAATACATTGGTAAGGGCCACTAAATTAGATTTTTTTCTTCATCCTCTTTGTGGTCTAAGATGAAAGACAAGGGTGCAGGTTTTTGAGAATGTGTCAGTAAGGGCCACTAAATCCAAGCTTCCTCAGTCCTCTTTGTGGTCTAGGAGGAAAACTAGTGTTTCTGCTGCTGCTTCAGTGAGCTCAATTATTCCAAACAGCAGGGTCCAGGGACTGTTGCAGGTTCTTAGGCAGGGGAAAAAAAAAAGGGTGTTTTTTTTTTTTTTTTTTTTTTTTTTTTCTTTCAGATGGGAAACACCCAGGCATCAACAGGCTCACCCTTGATATGCATCCTAAGCCATTGGGACCAACTTGACCCTCAAACCCTGAAAAAGAGGCAGCTCATTTTTTTCTGCACTATGGCCTGGTGCCTATATTCGCTCTTTGATGGGAAGAAGTGGCCACCTGATGGAAGTGTAAATTACAATACTATCCTGCAGCTTAACCTTTTCTGTAAGAGGGAAGGCAAATGGAGTGAAATACCTTATGTCCAAGCTTTCTTTTCATTGAACGATAATCCACAACTATGCAAAGTTTGCAATCTACATCCCACAGGAGGACCTCTCAGCTTACCTCCGCATCCTAGCCTTCCTACAGCTCCCCTTCCTATTAATGATAAGCCTCCTCTAATCTCCCCCACCCAGAAGTAAAGAAGCAATCTCCAAGGGACCACAAAAGTCCCTGGGCTATTGGTTACACCCCCTTCAGGGTGTAGGGGAAGAGGAATTGGTCCCCTTCTCTCTCTCTGATTTAAAGCAGATCAAAGGAGACCTGGGGAAGTTGTCAGACGATCCTGATAGGTATATAGATGTCCTACAGGGTTTAGGGCAAATCTTTGACCTCACTTGGAGAGATATCATGCTATTATTAGATCAAACCCTGGCCTTTAATGAAAAGAATGTGACTTTAGCTGCAGCTCAAGAGTTTGGAGATATCTGGTATCTTAGTCAAATAGATGATAGAATGACAGCTGAAGAAAGGGAGACATTCCCTACTGGTCAGCAAGCTGTCCCTAGTATGGATTCCTACTAAGACCTCAACTCAGATCATGGGGACTGGAGTTGCAAACATCTGTTCACCTGTATTCTAGAAGGACTAAGGAGAATTAGGAAAAAGCTCATGAATTATTCAACGATGTCCACCATAACTCAAGGAAAGGAAGAAAATCCTTCTGGCTTCCTTGAGTGGCTACTGGAGGCCTTAAGAAAATATACTCCCCCATCACCTGACTCCCTCGAGGGTCAATTGATCCTCAAAAATAAGTTCATTACACGATCAGCTGCAGATATCAGGAGAAATCTACAAAAGCAAGCCTTGGGCCCTGAACAAAATCTGGAGGCATTATTAAACCTGGCAACCTCGGAGCTCTATAATAGGGACCAAGAAGAACAGGCCAAAAAAGGAAAAGCCACATAAGAGACAGGATGCAGCCTTAGTCATGGCCCTCAGACAAACAAACCTTGGTTGTTCAGACAGGACAGAAAATGGAGCAGGCCAATCACCTGGTAGGGCTTGTTATCAGTGTGGTTTGCAAGGACATCTTAAAAAAGATTGTCCAACGAGAAACAAGCCACCACCTTGCCCATGTCCACTATGCTGAAGCAATCACTGGAAGGCATACTGCCCCAGAGGACAAAGGTTCTCTGGGCCAGAAGCCCCCAACCAGATGATCCAACAACAGGACTGAGGGTGCCCGGGGCAAGTGCCAGCTCATGTCGTCACCCTCACTGAGCCCGGGTAAGTTTAACCATTGAAGGCCAGGAAATTGACTTCCTCCTGGACACTGGTGCGGCCTTCTCAGTGTTAATCTCCTGCCCCAGATGGCTCTGCTCAAGGTCTATTACCATCCGAGGAATCCTGGGACAACCTGTAACCAGGTATTTCTCCCACCTCCTCAGTTGTAATTGACAGTCTTTGCTCTTTTCACATGCCTTTCCTGTTATGCCTGAAAGTCCCACACTCTTATTAGGGAGAGACATATTAGCAGAAGCTGGAGCTATTATCTACATGAATATGGTGAACAAGTTACTCATTTGTTGTCCCCTACTTGAGGAGAGAATCAACCCTGTAGACACATAAAATTAACCATCACAGTGCTGAATAGAGAACAGATCGAGGGAGTATTAATAACTTACCCCATCCCAGCCTAAATGTCTGGAAAGAATTATCCAAGCTAGACAAAACTGGCTACCCAGTGTGAATGCAGTGGCATTTTCCTTTCATTGATCTTCCTCCAGTAAGCCACATGTAAAACTCTAGGGTAGGGTACTGAGGAAGAGGCCAGGGTACGGAGGAAGGAAACACTGAGATCTCCCTTCTCACAGCATGTTTCAGAGCCAGGATGCACAGACTCTTTACTGTGTTCTGCCTGTAGAAATCAGAAAGTAGGAGGTTTGCAGTGCTATCTGCTTTGATTGAAAGAGCAGCTACATAGAGCAGTGCCGTCATTATTTGAAGTGGCAATGATATGTAAATTTCTCTTGGGTATTTGGAACAACTCAGGAGGTAGACAGGTCACAATCCTTATGGTAAGATCTTTCCAAGAGGGTGCTTTCTGTCAGGATGAGGGAGACACAGCAGGAGCTGAGGGTAAGTCGTAGTAGTTTAGTTGGACTATTAGAAAGAGAAATGTCTAAGCTAATAAAAAGGAGGTTCTACAATACAACGGCCTACAAATTTTCTGACATAACCCTTCAGAGGTTGGTGGTGCAGACTGAAAAGGCATCTCTGCTCCACATAATCATTCAGGGATCCAGGATCCTTCCATCTGTTATTTCATCATCTCGTAGGACACTGTCCTCTGTACGGTCAAAGCTGGCATGTGATACCTCTGAGTTCTAGCTGAGACTAGCTGAGTTCTATGTGAAAATGGTTTATATCATTTCCACTTCCCATCAGTGAGACCTTAGTCAGGCAGTCACTGAAAGCTACAGTTTATGCTGAGAATTATCTTGTTTAGCTTGGCTTTCATTTGTTCAGTTAATCTCTGTTACTATAGAAAAACTGGGCAACAAGTAGTCTCCTTGGCAATTAGTGAATGTTCTGCTTGCACTGGGAAGCACTGAAGACTTTCAAGAATCCATAAGATACTGAATGTGAGTACTGACATTTGGAGATATACTAAATAGGAAGCATGTTGACCACTATCATATTAACGAGAGAGAACTCTAGTAACAGAATCCATGCCATGCCATGTACTACCTTATGTACGAACTATGTCCTCTACCCGATTCTTGAATTCCTTGAAAAAAAGGAGCCATATGGAAAGAGAAAGACACTGGCACAATCCCCTTTCCCATTGCAGGCCACTTAGCCAAGGATCATGACTAAGCAGACAGGTGGGAATAATTCTTGCATTGCATGTAAGATAGAGCTTCTGCACTAGTCTGCTCAGGACCAACAGAAAAGCTGTGAGATATGCTCTGGAGAGGGGAAAAGGCTGGAAGTAGAAATGGGTTAGAAGCCATCTGAAGACAATGAGGGTAAATAAACAAAGCTTTTCCCTATTCATCTCCCATTTAGCTTAGACCATCAACAGACTTGTTAAAGTGTTTTAAATATCTAGCATTTTCTCCATTTTACTGCCAAGATAGACTCAGGTACAACTGGTGTGTTGGTGAAACACTTCGCATGTACCCCTATGAGTAGGGCAAGGATGTTCACTCTGTCAAGAATTTTTTTTTTTTTTTTTTTTGAGGCGGAGTCTTGCTCTGTCGCCCAGGCTGGAAGTGCAGTGGTGCGATCTTGGCTCACTGATTTCATGCCATTCTCCTGCCTCCGCTGGGACTACAGGCACCCACCACCATGTCTGGCTAAGTTTTTGTATTTTTTTAGTAGAGATGGGGTTTCACCGTGTTAGCCATGGTGGTCTTGATCTCCTGACTTCGTGATCCACCAGTCTTGGTCTCCCAAACTGCTGGGATTACAGGCGTGAGCCATTGCGCCCGGCCAAGAATTCTTAATAGGCAATAGATATGGGTAAATTTATTTAAGATTTCATAATTTTAATGTGTTATCAATTATATTCTTAGGATTACGCAATTATTATTTTCCTGAGTGTGCATGTATTTATAGGATCTAAATTATTACAGATAATGACAGTAATTTATCGAGACAGAAAGTTTATTAACACACTCCTGAAATTACGATGTTCTTAAATATTCAAAGTCATATTCAAACGAAAAACAAAAAAGTCAAAGGTTTGTCATTTAATCTTAGCACAATTTTACACTTACTAATGGTTGTTGGCATTTTGAGTTCTATTCAGTGTAACGTTTGTATGTCAAATTATAGACAATATGTTTGTTGTGTAAATTCTCTTGTCTCTATTGCAGCTGGAAGAGGAGGAAAAGTTTTTTGTGCGATGGAATGCTTAGAAGCCATATTATCTTTATATTTTATTAAGTATTGTTACTGTAATTTTTTAGTTCAAAAAATCATATATATTTATATTGTCTTATAAATCTTATTTACTTCTTAAAGTTGTAATTTTAACCACATATGTCAAAATCTCGTCTTTTAATAAAAGTTTTCTATTCTTGTTCATTGCATCAATGAGACTTTGCTCAATATTTCCGACACCTGAAACCTACCATAGAAATGATGCAAAAAACAAAAATACTCTTAAGATGTGACTGAGAATAAATGAAGAAAAAACACAGGACTTTTTTTTTTGTAGGTAGGATGCAAATGGTTAAAGTCTTTGGAAGGGTGATTTTGATAGAGTAAGTGTGAAAGAACGCATTTCAGCACACTAACAAATTGTTGGTAAGGAAATAGTAGCTATGGGTATAGAACATTTGTTTCACAATTATAGCAATGAAAAATAAGCTCCTCTCAAGTGAGGAGGAGAAATGAGTTAAATAAGCTTTTGTTTATTTTTGTCTGCTTTTTTTTTTTTTTTAAGTTTATGCAGAGACCACCAAAAGTTTGGAGATATTGGAGACCCCACAGAGAGAGGAAGAGAGTGAAGATAAGAAATTAGGAGGTGACAGATATCTTGGCAAGGTTGCTGAAATGGCAAACACACAAAAGGAATTCTTAATTCAGTACAGGAAAACAAAGAGCTCCTTTTTTAGCTTCAAATTAAGAATTAGAGAATGCCATGAGGTATAAAGTTTCTATCAACTTATTAATAATAATCATATTTCCAATATGTTCCTAAATCTCCAAAAGAATTAAAAGCTGCCTTTTAGGTAAAGGCCATGGTGGATTTCTCAGACTTCCCAGCCAGGACACCTGGTAATTTTCTGAGTCAGGTGAAACTCTCTCCAGATGGACACAAGTGACTCCCACTCAGCCCCTATGTAGCAGCTCTTGTCAGTGTCACGCAGCCACCAGGCAGTCCTCTTCAGCACCATGGGATCTGTTGGCGATGGCTCAACTTGGATCTCTTTCAGGAGATCCACAGTTGGCCGTTAGAAAGCACAACCTGTGCCCTGCCATAGGGAGAACACAGCCCCTTCCAGTCATAGCCCTCTCTTTTCACTCTCTGAGCTCCACCTAGAGTCATCCCCATATGCCTCTGATGTCCCTGTGTCCTACACAGGCCATGGGAGAAGTGGTTTTTGAGCCCCTCTCAGGTGACATTTATGCAGAGTGTGTGAGAACAGAACTCCAGCAGTTTTTGTTGCCATAGCAGTCCCCCTTTTCATCTTTAACTTCTTACTGAATTCCCAACTTTGTTCTCCCTAGGCAGGAATGGATGATGGGCTAGTGACAGCAAAGCTGGTTGCATGTCTTGGCCTGCCTGGAACAGAGCCTGCACCTGCTCAGTCCCTGGGCATTCTTCATGGCCAACAGCATCAAGCCACAGAGAAAGTCCTGACATTTTCTTCTTGTTGAGCAAGAGGCAATCTTCTGAAGCATTAGTTTGAGAGACCCAAGTTCCCAATAATAACATAACTTAAGTAGCAAATGTTTTAGTTGATGTTGCGTCGTCCTCAGAGTAAGTGTTACAGATAGGCCAGAATATCTCTGCATCCTTGAGAATATAGTTCTAAAGAAGTCTGGGAGTTGATTGTTCTCTGCAACTAAGGCATCTAGATGTTATTAGTGACTAAAATATCGTCTACTCTATCTCTTCTCTAAAACATTTTCAAGCTCAAAAGAAAAAAAGTATTTTTTTCTTACCATCAAAGGCAGTTTTGATTACTTTTCCAAGAGAAGGTATAACAATAAAAGCCAAGTCATTGTTGATCATTAATTTTTTTTTTTTTGAGACAGTGTTTTGCTCTTGTAATCCAGTCTAGAGTGCAATGGTGCAATTTTTGCTCACTGCAACCTTCAACTTCCGGGTTCAAGGAATTCTCCTGTCTCAGCTTCCTGAGTAGCTGGGACTACAGGTTTGTGCCACCACACCTGGCAAATTTTTGTACTTTTAGTAGAGATGCAGTTTCACCATGTTGGCCCAGCTAGTCTTGAACTTCTGACTTCAGGTGATCCACCCGCCTTGGCCTCTCAAAGTGTCAGGATTACAGGTGTGAGCCACTGTGTCTGGCCCGATCATTTAAAATTCTTAAGATGCTAGAAATTCGGGTATATTTATCAAAAATATTGTAACATAAAAATCTAAAAAGAGTTCTAAAATCTCTGATAAAGAAAATTAATAGTAAATTTAATTTCATTACAAAATATACAAACAGATAAATTTCAAGCATTTTAGTTTTATTTAAAAAATATTGACACTGTCTAAGGAAGAATCAACATCAATGTGTTGGTTACATTTCAAACACAATTTTAAAAAACATTCTTATATGTAAGTTTACTTAACATGCTTAACTGTTTCTGAATATTCATCTAGATTCTCTGAAGAACACTAATTTTTAAAAAATCTCTCAACGAAATTAGTGCTGCAGCTCTTGGTCTTTGCAAACTCCAAACGCCTAGTTAAAAGCATATAAGCCATATGAAAGCTTCACTCTTAATTATTTTGCTTATTATTTTAATGTTTATTGTACAGTCATTAATTGGAAATTTTAGAATTTGGCAGCTGCAACACATGTAGCATTAAGACTTTTAATAGCACATTCCATTTTGCTTCTCATGAAAATTGAGAAGTCAGGTATTATTACCCATTTTCTGAAATATATGAGACATACTGTTTATTTGTGCCTAGAACCAATGAGTAAATTTTAGCATTTTTCAAATTCAATATACTCCAACAGGAGAAATGTATAATTAAATTGAATTAAATTTGGCATCTGTCTTTATTGAGCATTATAGAAATCATAACTCACTAAGGTGGTGTTTAACAAGTTTGTTAATTCTCTGTACTCATGACACTATACATATTAGAAGTAATAAATGCTTTTTTATTATTCCTTAATTCATTATGTGATAATTTATTGAATGAATCATATTAAAAATAATTGTAATATAAAAATGATTAAATATGCTCACAAATTGTGATTTATTATACATAAATTCAACCACTTACTCTAAAATGCACCTTCAAATAGTAGGAAATGTGAAAAATTATTCTATTTTTATAAAGTTGCTTTTCTAACTATATTTTGGTGGTGAAAAATTTTAAACTTGTATTTGCATTTAATTTTATGTAATTGACAGAATGATAATGGAATTTATTGGTTTTGTTTAGTGACACAATAAAAAAATTATCATGGGACAGTGGATTCTTTATGGAACTTAGAAGCTAATCAGTCAAGAAGGGAGAGCTGGTATCTACATAAATAATCAATCTGCACAAATATTTTTTCATAAAAATATATGTGTGTGTGTATATATATATATATATATATATATTTTTTTTTTTTTTTGAATACATGTAATTGAGGAGGAGTAAACATGTTTCTATCTGTAAGTCCCAAAATCAGTTTTCCCAGGATCACGTAGAGTTGGGGTTGGTAAACGTTTTCCATAAAGAGCCAAAAGGTAAGTACTTCCAGCTTTGTGTATCATGCAGTCTTTGTCATAGCCTCTCAACTCTGTCCTAGGGAGGCAGCTCTGTCTGTCAGAGAAAGCTGCCATCCACAATGTGCAAACAAATGGGCCTGGCTGTGTTTCTGTACTTCATTTGCAAAAATGCTCATCTCTCAACCTCCCATGACTGATGTATCTTTGTCCTCTTTTCTCTTTTACCACAAAAAATCTCATATGGCATATTTAGGTTTACCACCTTTTTTCCTTAAGCCTATTATTACCTGTATTGTGTTCTCACTGCCTTGAAGATAGATAATTTTCAACCCATTTCACCCTTGTTCAATGCTCAGGTTATTGAAACTCTCCTTAGCATCTGGCAAGGTTCACTGCTGTTTCCTCTTTGACCCCCGTCCCTTCTTTTTCTCTCAGTTTTCCACTGCTGGCTCATCCTCCTTCATCTTCTCAATTTGGGGAGTTGTCCCAGGTCAGTCTTAACTTTCTCTCCTAACTCTTCATTTTATCTTTGGGCAACTCTGCATAGTCCTCTATCCTTATCTACATCAAAATGGCCCCTCTTCAATATCCATCAGGACTTTAGAAGTAAATTCTTAACTGATCCATCACTACTACCAATAGTACCACCACTAACTACTATTACTGCTACTGTCACTAGGACGACTACTGCCATTACCCCGAATTATCACCTTTGGCACTACTAAGTTATCTCTCATGCTCACATCCCAGAGGGATGAGAACCAATTATGCATCTATTTTGCAAATGATATCTTTCACTTAAGAGAGTTATAGTGACTTAAAAAATATACAGCTAAAATGTGGTCAGGGCAATATTTTAAGTCAGCTAATTCCAGGGATTATATTTATAAGTAAATAAGTAAGTAAGTTGTTCAAATAAGTCATGTAACATTACTTTCCATTGGTATAAATATTCAAAGAAGCAGCTACATCTCAGTTTGTTAAATTCATAGTAACTGAAGAAGGGACTAATTCACATTTTTGAATTTTATTTTCAGTATTAGATGAGTTATTGTACCCTCTGGGAAGATTATGAATTATCCTAAATTATGCATTATTCAATAACATGTGTCTGTGCACGTGTGTAAAGATACTGATAATACTAGGAGATTAGCGAGCAGGAGATACTGATAATACTAGGATACTTAATGAAGAATACTGAGTTGTTTGGAAGAAAAAAACAGAAGCTCTTTGGAACATGAACACATGTTGGAAACTGTTATAAAATTGGAGGAAATAAACTTTCAAATAAACTTCCATCACCAAGACAGATATGAGAGATAAAGTAATGAATCAACTGAAGTAATGAACCTAATGAGTGTATTGAAAACAAGAAAGTAGGTTCTTCAGGGTTTTTTTTTATGATAATGAGGTAAAGTTTTACTAATCTATTCTGAATCTATATTTTTCTCTTCCTTGTGACAAACAGTACAACTTTGAGGGGATGAAGGCCAAGCTAACATTTGTATTCATCTTCTAAAGGAATTACACATATACTCTCAGGCTCATTACCAGCATCGTCTGACACCCTGAGCAACAAGGGCACAGATGAGGAATAACAGGGCTGTTAACGAGGTCTGCACTTTGCTGGTATGAATATGAGGAGACAGAGGTATTTTCAAATTCCGCAGCTGTGTTGACACATATTTATTGAATGCCCCCTTCGAAATAAAGAGCAGAGTAATCTCCAGGCCAGAGTATCAAAACAACCTTACTTTATATTCTTTGCCTCAGCTCTCTCCACTAAGAGCACAGCTTGCATGTTAGCCAGCTCTCACTCCAACTGCCAATCAGAAATTTCCAACTGCTAAGTGAGAATCCTACCAACATGTTCCACTATTGCATCAAAGAATATGTCCAAAACAAACCAGCATTTTTTGTTTACTTCTTTCTTGAAATTATCATCTTCATTATCCTGACCACTTAAAAAACTGACAGCTTTTTAAAAATTTTCTCTTTCTCACTTTACCAGTTCTCGTATGTAATCAATTGCTAGTTCTATAAATTATATCTTTGTGATGCTTCTCAAACTCTTCCCTTCATTTTTTTCCCCACATCTGTGGCTCTATCTCTACACTTTAATTACCTCTCACTAGACTATGAAAATAGCCTTCTATCTGGGTCACTCTACTTCCAGGTTCTCTGAAATTTAATCTGGCCAAAAAACTTATGAAAACTTTCAACTTACAGCTTCCTTGCTCAAATGCATTCAGTGCATAGCCTGTCCCCACCAATCAAACGATATCCAAACCTCTTAGCGTGGCAGTGAAGGGAGGCCATCTACTACCCTGTCTATATCATGTCACAATGAAAGCAAACTGTCCCCTATGCTCTGAATGGTCCCTGGATATTCCTGATTTTACAGTTTGTGCAAGCTAGTCTTTCTACCAAAATTGATGTGAAGTCTGATTATCCAAACTCTACACAACCCCCAGGACCCAACGCAAAACACAGCAACAACCACAGCGAAAACCACAACAATCTCCACACCAGCATGTTTGCCATGTTTAAGGCACTCGCACATTCTGTAGTCCTTAGCTCATTTAACATTAAAAACAATAACATTGTGGATTCTGTCATGTACCTTTTTAATTTTACAAATGAAAACAATATTGCTGCTTGAAAGAGTTAAGAGTTTTGTGGAGCTCTTCCTTTCTAACAGGTTATTTATATGTCCCTTGTAGCACTCATTAAATTCTGTGTGTAGTGTTAATTCTGTGACTGTGTCGTATTCCTTGCTAACTTGCAAGTCCATTGAGAGGAGAAGCAGTCATTATTTTTTTATATTCCTCGCAGGATATAGCAAATGTTTTACACAGGCTATGTGCTTATCACAGATTTGAATATGCACATGACTCTTACTACAGTGTGTAAAACTACTCGGTTGCTCTTTTCTCTCTTCTGGATTTACACCTGGCAACCTCTTATCTGAACCGAATCTCTAGTCCAAATGTTACATTTTTCTGTCATGTCTTTTCTGATTTCCCAATGCACATTTGGCTCTTCCTACAATCTGCTCTAGAATTTATATGAGGGTTCATATTCTAGTTATTTGTCTGGTATTTTACTCTGTTATTTCTTCGGATACCTCCAATAACCTAAAGCTCCTTAAAACATTGATCCTCTCTATCTGCCTGTGTTTTTACTCTGCCCCACAATACCCAGTGCATTCTGTAACAACATTAATTGCTGAACAATGATTTTAATTGAAGTGAACTATCTAAAATTCTTCTAAACTAAAAGGCTTACCTTTGGTAATAAGATACTTCAGAATAATAAGACAAAGGATGAAGTATTTTATTTTTCACATGGGTAAGAATTCACAGTGTATCCTATACTTCACTGAGCAGCTCCATAGTGTATTTGTCTTGAAAAATCATTCAGAGACATCAGCTGACAATGGTTCTACTCCCTGGAACATGAAACTTTCAAGGTCTTTCTGGTTACTCCAGTCACCAACAAGGGAGAAATGGCATGGCAAGGTGCATGCTAAAGACTTTCCAGGAAACACCTGTGCTGCATTAGCTCACCATCCATTGGGTTTGAACAGTCATGAGGCCACATCTATCAGTAAAATGACTGATATATGCAGTCTCCATGTAGTCTATATCGTAACCACAAGCTACAATTCTGCTCTTAGGAAAGAAAGAACACTTTTTTGAACAACTAAATGTTTCTGCCAGGTGACCCCATTTACCTTTCCTCATTCTATAGATGGTCATCCCTTACTCAGTCAAGACAATTGGGGTGGAACCACTAAATCTAAGATTTGTGTGTGATGTGCAGTATTTTTCATGAGATTGGAAGGTAGCTTCCTGTAACTTTTAAATTAAAGGCAAATTATGACAGAGTGAGACTGTGACTCTTAAAAATACACAGAAAAATTGCCTGCTTCCCTTCAACCTTCCCCTGCATTCACACACTTGGATACCTTCAGCGGTGAAGCACACTCAAGTTATTCATGATGTAATGTTATCAAAAACACCAGGGCTTCAGCCTAGGCCCTGCTACTCACTGCACAGAAAGTCAATCACTGAGATTACAAGTATTACCAAGGAAGAAGGCTTAAATCTGGTGCTGCAGCAGAGAAAATGTAAGCTCAGTCTCAAATCCAACTCCCCGACAGACTAAAACTAGGGGTTTCCATAGCAGGGAAGAAATGTAACAATGTGTAAGAAAAAAGGAACCAGGGAGGAACAAGGAAGCAATCATGATGAATGAAAGTGGCATATTATATTGTCTGGATGTGGGGATTTGGTGAGCTTCAGTTCTTTAATACTTTTTTTGAGACCTGAAGGTGGTTTCCTGAGGAAGGAACTCAGATGAAGCAAAAGTAAGCTTCAACCTTTAAGACCAGAGAGTCAATTTCTGTTTATCCAAAAAACTATCTATGTGACTGTTGAGTCAGTTTCACTAACCCCAACGAAGAGCAGGCAAGGATGGAAAGCACCAAGATGGCATTACTTTATAGCAACTATTAAATCCTGCTGGACAGGATTACAAATATTCTCTGCCCCAGCTATGGCATCTTTTAGCCGATCCATCTTTGCTTAGTGCTGAAACATGGAAAAATTCCCTTATCTTGTTCTCCAGGGTCTCCAACTCAGCCCCTTGGAAGATTATTCATTGACCTTTGCAATTCAGGCCACATTTGCAGTGGATGTTGGAGAGTATTCATTTTTTAAAGACTGTTGCATTTAACAACCTATTCCCGTAGTGGATTGAATAGTGGCTTCCCAAAATAGCTTTATGTTCTAATTCCTGGAATCCCTGAATGTTATCTTATCTGAAAAAGGATTTTGGATATATAATTAAGGATCTCGAGATGAGATAATCCTGGATTACCTGAATGAGCCTTAAAGGCAATGATGACTGTCCTTTTCAGAGAAAGAGAAGGAAGAATCCTGGGCACGAGAATGTGGCAAAGTTGGAGGCAGAAAATAGAATTAGTCACAAGGTAAGCAATGCATGGAGGTACCAGGAGTCTCAATATACATGGAAGTTTCTCTCCTAGAGCCTTCAGAGGTACCATGGTCTTGCCAACACCTTCACTTTGGACTTCTGGTCTCCAAAATATGAGAAAATAAATTTCTATATTTTTAAGCCATTCAGTTTGTGGTAATTTGTTAAGGCAGGCATACAAAATTAATAGACTGGATAAGTTTGAGAGCATAAATATCTGTTTAGACTTGAAAACTCACAGACATTTTCAGTCCAGCCTTGTAGTTTCATAGGTAATGCACCATTAACGGGTGTTTCAGATTCAGCTATTGCTTCCTTCATAGTGCGTCTGGAATTGGTGGGTTCTTGTTCTCGCTGACTTCAAGAACGAAGTCACGGACCCTCGAGGTGAGTGTTACAGTTCTTAAAGATGGTGTGTCCAGAGTTTGTTCCTTCAGACGTTCAGATGTGTCTGGAGCTTCTTCCTTCTGGTGGGTTCGTGGTCTCACTGACAGGAGTGAAGATGCAGACCTCTGTGGTGAGCGTTACAGCTCTTAAAGGCAGCACATCTGGAGTTGTTCATTCTTTCTGGTGGGTTCGTGGTCTCGCTGGCTTCAGGAGTGAAGCTGCAGACCTTCGTGGTGACTGTTACAGGTCTGAAAAGCAGCATGGACCCAAAGAGTGAGCAGTAACAAGATTTATTGCAAAGAACAAAACAATAAACTTTCCACACTGTGGAAGGGTACCACATGGGGTTGCCTTAGCTGGCTTAGGCAGCCTGCTTTTATTCCCTTATCTGGCCCCACCCACGTCCTGCTGATTGGTTCATTTTACAGAGAGTTGATTGGTCCGTTTTGACAGAGTGCTGACTGGTACCTTTACAATCCTTTAGCTAGACAGAAAAGTTCTCCAAGTCCCTACTAGGTTAGCAAGATACAGAGTACTGATTGGTGTATTTACAAACCTTCAGCTAGACACAGAGTGCATATTGGTGTGTTTACAATCCTTTAGCAAGACACAGAGGGCTAGACAGAAAAGTTCTCCAAGTCCCCACTAAGTTAACTAGCTACAGAGTACTGATTGGTGTATTTACAAACCTTGAGCTAGACACAGAGTAGTGATTGGAGTAGTTACAAACCCTGAGCTACACACAGAGTGATGATTGGTGCTTTTACCATCCCTTAGCTAGACATAAAGGTTCTCCAAGTCCCCACTATACTCAGGAGCCCAGATGGCTTCACTTAGTGGATCCTGTACTGGGGCTGCAGGCGGAGCTGCCCGCCGCTCAGTAGCCCTGCCTGCACTCCTCAGCCCTTGGGCAGTCCATGGGACCAGGCACCATGGAGCAGGGGGCGGCGCCTGTCGGGGAGGCTCCGGTCGCGCCAGAGCCCACCGCGGAGGTGTGGGCTTGGACACGGTGGGCTGCAGGTCCCAAGCCCTGCCCCGCAGGGAGGCGGCTGAGGCTCATTCGAGCGCGGTGCATGCGGGCCGGGAGTGCTGGGGGACCCGGCGGAACCTCCGCAGCTGCTGGCTCGGGTACTAAGCCCATCACTGCCCTGGGCCAGCGGCGCCCGCCGGCCGCTCCGAGTGCGGGGCAGGCGGCCCGCGCCCTAGGCCCCCGCCAGCTGAAACTCGCGCTGGGGAACACAACCTGGAATGATCCGCCATGAGAAACTCTCCACTGACAGGAAACGGACATGGAAGGAGTGAAGCCAATGCACCCCCTTCCTCTGTCCCTTTTGTAAACTACTCTGAGATAGGATTACAGCCCTGCCTGAGAAATCCCCCGTATCTTCGAGGCTCATCCTGAAGCTTTGATCTCTGTGTGCTTTACTTCCATTTTTCATTGCATTCACAGCCCTGGGCCTGCACTTTCCAAATAAAGTATCAACACTTGAACCCTGGCCTCAGGTTCTAGGTTCTAGAGGCCCTGCCCTAGATAGTAAACTTTTGATCTCTTGCTTCCACCCAATTCCATCTGCCAGTAGCCAAAATCAGAGTGCTGTTCTGAAATTAGTTTGTGCCACTGCTTAGTGTCTTCACTTACTTGTTCAACTCAAGCATTTCTCTCAATTTAGTGACATATAGCTGGAGGCCATCTGAAGAGCTTGGTCAGGGCCTCCTTCCTGTTCTGTAGGTTTCTGAAACATCTGGCTTTCCATCCACACAGTTCCCAATTTGGGATCTTTCTTGTTTTCCTTTCATGTCTGTTTGCCATTTGGCTAATTAATACCTGAGATCATCTCAGATTCCTCTATTTCATCTGAGGAACATATAATCTTTTGAATTAAGAGCATTTTTTTTTTCCTTGTGGAGGTAAAATAGATGATAAAGAATAACACATACATAGTAGATGTGTTTAAATTCTGACTTTCTCCTGAGTTGTGTTACTTGGACAAATTAATAAACCTGTCAAAGTATCATTTTTATTTCTAAACTATAGTCACAAACTATATATCCTATATGACTGATGTAAGAACTGAATTGATAATGCCTATTAAGTATCCAGTAAATTAAGTATCCTGCAAATTAGAGGAATTTATTAAACTTATAGCAGTAGTAAATAAATAGTAGTTTTTGTTGTGAAGTATCAAGAATGTAACAGGTCAAAGAGTTTTCCATATGTTATTAATCACCTGAAAAAAGTGGAGTTAGAAATAGTTGGTATGTGTAAACAATAAATTCAATCACCAATATACATTTTGAGTCACTACCATTTGTTCAATCTCTATCCAAATGAAGTTGTTATTTTTTCAGTAATTTCAGGGGAATAAACAGTTATATGAAATAAAAATAAAGTATATATTAAAGCAAGAAGAATAAAATAAGAAGAATATTAAAGCAAGAAGAAAAATAACAGGCCAGGCTCAGTGGCTCACGCATGTAATCCCAGCACTTTGGGAGGCCTAGGCGGGCGGATCACAAGGTCAAGAGATCCAGACCATCTTGGCCAACATGGTGAAACCCCGTCTCCACTAAAGACACAAAAATTAGCCGGGCGTGGTGGTGCGCTCCTGTAGTGCCAGCAACTGGGTAGGCTGAAGCAGGAGGCCTACCAACTCGATAGGCTGAGCCTGGGAGGCGGAGGTGGCAGTGAGCCCCGATCGAGCCACTGCACTTCCGCCTGGCAACAGAGTGAGACTCCGTCTCAAAAAAAAAAAAAAAAAAAAAAAAAAAAAAGAAAAAGAAAAATAATGAAAGTGTAAAACAGCAAGGTGTCTTTGAAGGGAGAAAGCAATGAAATTTAATAACCATTTTGGTGAGAAGATAATAAAAGAATAGGCATATAGAAGAATAGGAAGGTATTACTTAAAATTTAATAATAGAGACATATTATGTGGCATAAAAACAAAATCAGCCAATTCTTGCAAAATACCTTGCTTTAAAAATTTATATTATTTATTTTGAGGTCTGAGTCTTAAAATTTACTATAAAGACAGCGTGAGACAAAGTAAATTGGGTAGAAATTTAATTCCAAGGGCCCTATTAATCCCTGTGCTAAGTTAGTTTATAATTTATTTCAGTTGCCACATTTTTCCTAAGGGCATTTCTGCTCTGCCAGGGGCTGATATTTTTCTGTCTCTCTTCCTGGTAGAGATCGCCTTAACTTTCTCCTCTCCACCTCCAATTTCATCACAGAACTTTGCACTCTGGCTTATATAACATTTATTTTGCTACAAATGTAAAATGTGTCATATGAATAACAGAAATGAAATGATTTTCTTCTGTTACTTACAATAAAGTTTCATCTTTTGCTATTATGACTACTTTAGTAAAAAGTAAAAAGAAAAGAAAGACATTTTGTAAACACATCAGCTGATATACCTCCATTTTTATTTTTTATAGAAAAAGTTGCATAATCATTAATTAGATATTATGATATCTAAAGATTAGCTAAAGTCCATACTGGACAACCATAAATCTTTCTCATCTGAATTCTGTTCATATATTCAACTGAAATAAACAGATGGAACCTTAAGCCCTTTGTAACTTATATGAATATAACAAGTTTATTATGGTATGATTATATTTCTCCACAACTGTCTGCTGTAAAATACTATAGTGTTTACAATAACAAAACACCTTTTATCTTCCTCCATTCTCAGTCTAACACAGTGCTTATTTTCTTAGTAGGCATTTCACAAATACATGTTGACCAGGTTACAAACCGACTAAACAAAAAAGTTCAAAACATTGTGACTTTAAAGTACAAAACATTTAATCTGCAGTTTACAAAATAAGGTTATTGAAGATGGGTTCAACCTATAAGAGTAGCTTAGGGTGGCTGAAATTTGTTTTCTGTATAAGAATACGGAAAGTGTATAAAATGCTTATTTTCCTGAATCTTTTAAGGCCTGTGTTTTTGTTATAGTTGATGAGGATGAAGATGTAGAAAAGTCATTTACTTATGTTTTATTAAAAATCTTAGAAAAAAGGAATTGGTCAGAAATATAAAAATTTTAATCCATATTAAAAGCCAGTTGGTCAGGTTCCACATGTAAGGACCTCGAATGTTGCTCTTGTCTTAATCACAGGAAAAAAGTTAAATACAATAAAAAGTCAGCAACTCTTCTGAGATTCATAAGAGAAGTGAGGTCACAAGGCAAACTACTGCTACCAAAATTGAAGAGATAGACAGGTAGAGAAAAGTAATTACAACATGCTAGAGTAGAAACCTCCACAGGAATCTGTGTTGGAGTAAGAGAACTTGAAACATAATTCAGAATTGCTGGAGTCCAGGTGTGGACAAATCTAAGAATTAAAATATCCAGGGTTCCACCATGCTTTTGTGAGTCTTACCTTCAGGAGCTCCACAGTGTTCTCACAGTAAAACCAGAAAAATCCCCTCATACTTCCAGCAGGAGAAAAGGAAAAGGAACCACTTTGAAATATGCTGGGGCACTCTGTTCATAACAAGTTTTGCCCTCTTAACTTGAGAAATAAGTTAAGAAATAAATAATAAGAAGGCTGTGTATACCAGGATTCACAGTTCCGGGAATCAAGGGGTAGAAGTGGAGATGGCACCACTCACCATCACCCCTAGGGACCCACTAGCAAGATTTTGCTTCCTGTTCCCAATACATTATGTTCTCCTGGCCAAGAGGTCTTAGTTTCAGTGGGAGGAATGCTGCCACCAGGAGACACAACAATTCCATTAAACTGGAAATTAAGATTGCCACCTGGCCACTTTGGGCTCCTCCTACCTCTTTTTTTTTTTTTTTTTTTTTTTTTTGAGACGGAGTCTTGCTCTGTCGCCCGGGCTGGAGTGCAGTGGCCGAATCTCAGCTCACTGCAAGCTCCGCCTCCCGGGTTCACGCCATTCTCCTGCCTCAGCCTCCCGGAGTAGCTGGGACTACAGGCGCCGCCACCTCGCCCGGCTAGTTTTTTTTTTTTTGTATTTTTTAGTAGAGACGGGGTTTCACCGTGTTAGCCAGGATAGTCTCGATCTCCTGACCTCGTGATCCGCCCGTCTCAGCCTCCCAAAGTGCTGGGATTACAGGCTTGAGCCACCGCGCCGGGGCCGGGCTCCTCCTACCTCTAAATCAACAGGCTAAGAAGGGAGGTACAGTGTTGGCTGTGGTGATTGATCTGGACTATCAAGATGAAAGCAGTCTACTGCCCACAATGGAGGTGAGGAAGAATGTGTGAAATACAGGAGATCCCTTAGGGCATCTCTTAGTATTATCATGAACTGCGATTAAGGTCAGTGAGAAACTACAACAACCCAATCCAGACAGGACCTACTAATGGTCCAGACTCTTCAGGAATGAAGGTTTGCTTCATCCCACCAGGTAAAAAAATCCATGACCCACTGAAGTGCTTACTGAAAACAAAGAGGATACAGAATGAGTAGTAGAAGAAGGTAATCATCAATACCAGTTATAACCACATGGCCAGTTGCAGAAACAAGGACTGTAATTGTGATGAGTATTTCCTCCTTATTTTGTTAAGAACATGTTTGTGCATGTATACACTTGTAGTAAGAAAAGATCTTCATTTTATTTCATTATCATGTGGCATAATGTTTACTGACTTCATATCAGTATTTAAGTGTTTGTTAACTTTATGTAATAGCATTTAGGTTAAGGATTAGTGTGTTTCTGGTTGTACGAAGGATAGCCATATTAAGTTAGGCATAATTATGACCTTACTATTGTCTTTATTTGAAGATTATATATGATTTCTGGAGATGTGTATGGGTTCAAGTTGTCAAGGGGTGGACTTGTGATGGTTAATATTGTCAACTTGATTGAATTGAAGGATGCAAATATTGTTCCTGAGTGTGTCTGTGAGAGTGTTGAGAAAGGAGGTTAACATTTGAGTCAGTGGACTGGGAGAGGCAGTCCCACCTTCGATCTGAGTGGGCACCACCTAATCAGCTGCCAGGGTGGCTAGAATAAAGCAGGCAGAAGAAGTTGGAAGGAGTAGATGTGCTGAATCTTCCAGCCTCCATCTTTGTTCTGTGCTAGATACTTCCTGCCTTGGAACATCAGACTACAAGTTCTCCAGATTTTGGACTCTTGGACCCACATCAATGATTTGCCAGGGCTCTCAAGCCTTTGGCCGCAGATTGAAGGCTGCACTGTCAGCTTCCCTACTTTTGAGGTTTTAAGACTCAGACTGGCTTCCCCGATTCTCAGTTTGCAGGTGGCCATTTGGGGATTTCACCTTGTGATTGTGCGAGACAATACTCCTTAATTAACTTCCCTTCATAATATACATCTATCCTATTAGTTCTGTCCCTCTAGAGAACTCTGACTAATATAGTTAACCAGAGCCAAACCAGCTGGAGTTATGCCAGAGCATAACTTACCAGAGAAAAGGGCAATACCCAAGTCCAGCCTACTTCAGCCTTGCATGTGGAGTGAGAGAAAAAGAAGAAAAAAATGGAGAAGCACTTGTGAAAGTCATAGCCCAGAAGCAGAGACTTACTGAAAAACAGAGAACTAATCATAAGACTATAGGATTCTTCCCAGCCCCACACCTCACCACCACATTACTAAAGGCCTATTCACAGAAGTTCCTTTTATACAGTATATCTTATCTTACTATCAATAAAAAGGTGCAAGCATACTAAAATGCTCTCTCTCTCTCTATACACACACACACACACACACACACACACACACACACACACACACACATTTTGAAGACAGATCAAGCACCAGAACCAGACATGACAGGGATGTTGGAATTATCAGACAAGGATTTTAAAATAACTGTGATTAATATGCTAAGGGCTCTGATGTCTAAAGTAGCTAATACACAAGAACAGATGGGCAATTCAAACAGAATGATAGAAATCTAAAGAAAGAAACAACAGATGCTAAATATCAAAACACTGTAAAAGAAATGAAGAATACCTTTGATGGGCTTTTTGGTAGATTGGACACTGCTGAGGGAAAAAATGTATGACCTTGAGCATATGTCAATAGAAACTCCCGAAACTGAAAAGCAAAGAGAACAAAGAATGAAAAAAAAAAAGAACAAAATATTCAAGGGCTGTGAAACAACCACAAAAGGTGCAACATACGTGTAATGAGAATACCAGAAGGGAAAGAAAGAAAAAAATGAACAGAATAAATATTTGAAACAGTGATGACCAAGGATTCCTCCAAATTTATGTCAAACACCAAACCGAAGATTCAGGAAATTCAGAGAATGTTAACATAGGGTAAATGTCAAAATAACCCTACACTTAGATGTATCATTTTCAAAGTAAAAAAAAGTCAAAGATAAATAACAAAATCTGAAAGAGGCTAGAGGAAAACACATATTACTTATAGAGAAGCAAAATATCATAGCTATATCTGACTTTTCCTCGGAAGCCATATAAGCAAGAAAAAAGTGAAGTGAAATATTTGAGTGTTAACAGAAAAAAACAACCTTGCCAAGATGATTGTTGTATTCCCAATCAATCACCTAAGTTTCCACCTTAGCAAATTAGAAAGGAAAGAACAATTATATTCAAAATTGACAATATAAAAGAAATAATGGAATAGCAGAAATCAATAAAATTGAAAACAGGAAATTAATAAGAATACATAACTAAACAAAAAGCTGCTTCTTCACAAAGATTAATAAAATTGACAAGCTTCTAGCTAGGCTAACTAAGAAAACAAGAGAGAGAACATAAAGTACTAATGTCAGAAATGAACAAGGAGACAGCAGTATATGAAGTGGACATCAATGGACCTTGAAAAGATAACGAAGGAATACTATGAAAAACTCTATGCTCACAAATTTGATAACACATGAAATGGACAAATTCCTTGAAAGACACAATCTGATAAAGCTTACACAAGAAGAAACAGACAATCAGAATAGGCCTATATCTATTAAATAAATTGAATCAATAATTAATAACATTCCAAAACAGGATGCATCTGTTCCAAATGAGTTCATTGGTGAATTCTAGCAAACAATTTAAGAAAGAAATTTTACCAGATTCTCTACAATCTCTTTATTTGTGATAGAAGCAGGGGAAATACTTTCTAGCTCATTCTATGGAGCTAGAATCACCCTAATGCCAAAATCAGACAAAGATATTATGAGAAAGGAAAACTATAGACAATATTACTTATGAACACAGGTACAAAAACCCACTATTAGAAAATTGAATTTGGCTGGGCGTAGTGGCTCACACCTGCAATCCCAGCACTTTGGGAGGCCAAGACAGGTGGATCATGAAGTCAGGAGATCGAGACCATCCTGGTTAACATGGTGAAACCCATCTCTACTAAAAATACAGAAAAAAAAAAAATTATCCAGGCGTGGTGACCGGTGCCTGTAGTCCCAGCTTCTCAGGAGGCTCAGGCAGGAGAATGGGGTGAACCTGGAAGGCAGAGCTTGCAGTGAGCCGAGATGGCGTCACTGAACTCCAGCCTGGGTGACAGAGAGAGACTCTGTCTCAAAAATAAAATAAAATAAAATAAAAAATAAAGAAAATTGAATTCAACAACTTATAAAATGAATTATACACCACGGTGAAATGGGATTTACTTGAAGTATGCAAGCTGGTTCAACATTCAGATATCAACTAATGTAATTTATCACATCAATGACTTATGAAGAAAAATCACATGATCTCACCAATAAATGCAGAAAAATAATTTGAAACACTCCAACACACATTCATGATACAAACTCTTAGTAAATTAGCAATAGAGGTGAACTTACTCAACTCAGTAAAGAACATCTACAGGAAATCTAAGCTAACATCACGCTTGATGTGAGAAATTAGCAACTTTCTCACTAAGATAAGAAACGAAACAAGTATGTCCTCTCACCACTGGTTTTCAACATTGTATTGGAAGCCCTAGCTACTACAATGAGATAAGAAAAGGAAATCGATGATAGGCATAATGGTAAGAAAGAAATAAAACTGTTTTCATTTGCAGATGACTTGATCATCTGTGCAGAAAAATGGAAAAAATCAACAAAGTACTCCTTGGACTAATAAACAATTATAGCAAGTTTGCAGCATGCAAGTTTAATAAATAGGAGATAACAACTTTCCTATATTCCATCAATGAACAAGTGGAATTTAAAATAAAAAACATAATACATTTATATTAACACTTCCCCTCAAATTAAATACTTAGGTATAAATCCAGTGAAGCATGTACAAAATCTATACATGGAAACCTCCAAAACTGATAAAATAAATCAAAGAAGAACTAACAGAGATATATTTCATGTTAATGAATAGGAAGACTCCATATTGTCAATTCTCAATCTATAAATTAAATGCAATCCCAATAGAAATCTCAGAAAATTAGTCTATGAGTATTGACAAACTGATTGTAAAGCTTACATGGAGAGGCAGAAGACCCAGAATTGATGACTTTTTTGAAGAAGGACAAGTCGGAGCACAAGTACTACCCAACTTTAAGATTTACTATAAAGCTACAATAATCAAGACAATATTGTATTGGTGAACAAATAGACAATTAATTAATGGAACAGGGTAGAGAGCTCAGAAATAGTCCACTGATCTTTGACAAAGAAGCAAAGGCAAGACGATAAAGCAAAGATCATGTTTTCCCATATGGTGCTGGAACAACTGGACGTTTGCATGCCAAAAAAGGAATCTAGACACAGACCTTACACTTTTCATAAAAATTAACTCAAAATGGATAACATACCTAAATGTAAAACACAACATTATCAAACTCTTAGACAATAATATGGAATAAAATCTAGATTGTCTTGAGTTTGATGATGACTTTTAAGTTATGACAGCAAAGACACAATCCTTGAAGTAATTGATAAGCTGGACCCTTATTAAAATTAAATATTTCTACTCTGCAAAAAAAATACTGTAAAGAGAGTGAAAAGACAAACCGCAGACTGAAAGAAAACATATGCAGAAAACATACCTAATAAAAAATGGTTATCCAAAATGTACTAAAAACTCCTAAAATGAACAATAATAAAACAATCACCTAAAAATAAGCCAAAGACCTGAAGAGAAACCTCACCAAAGAAGACATATAGATGGCAAATTGGGAGAGAAAAAGTGCTCCACATCATTTATATACCATCAGGTAAATGAAAATTAAAACAATGAGATACCACTGCAAACCTATTAAAATGGGCCAAATTCATAACACCAGCAAGTTCTGGTGAGAATGTGGAGCAGCAGAAATCCTTATTAATGGCTGGAAGGAATGCAAAGCAGTACAGATGCTTTAGGAGATGGTTTGATGATTTCTTACAAAACTATACATACTCTCACCATCTGGTCTAGCAAGCATGCTCCTTGGTATTTTCCCAAAGGAGTTTAAAACTTATGTCCACAGAAAAACCTGCACATGGATATTTGTAGCCATTTTATTCACAATTGATGAACTTTGAAGTCCCCAAGATGGCCCTCAATAGGTAAATGGATAAGCACATACATCCAGACAATGGAATAATATTTAACACTAAAGGGAAATAAGCTCTTAAGCCATGAAAAAATCTTAAAAGCATATTACTAAGTGAAAGAAGCCCGTCTGAAAAGGCTGCATACTGTGTGATTCAAACTACATTATATTCTGAAAAGGGCAAAACTATGGAGACGATAAAAAGATCAGTGGTTGCCAATGATTAGAAGAGACGGATGAATAGGTAGAGCACAGAGGACTTCAAAGGCAGTGAAACTATTCTATATGATAACTACATGTCATTATACATTTGCCCAAACCCAGAAAATGTACAACACCAAGAGTAACCACGACGTAAACTATAGTCTTTTTGGTGATAATGATGTGCCAATATAAGTTCATCAGTTAGAAAAAATGTACCACCTTTGTGGTGATATTGATAATGGGGGACACCATGCATGCATGAGGTTAGGAAGTTATGGGGTATTCCTGTACCTTCCTCTCAACTTTGCTCCTAACCTAAAGTTGTTTTTTACAAAATAAGTCTAAAAAAGAAACCTTACAATAAAAGTGAAACTTTTAATAGTATATAGTATTTCCAAAGTGAGCATCTCATTTTATATTATAGCTGCCCTGTTTATTTATTCAAATAGATGCCTATATAATAGAATTGAATTGTTTTTTTTTTTTTCCAGTTGTACTCACAGCTCTAATTTATTATAGCAAAAGGATACCAAGAAAAATCAGCAAAAGTAAAAGGTGAATGAAAGTCTTAGGAAATCAGGCACAAGCTTCCAAAAATTCTCTCCCAGTAGTTACACAGTACATGGATGGCAACATGTATGAAATGCTGTCTGCCAAGGAAGCTTATTAGAGACTCACTCGCCAGGGGTTTTAAAACTTATTTTAAACTAACAAATAAAAATTATGTATAATTTTGAGAGTACTGTGATGTTTTGATCTATGTACATATTTTTAAAAGATAAATTGAGCTAATGAGCATATACATCACCTCCCCAATTTATCTTTTTTGTGGTGAAAACATTAAAAATAAATTTTAGCAATTTTGAAATATACAATACAGTATTATTAACAGTGGCGAACATGGAATAGATCACTAAAACTTCTTCCTCCAGTCTAACTGAAGCTTTGTACCCTTGGATCAGCATCTTCTCTTTCCCTCTCCTCCGCTTACCACTGTCAGGCTCTGGTAACTACCTTTTTGCTCTCTTTTTCTATGAGATCTACTTTGACAGAGTCCATGTATGAGTGAGAACATGTGGTATTTGCCTTTCTGTGTCTGTTCTGTTCACTTAACATAATATCCTTCAGCTTCATTCATATTGTCTCAAATGTCAGGATTCCCTTCTATATTAAGGATGCATAGTATTCCATTATCTCTCTCTCTGTGTATACATATATTTTATATATTTTTATATAACATAATTATATATATATATACACGTATTTATATATGTATATAAAATTAGAACTGTGAGTACAACTAAAAAAACCCAAATAGTTCAATTCTATTACATAGGCATCTATTTAAATAAATAAACAGGGCAGCTATAATATAAAATGAGATGCTCACTTTGGAAATACTATATACTATTCAAATTTTCACTTTTATGGTAAGGTTTTTTTAGACTTATTTTGTAAAAAACAATTTTAGGTGAGTATCAAATTTGAGAGGAAGGTATGGGGACATCCCATAACTTCCTACCCTCTTGCATGCATAGCCTCCCCCATTATCTATATATATCTATTTTCTTTCACACTTTCTTTACCCATTCGTCCATTGATGGACACTTAGATTGCTTCCCTTTCTTGGCTAAAGTAAAAACTGTTGAAATGAATATGGAAGTGCAGATATTCTTTAACATACTAATTAAATCCCTTTGGATATATGACCAGAAGCACTGGATTACATGGCAATTATATTTTAAGCTTTTCGAGAAACCTTATATTATTTTCCAAAATAGATCTACTAATTTACATTCCCACCTACAGTGTACAAGGATTGCCTTTTCTCCACATTCTCACCAACACGTCATCATTCGTTTTTTCCATAGTAGCCGTTCTAACAGGCAGGATGTGATATCTTGTGGTTTTAAGTTCCATTTCTCTAATGATTAGAGATGTTGAAATTTTTTATATAGCTGTTGGCCAATCGTTAATCAACACACTAAAATCTGTAACATTTCTATATTCTAAAAATAAACTATTCTATAAAGAAATCCAGAAAACAATCCCATTTACAATTTAGCCAAGAAGGTGAAGGATCTGTATGCTGGAAACTATATAATATCATGGAAGAAACTGAAAAAGACACAATTAAATAAAAAGATACCTCATGTTCATAGACTGGAAGAATTAATCTTGTTAAAATATACATACCACCCAAAATAATCTGCAGATTGAATACAGTTCCTATCAAATTTCTAATGCCATTTTCACAGAAATATGAAAAACAATCCTAAAATTCATAAGAAACCAAAAAATTCCCGAAATAGCCAAAACAATCTTGAGCAAAAATAACAAAGCTGGAGACATCACACACCTTTCTTTCAAAATGCATTATGAAGCTATTGTGACCCAAAACAGCATGACACTGACATAAAAAGCAGATACATCAACCAATGGATTAGGATGGAAAACTCACAAATAAACCCAACTTTTCTCAGTCAACTGATTTTTGATAAAGGTATTAAGAATACAATGGTGAAAAGACAGTTTCTTTAATAGTGCTGGGAAAACTGGATATGCACAAGCAGCAGAATTAAATTAGAACTTATCTCACATCCTATTTTAAAAATAGCTCAAAATGGATAAATGACTTACATGTAAGACTTTAAACTATAAAGCCACTAGAAGAAAATAGGAAAAATAATTCACAACATTGTTCCGGGCAATGATTTCTTAGATAGGACTCCAAAAGTACAGGCAACAAAAGCAAAACTAGACAAATGGGATTGCATCAAACCAAAAATCTTCCACACAGCAAAGGAAATAACAAAGTGAAGAGACAACCTATGAGATGGGAGAAAATATTTGCAAACCATACATCTGATGAGGGACTAATATTTAAAGTATATAAGGAACTAAAACAACTGAAAAGCAAGAAAACAAGTAACCAAATTTAAAAATGGGCAAAGGATCTGAACAGACATTTCTCAAAGGAAGAGATGCAAATAGATCTTTTTTTTTTTTTAATAGATAAACCAAAAATGTTTTTGGTTTGCTAATTTATTTTTCTTTCTTCTTATTTTCAGTATTGATTTCTGCAAAAGTTTATATTTATTTGGGACACACAGAATAGTGTGGACTAGAAGGACTAGATGACTTTCCTCATGTGTGGATGTTGTGATACTATTGCACTGGATGTACTTCCTTGATCTGATGGGAAAAAAGGCACTGCCAGAGAGCAGACCACTTGTTTTTTCTTTTGTGGGGAAGACCACATCCATTATATATGGCTTATTGGAATGCTGTAGAAAAATGCTCTACAAAAATTAAATGTGAATATTTATATTTCTAATAGACGGAATAAAATGAAGTTTATTACTTTTCTAAATGGACTATTTCAAAAATAGCAGCTCTTTACTATCATGTTTAGATATTCATTGGTTAGGTCAGTGAGTGACAAATTAGTCACCGAAAAAAATTACTAAAATTTTGGAGATGGTGAATATCTATTTTGTATACTGTAGAGTAGTGGACTACCCAATGGAAAAGAGGTCTGTAGTATCGTACTTTGAGACAAATAAAACCAAAACCAAATCAAACTAAATCAAACCAAACACAACAACAAAAGGAGTAACTAAAGAATTCTGACATGAGACAGCAATGGCAAGCTATAGAAAACAAACTGAGAACATGAGGAAAGTCAAACGCCATCCAGCAAAACTTTGAGGATCCAAAGGCTTTTTAAAGATTTTCCTTAATTAACTAGTAATTCTTAGACATTGAAAGAAGACTCAGAGAGAAAATGTCATTCTTCACAAAGTTCCAGTAACAACTTGAGTATTTAGTTTTGTTTTCTGGCTACTGATTATTCTGCATATAGAATAATGTCACCTAAACTCATTCTTAAATGTGTATGTTTCATATTGTGAATATGAATATATTTCTCATTGTTTTGATACATTTGTAATTCAATGCAAATGGAGATTATTCCTTTAAAAAATTGCAAAAGAACATTTTGGCTGATTTGAATTACTGCATTATTATTAAGCCAACATGTAAAGAGTTCTGTCAAAATGAGAGTTCTTGAAGTGAAAATTTCAAAAAGAGCCATAATAATAAATTGGCTTCTTGTAAAATACTAATATATAAAAATGATAGAAACAAGGAAAGCAGATGATTGGTTTTTGGAAGTCCATTTTTAAAACAGTCCCAGGTAACAAAGTTTAGTGTTATGTCCTTGAAGAATATATAATATGTTAAACAATTTATCGATCATTCTTATGTTTTCCTATTTTGATACGATTTTCAAAACAACTGAGATTAAGACAAAGAAAAGATCAATATATATGAAGATAAATACATATAGAATAGATATTTGCATGATTTCCATTTGAATAGATTGGAACGTTTGGCATTTATATGAATTTTTTTTAAAACACTACAGTGAGAGAAAATAAATTTTCTAAAATGTTAAGGTTATAATACAGGATCTTGGACAATAATTGGATGACTGTGTTTTTCCATGCATCCTTTGCCCCCCAATATCTTTGAGAAACAACACATCACACATCATTGGTAACTATCCTATTCTAGGTCTGCCGTATAACTATAGAAAGCGAATTTGAGATAATTAAAATTGTTTAATAAATATCTACTTAACTTCCTTACACATATATACACTTAAAGAGGCTTTTACATTAATTATGAATGTGATTACATTAATTCCTTTTAGTGTATTACAATTTATTTTTTTTCTAGCTGGATCCTTTTCATTCTTCTTCCCATTACCAGTATCATTTCCTTTCTCTCTTTAAGCTGTCTTTATAACAATCTCATGTATATCCTTCAACATTCTTTTTCTGTAAACATAGAAGTATTTATAAAGCGACTTTTTTTTTCTTGAACCGGAGTCTCACTCTGTCTCCCATGCTGGAATGCAGTGGTGCAATTTTGGCTCACTGCAACCTCCACTTCCCCGGGTTCAAACCATTCTCCTGCCTCAGTCTCCTGAGTAACTGGGACTACAGACACCTACCACCAAGTCCAGCTAATTTTTCTGTATTTTAGGTAGAGACGGGGTTTCACTGTGTTGCTAAGGTTGGTGTCCAACTCCTGAGCTCAGGCGATCCACCTGCCTTGGCCTCCCAAACTGCTGGAATTACAGGTTTCTGGGATTACAGGTGTTAGCCACTGCACCTACCCCATAAAGTGATTTTTTTAAAGTTAATGTTGATGTTTTTCTTTTTTAATGACACTTCATTAAACCTACTTTCCCACTTTTTGTTTTTCTTCTTCATATCAAGGGTGAGACACTATGGAAATCATTTCAACTCACTGATTCTCATTTATCCTTTTGAATAACTGAATGATATATGCTGATGTGAATATACCAGTATATCTATAGGAAAGCCCCGAATTATAAAACTTCTATTTGTTCCAAGTCCACAGACTTCAAAATAATAATATTTTTCATATGTTCTTTGTATTTTCATCTTTATTTCTACAGTGTTGATTCTAAGAGGCAAGTGAAGGATTTACTTCTATTTTTGTGAGCATGAAACTTACAGACAAATATGCTCTATCTTTGTGGCAGGTGAACCAGGCAGCAGACTGCTTTCCCTGTAGCTTGTCATCACATCTGATGACTCTTCTACCAGCTCATGTGTGCTTTACAAAGTTGCCTGAGGAGTGGCTTCCATTCCACCTACCCTATGTGTAGAAACAGAACATGAAGAACTTTCATAAATTTCCATGGGCCAGGTATGGAAGTGGTATACCTTTCAGAATTTATTAACAAAAATTATTCATCTGTGGCTACATCTACTTTCAAAGAAGACTGGAAAATGTAGACTAGCTGTTGTATGCTCAGGAAGATACCCTGGTGTGTGTGTCTGTGTGTGTGTGTGGGGGGGGGGGGGTTGTATGTGTTTGTATAAATATGTGTGTGTATAAATATGTATGTGTGTGTATTTTCCTCAATATAGATTGGAACTCTATGAACCCATTTGATTTTCAGACTTCAATGTTTCTATTACATTGTTTCCATCAAGTAAAGAGAACTGTTTTCCTGTTATTTATTGGATTACTGTGTCTCCACAATCTTCTATTTCTTTTATCCTGTGTGTGTTTTCGACCCCAAGACCCCAGGTTATCATACATTAGGTTTTCTGACTCCATCACTCAGTTCCTTGACCTTCCCCTCATGATTTTAATCTCTTAATTTTGATCTCTCACTTGATATATTTCTTGTTCATTATAGGTCTCAGTGATGACCCAATTCCTTTAATTTAGCTACATTTTTCATAATTTTATTTGTGTGACAGACAGACTCTAAGATGATATCTAGTAATTTCTCCTCTCTGGTGTTCACTTCCCACACAATCTTCTCCTTTGAATGTGGACAGGGCTGGGACTTATTTCCAATCAACAGAATACGACAGTGACTATGGATGTTACTCCTCCTGGCCCTGAAGAAGAAAAATGCCACATCAGAGAGGTCCCATGGCAACTGAAGCAGCTCTCAAACAATAGCCAGCAAGAAGCTGGGGCCCTAAATTCTGTACTTGGGAGAAAATGAATTTTGCCAACAACCTGAATGTGTTTGGAAATGGCTGCATGTCCACATGGGAATGCAACTTGGCTGGTACCTTCATTGACGCCTTGCAGACCCTGAACATAGGACCCAGTACTCCTTACTTGTGTTCCTAAACCATGGTAACTGTAGAAAACAAACACTGGCTTCTTAAACTGCAGTGTTGCTATTGTTACAGAGCAGTAGGAAACAATCAGAGCAGTTTGAAGTTTTTTGTTTGTTTCACTGTCTTTTAAAAATTCATTTCTTTCTCTTTTTTGAATGAAACTTTACTTGAAAGTTGAGTAATTTATTTTAACTCACTTTACTCATTTTCAAAATCTAAGTCCGATTATTCTCATCCTTCGATCTGATTGGTGGTAAGTTCTTGTGAATTCAGATGGGCACTCCACTTCTCTATTGTCGGTTCCTGTGTGCTTAAGCAAGGTGGCTGCAGCATTCTAAATAGCAGAGGTCCAGTGAGGACAAAATGCAAATGGGCTTCCCATTTCTGTCCCTGCACTTGAGGACTAAAAGTCGGTTCTGTTTTGAAGTTCTTGAAGAAAGGCTCTTTGTTTTACTATGGCCTCATTTTTACTTTATGAAAGTCCCAAAAGACATCATCCTTATACTCACTCTTGCTTTCTGGGACTCTAGGGACTCAGAATGGTCAACAGTTTCCTTCTTTCATGGAGTCCCCAGATATCAGCAAAGACAGATCTTCTTAACATCAACTCCTTTCCAATTCCTATTGTTAGGCTCCCACCCTAGTGGATGGACTCTCACACCAGTCCAGTCCATCAAAACCCCCAATATAACACAAAGCATCAAACGCTGTCCCCTGTAAGTCCTGGTATTTATTTGAAGAGGTAGTCCCATGCATTTCACAGTAGAGGGAGATGAGGGCTCAATCAACTGGCTGTGTTTTCAAAATTTTCTTGTAAATATAATCCTCAATATTGTATAGATATACATTTTCTTTATTTCCCAAGTGATACACATTATTATATAACATATTTAAACAAATAAGCTCAAATAAGATTAAAATTAACTTTTCTCCAATACTTAAATTATTATTGTTAACATGTTAATGTGTATACTCTAGTTTTACATGTTTGGTTGTTTATTATTTCTAATATATTCAGAATTATACTGTGAAAATTTTAATACAGTTTTTTTTCATTTGCTAGTATATATTGTCACATCAATAAATTTACTCTCGAATCTATTATTTCATTTACTCCATGTAAGAAACTTATTAAACACATTTCACATTATTTGTGTCATTTTAATATCTCATATCATCATTAACAGCAGTACAACAAATATCTGTATAAATCCAACATTATTACTTGTTTGTTTTGTTATTTCAAATAATTGTTAACCACCAATCAGATCAAAGGATGAGAGCAATAGCACTTAGATTTTGAAGAAGGTGTAAAGTGAATTAAAATAAATTACTCAACTTTCAAATAATTGCTAAAGGTGAAATTGCTAGAATGAAGGTATATATAAAATTTGAAGATGGATTAAAAAAATCTGTTATTTGGATTGCAGGAGACAAGGAGAAGAGAAGTTGAGACTGGAGAGGTAGGGAGAAGCTAGGTTGTGATTCATCTAAGAAGTTGAATTTTATTCTAAGTATTATTAACAGCCAGTGGTAGGTTCAAGCAAGAGAACTTCTTCTGCATTCTTGGAAGAGTTTTCTGAATGCTGCATGAAGAAATGCTTATGCATGTGACGAGAAAGTCACCATAGAGACCTGTTTGGAAGGTATTACCAGTAAAAAGTGATAGAATAAAGTAGACATATTCAAGGTGTAATTTTGAAGTAGGATTTTCTGATTGATTGAATACAGGTTTACTGGAAAGCAAAGAATAAAGGATAAAGTGTATTGAATTAGCCTGTTCTTGCATTGCTATAAGGAAATACCTGAGACTGGATAGTTTACAAAGAGAGGAAGTTTAATTGACTCATGGTTGGAAGCATGATGCTGGCATCTGCTTGGCTTCTGGGGAGGCCTCAGGAAACTGACAATCATGGTGGAAGGTGAAGGAGAGCAGACATATTACTTGGCTGGAGCAGGAACGAGAGATGGTACACACTTTTAAACAACCAGATCTCATGAGAACTCACTCATTATTTCACAGATAGCACTCAGGGGATGGTGCTAAGCCATTCCTGAGAAATCCACTGCCATGATCCAATCGCCTCCCACTGTCCCATCTCCAACACTGAGGATTACAACTGGACGTGAGATTTGGGTGGGGACACAGATCCAAACCATATTATGTATGTTTTGGCCTAATTACTCAAATGGTCATTCTGAGTTTGGAAAGACTAAAAAAGGAAATTATTTTTAAGGAGTTGGAATCATCAGGATTCAGACATTTCCTTTTGCTCATATAAATTTTGGTGTGATTGGGCATGTCAATGGAAAATTGAACAAGTAACATAGAACTCTAGGGGAAAGTCTAGAACTAGAGGTACTTATTTTGTAGTCATCCTAGTGACAGCCATGATACAGCATGACATCACAAATAGAGGGAGTGCAGTTTGAAAGAAAAAAAAAAGCAAAAACTGAGGTCTAGGACAATTCAATATTTAGGTAAGGGGAAAAGGGAGACAGCAAATGAAATTGAGAAGAATATCTAGTGGGGTCAGCGGAAAAGCAAGGAAGTGCATTCTCTAAGACTGAGTGAAAAACGACAGTTTCCAGTAGAACGATGAACAGTTGAATAGTGATTTGAGCATGTCAATCATTGCTAAGGGTTTGAGTAGATGAAGAATAGTAAGATATTAGGTCATTTGATTTGAAGAAAAGAGGGCTCTCAGAGGCCTGGATGAGAATGATTTTAGTGCAGTGATGGTGGGAAAACTCACATTAGAGTGTTTTGTGGGAGATGAAAAAGGGGAGACTGTGATTCGGCACCTCTTTAAAAGAATTTTGCCATTAAAATGAACAGAGAAATGAGGTGGCAAATTTATATGGTTAGGCTTTGTGTCCCCACCAAAATCTCATCTTGAATTGTAATCCCCATAAACTCCATGTGGCTAGGGAGAATCCAGGTGGAGGTAACTGAATCATGGGGGCAGTTTTCCCCATGCTGTTCTTATGATAGTGAGTTCTCACAAGATCTGATGATTTTATTAATATAAGGGGTTCTTCCCTCTTCTTTTGCCATTCTCTCTCTCATTCGCTGCCATGTAAGAAATGCCTCTGCCCCTTCCACCATGATTGTAAGTTTCCTGAGGCTTCCCCAACCCTGCAGAACTGTGAGTCAATTAAACCTCTTTCATTTATAAATTACCCAGTCTTGGGTATGTCTTTATAGCAGTATGAAAATGAGTTAATACCCAAATGAAAAAGCTTAAAGTGTTAAGGATATCCTTTTTTTTTTTTTTTTTTTTTTTTTTTTTTAAGACAAAGTCTCACTATTTTGTCTAGGTTGGAGTGCAGTGGAGTGATCTTGGCTCAGTGTAACATCTGCCTTGGTTAAGGATACACTTTGCATAAGTGGAAGCAATTTCATCCAGTTTCTTGGATGTGATAACACAGATGGAAATTGATGATTTAAGAGAAAGAAGAAATAACTTTAGGAGTTAAGCTCTAGGAAGATAAGAGAAGGTAGAATCCGTTCACAAGCAGAAGGATTGTTCTTATGTTGGACAAGATACAGCTCTCACATATTAACAAGAATATTTGTAGTTAGTTGGATGGTAGAAAAAACTGGTAATTTTCTTCTTCTAAGAAGCTTTTATTTTCTCAGGAAATAAAAATGAAGATGATCCACTAATAGAAAATAATAAACGGGTGTGGCAGTTGGAGAAGAGAGAAAGGGAGAGAAATAGCTCATTCAGCACAGTGAGTAGCAGGGCTATCGGGAAAGCTTAATAGAATTTTAGGGGGTTGAGCATGAGGAAGCTGAAGACCCACTGAGAAGTGTGGTCATAAATTAAAAGCTAGATCAGAAAGCACAGTTTATACGCTTTATGATGATACTAATTTTTACTCAATACTGCCAATTTTCATAGAGGGGATTTGTGGATTCTATGCTTATTTGCCATAATCACTGTAACATTTAAATTAGCATGAGGCATAGAAGTTCAAAAGTTAATCACAGTCAGAAAACAGAAAGTAAATGTTCACCAAAACCTTAAAGAAGTGAAATTGGCAGCTCATTCCAAAAGTTTGCCTTGGTTAAATTCTCACATTACTTGTAATTTGCTTTAACATTGGATATGTTTTATAGTTAAATTAACTACTTATTGAACTATGCGTAATGTGTATAAAACCAATATACAATTAATCATCTCTATGTACATTTATTGACAATGAATCTTAATGATCAGACACAAGGGACTTTAAGAAGTATGTGAGTGATCATGAACAGCTTCCTGGAATTTATTAAATGCAAGCCGAATTTTAGTGGAAAGCAGAATTTGGGAAATGTTTGACTGAAAATAATTTCAATTGAATTCCTGAAGGATCTTAATGAGTAATTGTATGTAGGTGAAAATTAGCAGATTAGGTGGAGACACAGGGAATGATTTGCATCAGATAAACAGTCTGATACAGTGGAGATAAAGTTTTAGTATCCAAGTTGTAATCTGGACTTTTCTTCTTCTGCCTCGTGTGGACTTGATTAGTTTCTTCGTTTGTGAAATGGAGGCATGATGGTGAAGAAATTGTTTAAGTTTCCTTACATTTGTAGTGGAGTGTTCCATACAAGTGGGCTGAGGACAGAGGATGGCCTACCTTAAATTATTTAAATAACCTCAGGGAGATTTTGCTGGTTTCATTTTGTTTTAAGCAGAGTGTTTTGAAAAAATCAATATTAGTATATATTTTAAATGTGAATCATCTGAAACTTACGTAATGCTTGTTGTTTGTAAATAAAATTTTCTTCCCTTCTAATTTTTATCTTTCTATTACACCCCCCACCATACACACGCACACACACACACACACACACGCACGCACACACACATACTGGCTTCTACATTTCATTCTCTTGCAATGACACTGCTGGTATATCAAATTATATATTTTGTTCTCCCCTCGTGGCTTGACTGGCATGTCAAATTTAAGGACCAGCTACATTAAGACAAACCAGCTGTCTATTCTGGTGAAAAATAGCTGTTTTCATATTATAAAAACTTGCTAAAACATAAGCAGAAACAGATGGCTTTTAGTTATAATTTTGTATTATGGAATGTCATGCCTCTCTAACACATGCATAATCAAATGCTAAATGTGTGATGGCTGTTGGGTGAGAAGTTGTTGGACAAAGCAGATTTATTCCTGACTTTATTTGCTGCATTTGAGAATCAGCTTTCTTTCTCTGTATTGTTTATAATTATTTAGAAATTGACATTTGTTGTAGTAGTGAACCATCTCAAAACTGATAGATGTGCTTTTACTAAAACTGGTAGAACCAAAGTTTTGATCAAACTGTTGGCATTTAAAATAATATTTCTTGATTCTTTATTTTGTAAAATAGTTATTTCATAGTTGACACAGTATTTATCACTTTATTATTAAGTATTCTAATATTGTCTTTATTTACCCATGAACACATTGCTAATGTACCAGTTCATGAAAAGTACAAATGTTTTGTTATATTGTATTTGCTCGTTATATACTCATGTGAACCAAACACGGGTCAGAGCTAATTTCTAAGCCAAGATGTAATGCCTAGAATCCCAGGATACCACACACATTGGCAGTGGATGCATGCAAAATAGAAATGGCCTACGTGAAGACTTGAAAATTAGGAACTTTTATTCTTTCTAGATCTCTGTGCTTTGGATGTACAGTTGGTAGTGATCCTATTTCTCCAAAATGCTTCCATGTGTCCTTCTCTCTTTAGCAGTTCTGTGCTTTGAGAAAAGATTGATCATTTTTCCTGCTTCGTGATAGGCATTGATTATTTTACCTAAATCAGATTACTCCCATCTCCCTTCACACAGTGATTTCTACAGACGATGTTAGTTGCTCCAATTTTCTTGGCCAAAAGCATTATTTCAGAAATGAGCATTTGGCCAGTTACAAGCCCATAAGACACAATGGTAGAGGGCAGAGCAAGATGGCCAAATAGGAACAGCTCCAGTCTCCAACTCCCAGTGCAAGCGACACAGAAGACCGGTGATTTCTGCATTTTCAACTGAGGTACTGGGGTCATCTCACTGGGGAGTGCCGGACAATCGGTGCTGGTCAGCTGCTGCAGCCCGACCAGCGAGAGCTGAAGCAGGGCGAGGCATCGCCTCACCTGGGAAGCGCAAGGGGGAAGGGAATCCGTTTTCCTAGCCAGGGGAACTGAGACACACAACACCTGGAGAATCGGGTAACTCCCACCCCAATATTGCGCTTTAAGCAAATGGGCACACCAGGAGAATATATCCCACACCTGGCCGGGAGGGTCCCATGCCCACGGAGCCTCCCTCATTGCTAATACAGCAGTCTGCGGCGATCTATCCGCAAGGCAGCAGCAAGGCTGGGGGAGGGGCGCCCACCATTGCTGAGGCTTAAGTAGGTAAACAAAGCCACTGGGAAGCTCGAACTGGATGGAGCTGACAGCAACTCAAGGAAACCTGCCTGTCTCTGTAGACTCCACCTCTGGGGACAGGGCACAGCTAAAACAACAACAACAACAACAACAACAAAAAGGCAGCAGAAACTCTGCAGACGCAAACAACTCTGTCTGACAGCTTTGAAGAGAGCAGTGGATCTCCCAACACGGAGGTTGAGATCTGAGAACGGACAGACTGCCTGCTCAAGTGGGTCCCTGACCCCTGAGTAGCCTAACTGGGAGACATCCCCCACTAGGGGCAGTCTGACACCCCACACCTCACAGGGTGGAGTACACCCCTGAGAGAAAGCTTCCAAAGTAAGAATCAGACAGGTACACTCGCTGTTCAGCAATATTCTATCTTCTGCAACCTCTGCTGCTGATACCCAGGCAAACAGGGTCTGGAGTGGACCTCAAGCAATCTCCAGCAGACCTACAGCTAAGGGTCCTGACTGTCAGAAGGAACACTATCAAACAGGAAGGACACCTATACCAAATCCCCATCAGTACGTCACCATCATCAAAGACCAGAGACAGATAAAACCACAAAGATGGGGAAAAAGCAGGCAGAAAAGCTGGAAATTCAAAAAATAAGAACACATCTCCCCCTGCAAAGGAGCGCAGCCAATCACCAGCAACGGATCAAAGCTGGTCAGAGAATGACTTTGACGAGATGAGAGAAGAAGGCTTCAGTCCATCAAACTTCTCAGAGCTAAAGGAGGAATTACATACCCAGCGCAAAGAAACTAAAAATCTTGAAAAAAGAGTGGAAGAATTGACAGCTAGACTAATTAATGCAGAGAAGGTCATCAACGAAATGACAGAGATGAAAACCATGACACGAGAAATACGTGACAAATGCACAAGCTTCAGTAACCAACTCGATCAACTGGAAGAAAGAGTATCAGCGACTGAGGATCAAATGAATGAAATGAAGCGAGAAGAGAAACCAAAAGAAAAAAGAAGAAAAAGAAAGGAGCAAAGCCTGCAAGAAGTATGGGATTATGTAAAAAGACCCAATCTACGTCTGATTGGGGTGCCTGAAAGTGAGGGGGAAAATGGAACCAAGTTGGAAAACACTCTTCAGGATATCATCCAGGAGAACTTCCCCAACCTAGTAGGGCAGGCCAACATTCAAATTCAGGAAATACAGAGAACGCCACAAAGATACTCCTCGAGAAGAGCAACTCCAAGACACATAATTGCCAGATTCACCAAAGTTGAAGCGAAGGAAAAAATCTAAAGGGCAGCCAGAGAGAAAGGTCGGGTTACCCACAAAGGGAAGCCCATCAGACTAACAGCAGATCTCTCGGCAGAAACTCTCCAAGCCAGAAGAGAGTGGGGGCCAATATTCAACGTTCTTAAAGAAAAGAATTTTCAACCCAGAATTTCATATCCAGCCAAACTAAGTTTCATCAGTGAGGGAGAAATAAAATCCTCTACAGATAAGCAAATGCTTAGAGATTTTGTCACCACCAGGCCTGCCTTACAAGAGACCCTGAAGGAAGCCCTAAACATGGAAAGGAACAACCAGTACCAGCCATTGCAAAAACATGCCAAAATGTAAAGACCATCGAGGCTAGGAAGAAACTGCATCAACTAACGAGCAAAATAACCAGTTAATATCATACTGGCAGGATCAAGTTCACACATAACAATATTAACCTTAAATGTAAATGGACTAAATGCTCCAATTAAAAGACACAGACTGGCAAACTGGATAAAGAGTCAAGACCCATCAGTCTGCTGTATTCAGGAGACCCATCTCACATGCAGAGACAGACATAGGCTCAAAATAAAGGGATGGAGGAAGATCTACCAAGCACATGGAGAACAAAAAAAAACAGGGGTTGCAAACCTAGTCTCTGATAAAACAGACTTTAAACCATCAAAGATCAAAAGAGACAAAGAAGGCCATTACATAATGGTAAAGGGATCAATTCAACAGGAAGAGCTAACCATCCTACATATATATGCACCCAATACAGGAGCACCCAGATTCATAAAGCAAGTCCTTAGAGACTTACAAAGAGATGTAGACTCCCATACAATAATAATGGGAGACTTCAACACTCCACTGTCAACATTAGACAGATCAACGAGACAGAAAGTTAACAAGGATATCCAGGAATTGAACTCATCTCTACACCAAGCGGACCTAATAGACATCTATAGAACTCTCCACCCCAAATCAACAGAATATACATTCTTCTCAGCACCACATCACACTTATTCCAAAATTGACCACATAATCGGAAGTAAAGCACTCCTCAGCAAATGTAAAAGAACAGAAATTATAACAAACTGTCTCTCAGACCACAATGCAATCAAACTAGAACTCAGGACTAAGAAACTCAATCAAAACTGCTCAACTACATGGAAACTGAACAACCTGCTCCTGAATGACTACTGGGTACATAACGAAATGAAAGTAGAAATAAAGATGTTCTTTGAAACCAATGAGAACAAAGATACAACATACCAGAATCTCTGGGACACATTTAAAGCAGTGTGTAGAGGGAAATTTATAGCACTAAATGCCCACAAGAGAAAGCACGAAAGATCTAAAATTGACACTCTAACATCACAGTTAAAAGAACTAGAGAGGCAAGAGCAAACACATTCAAAAGCTAGCAGAAGGCAAGAAATAACTAAGATCAGAGCAGAACTGAAGGAGATAGAGACACAACAAAACCCTCCAAAAAATTAATGAATCCAGGAGTTGGTTTTTTGAAAAGATCAACAAAATTGACAGACCGCTAGCAAGACTAATAAAGAAGAAAAGAGAGAGGAATGAAATAGACGCAATAAAAAATGATAAAGGGGATATCACCACTGATCCCACAGAAATACAAAATACCATCAGAGAATACTATAAACACCTCTACGCAAATCAACTAGAAAATCTAGAAGAAATGGATAATTTCCTGGACACTTACACTCTCCCAAGACTAAACCAGGAAGAAGGTGAATCCCTGAATAGACCAATAGCAGGCTCTGAAATTGAGGCAATAATTAATAGCCTACCCACCAAAATAAGTCCAGGACCAGATGGATTCACAGCTGAATTCCACCAGAGGTACAAGGAGGAGCGGGTACCATTCCTTCTGAAACTATTCCAATCAATAGAAAAAGAGGGAATCCTCCCTAACTCATTTTATGAGGCCAACATCATCCTGATACCAAAGCCTGGCAGAGACACAACAAAAAAAGAGAATTTTAGACCAATATCCCTGATGAACGTCGATGCAAAAATCCTCAATAAAATACTGGCAAACCGGATTCAGCAGCACATCAAAAAGCTTATCCACCATGATCAAGTGGGCTTCATCCCTGGGATGCAAGGCTGGTTCAACATTCGCAAATCAATAAACATAATCCAGCATATAAACAGAACCAAAGACAAGAACCACATGATTATCTCAATAGATGCAGAAAAGGCTTTTGACAAAATTCAACAGCCCTTCATGCTAAAAACGCTCAATAAATTCGGTATTGATGGAACATACCTCAAAATAATAAGAGCTATTTATGACAAACCCACAGCTAATATCATACTGAATGGGCAAAAACTGGAAAAATTCCCTTTGAAAACTGGTACAAGACAGGGATGCCCTCTTTCACCACTCCTATTCAACATAGTGTTGGAAGTTCTGGCTAGGGCAATCAGGCAAGAGAAAGAAATCAAGGGTATTCAGTTAGGAAAAGAAGAAGTCAAATTGTCCCTGTTTGCAGATGACATGATTGTATATTTAGAAAACCCCATTGTCTCAGCCTAAAATCTTCTTAAGCTGATAAGCAACTTCAGCAAAGTCTCAGGATACAAAATTAATGTGCAAAAATCACAAGCATTCTTATACACCAGTAGCAGACAAACAGAGAGCCAAATCAGGAATGAACTTCCATTCACAATTGCTTCAAAGAGAATCAAATACCTAGGAATCCAACTTACAAGGGATGTCAAGGACCTCTTCAAGGAGAGCTACAAACCAGTGCTCAGTGAAATCAAAGAGGATACAAACAAATGGAAGAACATACCATGCTCATGGATAGGAAGAATCAATATCGTGAAAATGGCCATACTGCCCAAGGTTATTTATAGATTCAATGCCATCCACATCAAGCTACCAATGACTTTCTTCACAGAATTGGAAAAAACGGCTTTATAGTTCATATGGAACCAAAAAAGAGCCCGCATTGCCAAGACAATCCTAAGTCAAAAGGACAAAGCTGGAGGCGTCACGCTACCTGACTTCAAACTATACTACAAGGCTACAGTAACCAAAACAGCATGGTACTGGTACCAAAACAGAGCTATAGACCAATGGAACAGAACAGAGTCCTCAGAAATAATACCACACATCTACAGCCATCTGATCTTTGACAAACCTGAGAAAAACAAGAAATGGGGAAAGGATTCCCTATTTAATAAATGGTGCTGGGAAAATTGGCTAGCCATAAGTAGAAAGCTGAAACTGGATCCTTTCCTTAGTCCTTATATGAAAATTAATTCAAGATGGATTAGAGACTTAAAGGTCAGTCCTAATACCAGAAAAACCCTAGAAGAAAACCTAGGTAATACCATTCAGGACATAGGCATGGGCAAGGACTTCATGTCTAAAACACCAATAGCAACGGCAGCAAAAGCCAAAATTGACAAATTGGATCTAATTAAACTAAAGAGCTTCTGCACAGCAAAAGAAACTACCACCAGAGTGAACAGGCAACCTACAGAATGGGAGAAAATTTTTGCAATCTACTCATCTGAGAAAGGGCTAATATCCAGAATCTACAAGGAACTCAAACAAATATACAAGAAAAAAACAAACAACCCCATCAAAAAGTGGGCAAAGGATATGAACAGACATTTCTCAAAAGAAGACATTCATACAGCCAACAGACACATGAAAAAATGCTCATCATCACTCTCCATCAGAGAAATGCAAATCAAAACCACAATGAGATACCATCTCACACCAGTTAGAACGGCAATCATTAAAAAGTCAGGAAACAACAGATGTTGGAGAGGATGTGGAGAAATAGGAACACTTTTACACTGTTGGTGGGATTGTAAACTAGTTCAACCATTATGGAAAACAGTATGGCAATTCCTCAAGGATAGCAAACTATCACAAGAAGAGAAAACGAAACACCACATGTTCTCACTCATAGGTGGGAACTGAACAATGAGATCACTTGGACTCAGGAAGGGGAACATCACACACTGGGGCCTATCATGGGGAGCGGGGAGGGGGGAGGGATTGCCTTGGGTGTTATACCTGATATAAATGATGAATTGATGGGTGCTGACGAGTTGATGGGTGCAGCACACCAACATGGCACAAGTATACATATGTAACAAACCTGCACGTTATGCACATGTACCCTAGAACTTAAAGTACAATTAAAAAAAAAAAAAAAAGACACAATGGTGGTTGTGAGGGCTTACTAGGGAGTCATGCTTTTGATTCTTTTTTTTTTTTTTTTGCAATGGAGTCTTGCTCTGTCGCCCAGGCTGGAGTGCAGTGGCCAGATCTCAGCTCACTGCAAGCTCCGCCTCCCGGGTTTAGGCCATTCTCCTGCCTCAGCCTCCCAAGTAGCTGGGACTACAGGCTCCCACCACCTCGCCCGGCTAGTTTTTTGTATTTTTTTAGTAGAGACGAGGTTTCACTGTGTTAGCCAGGATAGTCTCGATCTCCTGACTTCGTGGTCTGCCCGTCTCCGCCTCCCAAAGTGCTGGGATTACAGGCTTGAGCCAACGCGCCCGGCCGCTTTTGATTCTTAAGGGTTAGCTGGCCGGGCATGGTGGCTCACGTTTGTAATTCCAGCACTTTGGGAGGCTGAGGCAGGCAGATCAGGTCTTGAGGTCAGGATTTCAAGACCAGCCTGGCCAACATGGTAAATCCCTGTCTCTACTAAAATACAAAAATTAGCTGGGTGTGGTGGTCGGAACTTGTAATCCCAGCTACTGATGAAGTTGAAGCAGGAGAACAACTTGAACCCAGGAAGTGGTGGTTGCGGTGAGTTGAGATGGTGCCAATGCACTCTATCCTGGATGACAGAGTCAGGCTCTGTCTCAAACAAACAAACAAAAAAGAGTGAGCTGCAGAAAGTCAGTTCCGTCTTCCTCTGGGCCTTGAACAGATGAAAAACTTGAAGTAAAAAAGCAACACAGAGAGGTGAGAAGACTGAGAGAACTTTAGAGACATTGAGCTGAGTCCTATTTGAGGAACTTCTTTTTAAATTTAATTATTTTATTTTATTTTAAGTTCTGGGATGCATGTGCAGAATGTGCAGGTTTGTTATATACGTATGCATGTGCCATACTGGTTTGCTGCACCTATCAACCTGTCATCTAGACTTTAAGCCCCACATGGATTAGGTATTTGTTCTAATGCCTCCCCTTCACCTGCTCCCCAGCAGGCCCCAGTGGGTGATGTTCCCCTCCTTGTGTCCATGTGTTCTCATTGCTCAACTCCCACTTATTAGTGAGATCATGCAGTGTTTGGTTTTCTGTTCCTGTATTAGTTTGCTGAGAATGATGGCTTCCAGCTTCATTGGTGTCCCTGCAAAGGACCTGAACTCATTCTTTTTTATGGCTGCATAGTATTCCATGGCATATATGTGCCACATTTTCTTTATCCAGTCTTTCACTGATAGGTATTTGGGTTGGTTCCAAGTCTTTGCTATTGTAAATAGTGCTGCAATAATCATACTTGTGCATGTGTCTTTATAGCAGAATGATTTATAATTCTTTGGGTATATACCCAGTAATAGGATTTCTGGGTCAAATGGTATTTGGTCAAATGGTATTTCTGGTTCTAAATCCTTGAGGAATTGCCACACTGTCTTCCATAATGTTTGAAGTAATTTGCACTCCCACCAGCAGTGTAAAAGCGTTCCTATTTCTCTGTAGCCTCGCCAGCATCTGTTGTTTCCTGACTTTTTAATAATTGCCATTCTGACTGGCTTGAGATGGTAGTTCATTGTGGTTTTGATTTGCATTTCTCTAATACCAGTGATGATAAGCTTTTTTTCATATGTTTGTTGGCCACATAAATGTCTTCTTTGGAGAAGTGTCTGTTCATATCCTTCGCCTACTTTTGGATGGAGTTGTTTGTTTGCTTTTCACTGTTTTTTTTTTTTTTTTTTTTTTTTTTTTTTTTTTTTTTTTTTTTTTTTTTGAGACGGAGTCTCGCTCTGTCACCCAGGGCTGGAGTGCAGTGGCTGGATCTCAGCTCACTGCAAGCTCCGCCTCCTGGGTTCACGTCATTCTCCTGCCTCAGCCTCCCGACTAGCTGGGACTACAGGCGCCCGCCACCTCACCCGGTGAGTTTTTTTTGTATTTTTTAGTAGAGACGGGGTTTCACCGTGTTAGCCAGGATGGTCTCGATCTCCTGACCTCGTGATCCGCCTGTCTCGGCCTCCCAAAGTGCTGGGATTACAGGCTTGAGCCACCGCGCCCAGCCTTCACTGTTATTTTTAAAGGTTGACATTAATAGATGTTTTTAATCAAATTCGGTGGAATCAATGCTTGTCAAGCTTTAGATAGAAACGCTTCCTTCAAGCTTTTTCCAAAATACTGGTTTTGCCCATGAGGTAGCCTTGCCCACAGGCTGCCTCTGCACATTGAGGGGTGGGCAGCACTTGGCAGCACAGAGCACAGAGGCTGAGCTTGTCAGGGAAAATGTTGTACACGCCCACTTCAGACTCGTGAGAGATGTCAAAAGACATTAGTGTTCTGCTTGATCTTTTTGTTACCTCATTATTTTTCCTCTCACTACAGTAATATTGACTCTTCACTGGCATTTCTGTTTTACCCAATTTTCATTCAGTTACAGGGAGACAGCATATACATTCTTTTCTTAATTTCCTTGAAATATTTAGAAGACTCTTAATTTAACGTAGGTGTATCCGGATAATTTAATGGATATACTTCATTAAAATTTGAGCCAAATGAACCACATAATATAACTAGGTGTTTTACATTCATGCAAAGAAAAGTAATATTTTGTAAACAAACAAGCAAACAAACAAAAAACTGGAAAAGGGATGGTAAGTCACTAGGGCATATTTGCATTTTTGATAATTGACAGGCAACTAGTAAATGCTTTTCTCTCAAAGTAAGGAGATTGAACATTACAAAAAATTTGAAACTAAAGAGCATTTACATTTATGCTGGGTAATGCGTTATTTTTTTTTTTTTTTTTTTTTGAGACGGAGTCTCGCTCTGTCGCCCAGGCTGGAGTGCAGTGGCCGGATCTCAGCTCACTGCAAGCTCCGCCTCCCGGGTTCACGCCATTCTCCTGCCTCAGCCTCCCGAGTAGCTGGGACTATAGGTGCCCGCCAGGTCGCCAGGCTAGTTTTTTGTATTTTTAGTAGAGACGGGGTTTCACCATGTTAGCCAGGATGGTCTTGATCTCCTGACCTCGTGATCCGCCCGTCTCGGCCTCCCAAAGTGCTGGGATTACAGGCTTGAGCCACCGCGCCCGGCCGGTAATGCGTTATTACACGTAATTATTTGTAGTGATATTTCACTAACCTGTGCCACTAATGAATAGCTCATTATTAATAATATTAAGCACTATAAATCAGTTTTCTGCTAATGTCTACATATCAAATATACACTGTTCAGTAAAATACAGGGCAGAATTGATCACTCCAGATAACTGCATTTCGTATGTAAACTTTTATGACAATTGAATTGGTTATGGGTTGTTTACCACCTTCCTACTAATAAGACAACAAAACAAAACCAAAGGCCAGGCACCAGCTCAGATGCCTTAGTCTGTTTCCTAAGCTTGCTAGTTGAATTCATGAAATACAAAGGCAGATAGTCACTTACGCCACTCATCAATGGGCAAAGAGGTAACACTTTTCTTTTGCACCAGTGAAAACCACCAATGTGATTTAAAAAATAACACCTATCACTCATAGGAAATAAATGCTTGACAACAACTGTGAATACAATTCCCTAGTAAAAGGTTTGAGTGCGTTGCTGGCCTTTTAGATCTCTTTGAGGTATAATAAATGGGTGTTAACTGAGATGAACACCTATTCTAACCCATTTCTCAATTAACTTATAATGCAAGTAGTCTCAGAGAATGCAATCAAAGGTTTGAAACAGCAAATTCTTGATTGAACTTGAAATTATTTTTTTGGTAAGAAATGCAAATAATAATAAAAAAAGGCAATAAAACATAACATGAACATACCCCATCCCTGTCAGCCTTAAAGCAGTTATCTCATTGGAAATTGGAATGAACAACTGAAACATATGCTCCTTAAGCAGATAGGAAAAAAAACTTTGAAAGGTTGACTTAATTGTGTAGATGATCTTGTCTTTATAATGACTATGAGGGAACATAGGGAATGCAAGTAAGGTTTATTGGGTTGAGAAGAGTGAGAATCACAAGTGAAGATGAATGCAATTACAAAAACTTATATTTTCCTTCTCCTAAAATGTTTCTTCATTTTTCCCAATTCAATGGCTCTAGGCCCATGTTTAATCTTAAGCATATCCATGCAAGGTACTATTAGCTCACAAGTGATAACATTCATACCATTAAGTTTGACATCAAATTGCTATTGTTAAACTTTTTAAAGGTACAGTAGAGTAGGTAATACCTTCACCCCAGGTACAGATTTACAGGTAATTGTGAAAATAGTTCCAAAAATAAGCTCTGAATCATATGGTACCTCCTTAGGGGTGAAGCCAAGGGAAATAAATGTTCTCAAGGCTGCTATCACTGCAGGCTCTATGGTGTGAACGTATGTGTTCCTTCAAAATGTATATGTTGGAATGAAAACCCCAACATGACAGTATTAAGAAGTGAGGCCTCTGAGGAAGTGATTAAGTCATGAGGGCTCTGTCTTCATGAATAGGATTAAAACCTCGTAAAAGGGTCTTCAGAGAGCTACCACCCCTTGTTCCCCTTCCATCACATGAGGACACAGTGTTTGTTCCCTCTAGAGAACACAGCGACAAGACATCATCTTGGGAGCAGAAAGAGTCCTTATCAGACAATGAATCTGCCAGCACCTTGATCTTGGACTTCCCAGCCTTCAGACTGTGGAAAAATTAATTGCTATTATTTATAAATTTACGAGTTTCAAGTATTTTGTTATTGCAGCACAAGCAGACTAATAAAATGTACATATGACTTCCTGACTTATATAATTTTTCTTCTTTCTGAAGAAATTGCTTTAACATTTCTTGCAAGATGGATCTAATAGTAACAAATTCCCTCAATTTTTGTTTATCTCAGAAAATCTGTATTTTTCTTTTACCTTTGAAGGATAATTTATAGAAAATAGAAATTTGGGTTGGTCACATTTTCTTCTTTCACTGTTTTAAGTATTTTATTATAATCTTTTCTTACTTGCATCGTGTCTGAAATCAGATATAATCTTATCCTTGCTTCTCTATAGGTAAAGTGTATTTCTGCTTTTGACTTCTTTGAATGTTCTCTCATCTTGATTTTCTGCAGTTTGAATCTTATATGACTGGGGTAGATTTTTTCTTGTCCATACTAAGCCTTCAACACTTTTTAAATTACAGTTAGGTTTTCTTACTTCACTACTGGCTCTAGCAGCAGTTTTTGCTCCTTGACTTCTGCTCTGATATATTGTGATACTTTGTATGTGCCTATCTGTCTCTCCAATTTTTTCTTTTTTTTTAACTTTTATTTTAGGTTCAAGTGCCCATGTGCAGGTTTGTTATATAGGTAAATTGCATACCATGGGGATTTGGTGTATAGGTTATTTTATCACCCAGGTAATTATCATAGTACCTGATAGGTGTTTTTTGATCCTCACCTTCCTCCATCCTCTGCTCTACAGTAGGCCCTGGTGTGGGTTTTTCCTTCTTTGTGTCTACAGGTTCTTGATGCTTAGTTCCCACTTATAAGTGAGAACATGTGGTATTTTGTTTTTCTATTCTTGTGTTAGTTTGCTTTGTCTCTCTAATTTTGGGGGACAGTGACTGATGTGGTGACTTCAATTCTCTGAAAGATCTAAAAGGAATTGACGATTTTCAATTTGTTCAGTTTCTTTTATCTTCTTGCAGAGATGGAAATGATAACTTTTAGAGCCCTTAGATGCCAGACTGGAAACTGGAAGTTACCCTAGGCCATTTTTATCTTAACTTCATTTTTTTTTTTTCTTTTTTCTTTTATTTTTTTTTGAGACGGAGTCTCGCTCTGCTGCCCAGGCTGGAGCGCAGTGGCGTGATCTCGGCTCACTGCAAGCTCCGCCTCCTGGGTTCACGCCATTCTCCTGCCTCACCCTCCCGAGAAGCTGGGAACACAGGCGCCCACCACCTCGCCCGGCTAATTTTTTTGTGTTTTTACTGGAGACGGGGTTTCACCATATTTGCCAGGATGGTCTCGATCTCCTGACTTCGTGATCCGCCCGCCTCGGCCTCCCAAAGTGCTGGGATTACAGGCGTGAGCCAAGGCGCCCGGCCCTTAACTTCATTATTTGATCTTGTAGATCATGAATGGTGGATGTACAATTTTATTTAAAAAACGTATTTAAATGAACTCCTCTAAGAGCAACTAGTATGACAATTTTTTCCTCAAACATCTTTTATTTTACCTTTTGAAGAAATACATATAGGTAACATTCACCAGGATGGAATGAAGCGGTGCGGTCTCTGCTTACTGCAACCTATGACTCCTGAGTTCAGGCAATTCTCCTGCCTCAGCCTCCGGAGTTGCTGGGACTACAGGCGCGTGCCACCAAGTCCAGCTAATTTTTGTATTTTCAGTGGAGACGCATTTTCCCCATGTTGGCCAGGATGGTCTCTATCTCTTGACCTTGTGGATCCACCTGCCTCGGCCTCTCAAAGTGCTGGGATTACAGGCGTGAGGCACTGCGACCAGCCAATGGTAAGTATGTTATATTGAATTTGTCTACATGCTGTGTCTTTAGAATGCTGAGCAACTATGCATAACTCAGTCGTCTTTAATCTCCAAAATTTCAAATATTTGTAAGGCAAAATATTCATAGGTCAAAACTCAATTCCAAATACTGTCCACTTAAATATATATTTAGAGATATAGATATAAAGGCATTGCTATTATTGATTTTTATAATCCACTAGAGTTTAAAATTGAGATTCTAATTAAGTTGGTTGTTGAACTCAACTGTTGGCAAGCTAAGACCAGGAGGTCAGATTTAACCCATCACCTGTTTTTATAAATAAAGTTGTATTGTTTCAAAAACACAAATTTATTTACATACTATCTATGGCTGCATTCACATTACAGTAGTAGAGTTCAGTAATTGCCATAGAGCCTGCTTGTCCTATAAAACTTAAGACATTTACTGTTACCCTTTACAGAAAAAAGATTATCAACTCTTACTTTAAGATGTATAGAAGATTTTGAGTTTTTTCAATATACATATATTTAACAAGCTAAACACTCTATATGGGGTAAATTTTCATTAGTATTGTGGGTTTTTAAAAAACGGTATTTGTTATAGGCCGTCTATATTTCTATGGCTATAAGGTAGTAATTTAAAAGGAAGAAATTTGGTATTTATATACTTCATTGAAAAATTTAAAAATACAGAGTCTAGAAATGGCAAAAGTTTTTAGTTACCATTCCCTTTAATTAAGTCTTCATTCTGAATTTTAAACTTTCATGTTACCTCTGCTACCTCTTCTTGTTACCTCTGCTACCTCTTCTTGTTACTTACAATTTACTTGTCTCCTAGTCATTTCTATTTCATTCATTCGTGACTTTATTGTCCTGCTTAAGATCTCCCCTTCCATTTCCCTTTCTATCGCTATTCCTTGTGTCATCAACAATTGTAGATAATATTTGCCTTCACTGCATCTCCTCACTGACAACATTTTTACTTAGCAGCACCACCCAGTCCATTTCCATGTTACATCAATAACCTCATCGCCAACAACAAAACTGCATCACCACTTCTTTTTCTCATTGTCAGTTGCCCTATTGTGCTGTCAAACCCTCCCTGGCCAGCCTGGATTTCATGGTACATCGCTGTAATTTCTCTTTTGCAGACATTCTTAGTTCTCTCACTTCTTTCTCCTGTTAAATTACGTTGACAGAAAATCAAAGATTGCAGACTTCATTTAGCCCCTATTCTGCCTGAGAATATGACAAGATAGTTGCTAAAGAGTCTAACTTAAATTCATGATCACAGATTTCAAATGGATATTTGAAATCTTTCAAGTATGACCAAGCAATCTGGTCATATTTTCTTACTTTATTTCTTACTCCCTGCTCTCTATTTTCTTGTTATAAGAACAAACTGTTCTATTTCCTACCAAAGATCCTACGAAAAATCCACCTCTACTTGAGTAGTAGATCTCATCTGGTCTTACATCTCAAATATTAAATTATTACCAGTTATCTCTTCTCTCCCCTGCATAAGCATATCTCTATTTTCACTGTTTTAGTTATATCAGCATAAAATCATGTGTTCATTTAGTATTAAACTGTCTCCTGACCCCTTGATGCCACGTAGGTTTCTAGATATTGTCTCATCTCTCTACTAGACTAACAAAAAGAACAAGATAATGTGTATTTGTTGAAAGAATTTTCTACAGACACTATCATAATTTCCTTACCTCATATTCTCTTCTCAACCCTCTCTAGTCAGGCTCTGACCTTACTTCTGTGTTGTCAAATCCAATGTTCACTTCTCTGTTTATGTCTCACCCAGCTGATTTTCAGTATTTGGCACTGTTGACCATACCTCCCATTCTGAACTCTTTTTTCCCTGGTCTTCTAAGAAAACAAAATGCACAGTGTTTCCTTCTATAAAATATTTCACCATCTACTTTCTTTCTTTTTTCCTCCTGGCTCGTCTTTCTTTTTTTCTCATCTACAAAATATTGCATCACTTGTTCCCATGCCCTTTGATCTTGTTCTGTCTACCTACTCTTTATATTATCTCAGCTCTTTTCATGGCTTTAAATATACCTATATGTCAATGACTCTAAAATATGTTTCTTAGCCCTGATTTTTCTCCATAACCCCAGATGTATATCAAATGGTGCCTTTGACATCACCGTTTGGATGTTAAATTGACATTTCCAACTTAACATGTCCAAAATAGAACTCTCACAACCATGATTCTCAAACTCCAAATTTCAGAGTAATACGTCAACAGTAATTGATTTTCCCTTCTACCCTCAAAGACCAGATTCAGTCCCTCAGCAACTCTTACATATTCTAACATTAAAATATATCCTGAGTCTGACCATTTCTTGCCACCTTCATGTTTATTTCCTTAGTTGAGTTCCCCACAGCTGGCACCTGATTAATTGCATTCTTATCTCACTACAATCTACAATCTAGCTTCTTAAAATTAGTTTACACATGGTAATCAGTAGAATTTTTTTTTTTAATGCACCCATGCCCACCCTTGCTTAACACTATACAATGACTTTTTGTTCCATTTATCCTTGCCTAAAAGTGTCTGAAAGATCTGGCCTGCAGGTATCTGTCCAACCTTTTCTTCCTTAATTTTCTATGTTCTGGCCTGCTTGCCTGATTTTGAAACACTTAAATACATTATGTTCAATCCTAATGCACTAGCAGTTCCTTCTATTCAGTCACGTTTCTTCCCTGATCTTAAAGTTTCTGCTCATTTTCTATTAGGAAAGGGCTTATCTGACTAACTAATGAAAGAAATTACTTGGTTACTATTCCATAATCTTATTTAATTTTCTATGTAAGCCCTTATCAGATAATGACCCCACGAGAATGTAAGCCTCATGGGAGAATGAATTTTGTGTCTCTTCGTTCCACATCAGTGCCTAGGGCAGGACCTGTACTGACTGTATGTCAAATGTGAATTATGTGACAAACTTTTGACAGATGAAAACAATCTAATGGGACAAAATAAAAATAGCTACATAAATTGTGGTCCTATCACATAGGAGAAAGAGGGAAACAATATTTTAGAATAGAATTTGGCAGTAAACTAATTAGTTGAATTCAATGAACAGATTAGAAAATTTGATTGGTAAGTTTCCGATTTAAATCAGGTGAATATATAGGAATGTAGTTCTTAGCAAATCATGGAAATTTGTTTTTGTGACTACAAGAGTTCATGGTCTCAATAAGTATATTAAGCAAGTATTGACACCAGCATTCTGATAAAATATCTCTATGGATGACCTAAAAATACTGAAAAGAGAATCCTGATTTGTTTGGAATAATACAATTGGTAGTAGATAAGCATTGAATATGAATTTCAGAATAACCAGAAATAAATATTCAAAATTATGAAGCCAATCAAACTCATCATTTGAATATTTTTGTGCTGTATTTGTAACAACTATGTATATTTAGTGTAATGGTATTTGTTATGTTTAAAATAATTTGGTACAATAGAGACCTAACGGATAAGCCTCATTTTTCTATTTGAAATGTATAAAGAGATTAATTATGTTTACACTCAATATTAAAATGTACAAAGGGATTTTCATTAAGATTGTAAGCAACACTGAAATACTTATGTGAACTTAAAATGTATTAACTTTATGAGCTTAACTCATTAGATTTATAGGACATTTATTAATTTGTAATGTTTTGTTAGACATTTAGGTATTTAAAAATTTTGATATGTTAAATTTATAATGTAACAATATATAAGGGATTTTAGCTAAGATACAAAAATGTTGTAAAGAATTGATAAAATATAGTATATTTATACATAGAGTAATAATATTTAAACATTTGATTAACTAAAACTGTTTTTCTACTTGTACTTCAACAAACTGAATAACAGTTAATAAGAATTTTTGAAAAGTCTTTACTATGAATAGAAGCCACCTAGTGAAACTAGAAATACTCCAGTTCTCATATATATCTCTAACATTGCCATTTCATTTGCTCTTTATAAATAAATCCCTGTGGGGCAAGTATAACAAGCATTATGGTTCTCATTTTGAGAGAAAATATAGAAATTCACATTGGTTTCATCAATAAACTCTACTCCATGTCATCTGTCCACCTTATGTCCATGTTTTTTCTTTCTGAAAGAATTTGTTTATGCTTTATCTCCCTCCTCTTTTGGCTAATTTCTGTTGTATTTCTCCAAATACTCCTGCCTTGATCCCCCAAAATACAATAGATGTGGTTTCCATTTATCTCCCTAACTTTTTGTATAAACCTCACGACTGTATTTATTGCCCTGTTTGTAGTTATTTAGGTGTTCCTAGACCATAAGCTGATTGTTATAAGGCATCTATTGTTTCAGAGTTATGTCTTCAATGTCTTGTACTTCTTTTTAGTGCATGGTAGGTACTAAGTAAACATTGCTATGATTGAAGAAGTTACATGAATAAAGCCATGCAGCTAGAACATAACCAATTATTTATTTATTTATTTATTTTTTTGGAGGTACATAAAAGTGCATTTATTTGCAGATGATGTAATTGTTTACAAAGAAACAGTTAAAATATGAAAAAAAAAAACCTCTGGAATCAAATAACTTAGAAAAGTTAGTGGATAAATGTATATGTACAAAAATCTGTTATAATTGTCAATACCAGCAGCAAATACTGGAATACTTGGAAAGTTAAATTTAGAATTTATTTTAAAATTTTGCTTACCATGGCATCAGAAACACATTAAAGGATAAATTTAGCAGAAAATGTGCAAGGTCTCTATTCCAAAAACTTTAGAAAAAAACTGTGAAAAATTAAGAAGACTTAAATTAATTGAGAGATATGCATGTTCATGATTTGGAAAATTAAATATTGGCATGTCATCAATTGTTTCCAAATTGACCTAAATGCCAATACAATCCAACCTATAATCCAAAATTTCTTGAGAAATCTGATTTTAAAATATACATGGAAGTGCAAAATATCTATAATACTTAAAAAAATTGAAAACAAAGAAGTACAGAGGATACACACTGATTTATATTTATAAAGCTATAGAAATTGTGATAATGTGGTATTTTTATAAATGTAGACCAATTAGTGGTAAAAACTCAACTAATGTTTGAGAAAGTCACCAAGGCAAGTCAATGAGGGAAAGAAAAGTCTTTTCAACAAGTGGTGCTGGAACAACTAGAGAAACATATAAAAACTATCAATGAACTCAATCTCCTTCTACACTAAAAAAAAATTTGGCTGGGCACAGTGGCTCACGCCTGTAATCCCAGCAGTTTAGGAGGCTGAGGTGGGTGGATCACAAGGTAAAGAATTTGAGACCAGCTTGGTCAACATGGTGAAACCCCATCTCTACTAAACATACAAAAATTATCTGGGTGTGGTGGTGGACGCCTGCAGCCCCAGCTACTTAGGAGGCTGAGACAGAATAATCATTTGGACGTGGGAGGCAGAGGTTTCAGTGAACCGAATTCACCCCATTGCACTCCAGCCTGGACAATAGGGTGAGATTCCATATCAATAATAATAATAGTAGTTGTTATTATTATTATTATTTAGTTTATTTGTATTGTTTTTTTTTCATTTTTTTATTATACTTTAAGTTCTAGGGTACATGTGCATAACGTGCAGGTTTGTTACATATGTATATTTGTGCCATGTTGGTGTGCTGCACCCATCAACTCGTCAGCACCCATCAATTCATCATTTATATCATGTAGAACTCCACACTGCAATCCCTCCCCGCTCCCCCCTCCCCATGATAGGCCCCAGTGTGTGATGTTCCCCTTCCTGAGTCCAAGTGATCTCATTGTTGAGTTCCCACCTATGAGTGAGAACATGCGGCGTTTGGTTTTCTCTTCTTGTGATAGTTTGCTAAGAATGATGGTTTCCAGCTAAATCCATGTGCCTACAAAGGACGCAAACTCATCCTTTTTTATGGCTGCATAGTATTCCATGGTGTATATGTGCCACATTTTCTTAATCCAGTCTGTCACAGATGGACATTTGGGTTGATTCCAAGTCTTTGCTATTGTGAATAGTGCTGCAATAAACATACGTGTGCATGTGTCTTTGTAGTAGAATAATTTATAATCCTTTGGGTATATACCCAGTAGTGGGATGGCTGGGTCATATGGTACATCTAGTTCTAGATCCTTGAGGAATTGCCATACTGTTTTCCATAATGGTTGAACTAGTTTACAATCCCACCAACAGTGTAAAAGTGTTCCTATTTCTCCACATCCTATCCAACATCTGTTGTTTCCTGATTTTTTAATGATTGCCATTCTAACTGGTGTGAGATGGTATCTCATTGTGGTTTTGATTTGCATTTCTCTGATGGAGAGTGATGATGAGCATTTTTTCATGTGTCTGTTGGCTGTATGAATGTCTTCTTTTGAGAAATGTCTGTTCATATCCTTTCCACACTTTTTGATGGGGTTGTTTGCTTTTTTCCTGTATATTTGTTTGAGTTCTTTGTAGATTCTGGATATTAGCCCTTTGTCAGATGAGTAGATTGCAAAAATGTTCTCCCATTCTGTAGGTTGCCTGTTCACTCTGATGGTAGTTTCTTTTGCTGTGCAGAAGCTCTTTAGTTTAATTAGATCCCATTTGTCAATTTTGGCTTTTGCTGCCGTTGCTTTTGGTGTTTTAGACATGAAGTCCTTGCCCATGCCTATGTCCTGAATGGTACTACCTAGATTTTCTTCTAGGGTTCTTATGGTATTAGGTCTAACATTTAAGTCTCTAATCCACCTTGAATTAATCTTCGTATAAGGAGTAAGGAAAGGATCCAGTTTCAGCTTTCTACTTATGGCTAGCCAATTTTCCCAGCACCATTTATTAAATAGGGAATCCTTTCCCCATTTCTTGTTTTTCTCAGGTTTGTCAAAGATCAGATGGCTGTAGATGTGTGGTATTATTTCTGAGGACTCTGTTCTGTTCCATTGGTCTATAGCTCTGTTTTGGTACCAGTACCATGCTGTTTTGGTTACTGTAGCCTTGTAGTATAGTTTGAAGTCAGGTAGCGTGACGCCTCCAGCTTTGTCCTTTTGACTTAGGATTATCTTGGCAATACAGGCTCTCTTTTGGTTCCATAGGAACTTTAAAGCAGTTTTTTCCAATTCTGTGAAGAAACTCATTGGTAGCTTGATGGGGATGGCATTGAATCTATAAATAACCTTGGGCAGTATGGCCATTTTCAGGATATTGAGTCTTCCTATCCATGAGCATGGTATGTTCTTCCATTTGTTTGTGTCCTCTTTGATTTCACTGAGCAGTGTTTTGTAGTTCTCCTTGAAGAGGTCCTTGACATCCCTTGTAAGTTGGATTCCTAGGTATTTGATTCTCTTTGAAGCAATTGTGAATGGAAGTTCATTCCTGATTTGGCTCTCTGTTTGTCTGCTACTGGTGTATAAGAATGTTTGTGATTTTTGCACATTAATTTTGTATCCTGAGACTTTGCTGAAGTTGCTTATCAGCTTAAGGAGATTTTGGGCTGAGACGATGGGGTTTTCTAAATGTACAATCATGTCATCTGCAAACAGGGACAATTTGACTTCTTCTTTTCCTAACTGAATACCCTTGATTTCTTTCTCTTGCCTGATTGCCCTAGCCATAACTTCCAACACTATGTTGAATAGGAGTGGTGAGAGAGGGCATCTCTGTCTTGTACCAGTTTTCAAAGGGAATTTTTCCAGTTTTTGCCCATTCAGTATGATATTAGCTGTGGGTTTGTCATAAATAGCTCTTATTATTTTGAGGTATGTTCCATCAATACCGAATTTATTGAGCGTTTTTAGCATGAAGGGCTGTTGAATTTTGTCAAAAGCCTTTTCTGCATCTATTGAGATAATCATGTGGTTCTTGACTTTGGTTCTGTTTATATGCTGGATTATGTTTATTGATTTACGAATGTTGAACCAGCCTTGCATCCCAGGGATGAAGCCCACTTGATCATGGTGGATAAGCTTTTTGATGTGCTGCTGGATCCGGCTTGCCAGTATTTTATTGAGGATTTTTGCATCGATGTTCATCAGGGATATTGGTCTAAAATTCTCTTTTTTTGTTGTGTCTCTGCCAGGCTTTGGTATCAGGATGATGTTGGCCTCATAAAATGAGTTAGGGAGGATTCCCTCTTTTTCTATTGATTGGAATAGTTTCAGAAGGAATGGTACCAGCTCCTCCTTGTACATCTGGTAGAATTCAGCTGTGAATCCATCTGGTCCTGAACTTTTCTTGGTGCGTAGGCTATTAATTGTTGCCTCAATTTCAGAGCCTGCTATTGGTCTCTTCAGGGATTCAACTTCTTCCTGGTTTAGTCTTGGGAGAGTGTAAGTGTCCAGGAAATTATCCATTTCTTCTAGATTTTCTAGTTGATTTGTGTAGAGGTGTTTATAGTGTTCTCTGATGGTAGTTTGTATTTCTGTGGGGTCGGTGGTGATATCCCCTTTACCATTTTTTATTGCATCTATTTGATTCCTCTCTCTTTTCTTCTTTATTAGTCTTGCTAGTGGTCTGTCAATTTTGTTGATCTTTTCAAAAAACCAACTCCTGGATTCATTGATTTTTTGGAGGTTTTTTTGTGTCTCTATCTCCTTCAGTTCTGCTCTGATCTTAGTTATTTCTTGCCTTCTGCTAGCTTTTGAATGTGTTTGCTCTTGCCTCTGTAGTTCTTTTAATTGTGATGTTAGAGTGTCTATTTTAGATCTTTCGTGCTTTCTCTTGTGGGCATTTAGTGCTATAAATTTCCCTCTACACGCTGCTTTAAATGTGTCCCAGAGATTCTGGTATGTTGTATCTTTGTTCTCATTGGTTTCAAAGAACATTTTATTTCTGCCATCATTTCGTTATGTACCCAGTAGTCATTCAGGAGCAGGTTGTTCAGTTTCCATGTAGTTGAGTGGTTTTGATTGAGTTTCTTGGTCCTGAGTTCTAGTTTGATTGCACTGTGGTCTGAGAGACAGTTTGTTATAATTTCTGTTCTTTTACATTTGCTGAGGAGTGCTTTACTTCAAATTATGTGGTCAATTTTGGAATAAGTGTGATGTGGTGCTGAGAAGAATGTATATTCTGTTGATTTGGGGTGGAGAGTTCTATAAATGTCTATTAGGTCCACTTGGTGCAGAGATGAGTTCAATTCCTGGATATCCTTGTTAACTTTCTGTCTCGTTGATCTGTCTAATGTTGACAGTGGAGTGTTGAAGTCTCCCATTATTATTGTATGGGAGTCTACATCTCTTTGTAAGTCTCTAAGGACTTGCTTTATGAATCTGGGTGCTCCTGTATTGGGTGCATATATATGTAGGATGGTTAGCTCTTCCTGTTGAATTGATCCCTTTACCATTATGTAATGGCCTTCTTTGTCTCTTTTGATCTTTGATGGTTTAAAGTCTGTTTTATCAGGGACTTGGATTGCAACCCCTGCTTTTTGTTGTTCTCCATGTGCTTGGTAGATCTTCCTCCATCCCTTTATTTTGAGCCTATGTATGTCTCTGCATGTGAGATGGGTCTCCTGAATACAGCAGACTGATGGGTCTTGACTCTTTATCCAGTTTGCCAGTCTGTGTCTTTTTATTGGAGCATTTAGTCCATTTACATTTAAGGTTAATATTGTTATGTGTGAACTTGATCCTGCCATTATGATATTAACTGGTTATTTTGCTCATTAGTTGATGCAGTTTCTTCCTAGCTTCGATGGTCTTTACATTTTGGCATGTTTTTGCAATGGCTGGTACTGGTTGTTCCTTTCCATGTTTAGGGCTTCCTTCAGGGTCTCTTGCAAGGCAGGCCTGGTGGTGACAAAATCTCTAAGCATTTGCTTATCTGTAGAGGATTTTATTTCTCCCTCACTGATGAAACTTAGTTTGGCTGGATATGAAATTCTGGGTTGAAAATTCTTTTCTTTAAGAACGTTGAATATTGGCCCCCACTCTCTTCTGGCTTGGAGAGTTTCTGCCGAGAGATCTGCTGTTAGTCTGATGGGCTTCCCTTTGTGGGTAACCCTACCTTTCTCTCTGGCTGCCCTTAAGATTTTTTCCTTCACTTCAACTTTGGTGAATCTGGCAATTATGTGTCTTGGAGTTGCTCTTCTCGAAGAGTATCTTTGTGGCGTTCTCTGTATTTCCTGAATTTGAATGTTGGCCTGCCCTACTAGGTTGGGGAAGTTCTCCTGGATGATATCCTGAAGAGTTTTTTCCAACTTGGTTCCATTTTCCCCCTCACTTTCAGGCACCCCAATCAGACGTAGATTGGGTCTTTTTACATAATCCCATACTTCTTTCAGGCTTTGTTCATTTCTTTTTCTTCTTTTTTCTTTTGGTTTCTCTTCTCGCTTCATTTCATTCATTTGATCCTCAATCGCTGATACTCTTTCTTCCAGTTGATCGAGTCGGTCACTGAAGCTTGTGCATTTGTCACGTATTTCTCGTGTCATGGTTTTCATCTCTGTCATTTCGTTGATGACCTTCTCTGCATTATTTAGTCTAGCTGTCAATTCTTCCACTCTTTTTTCAAGATTTTTAGTTTCTTTGCACTGGGTACGTAATTCCTCCTTTAGCTCTGAGAAGTTTGATGGACTGAAGCCTTCTTCTCTCATCTCATCAAAGTCATTCTCTGACCAGCTTCGATCCATTGCTGGTGATGGGCTGCGCTCCTTTGCAGGGGGAGATGTGCGCTTATTTTTTGAATTTCCAGCTTTTCTCCCCTGCTTTTTCCCCATCTTTGTGGTTTTATCTGTCTCTGGTCTTTGATGATGGTGACGTACTGATGGGGATTTGGTATAGGTGTCCTTCCCGTTTGATAGTGTTCCTTCTGAAAGTCAGGACCCTCAGCCATAGGTCTGTTGGAGATTGCTTGAGATCCACTCCAGACGGTGTTTGCCTGGGTATCAGTAGCAGAGGTTGCAGAAGATAGAATATTGCTGAACAGCGAGTGTACCTGTCTGATTCTTACTTTGGAAGCTTCCTCTCAGGGGTGTACTCCACCCTGTGAGGTGTGGGGTGTCAGACTGCCCCTAGTGGGGGATGTCTCCCAGTTAGGCTACTCAGTGGTCAGGGACCCACTTGAGCAGGCAGTCTGTCCGTTCTCAGATCTCAACCTCCGTGTTGGGAGATCCACTGCTCTCTTCAAAGCTGTCAGACAGAGTTGTTCGCGTCTGCTGAGGCCTCTGCTGTTTCCCCTGTTGTTTTTTAGCTGAGCCCTGCCCCCAGAGGCGGAGTCTATAGAGACAGGCAGGTTTCCTTGAGCTGCTGTGAGCTCCACCCAGTTCGAGCTTCCCAGCGGCTTTGTTTACCTACTTAAGCCTCAGCAATGGCGGGTGCCCCTCCCCCAGCCTCGCTGCTGCCTTGCGGATTGATCGCCGCAGACTGCTGTATTAGCAATGAGGGAGGCTCCGTGGGCGTGGGACCCTCCCGGCCAGGTGTGGGATATATTCTCCTGGTGTGCCCATTTGCTTAAAGCGCAATATTGGGGTGGGAGTTACCCGATTCTCCAGGTGTTGTTTGTCTCAGTTTCCCCTGCTAGGAAAATGGATTCCCTTCCCCCTTGCACTTCCCAGGTGAGGCGATGCCTCGCCCTGCTTCAGCTCTCGCTGGTCGGGCTGCAGCAGCTGACCAGCACCGATTGTCCGGCACTCCCTAGTGAGATGTCCCCAGTACCTCAGTTGAAAATGCAGAAATCACCGGTCTTCTGTGTCGCTCGCACTGGGAGTTGGAGACTGGAGCTGTTCCTATTCGGCCATCTTGCTCCGCCCCCCAACCAATTATTTTTTACTGTAGAGATTCTATACCTTCCAAGTTCATCTTTCCTTTTCCCAAATCATTGCTTATATTTTAGAAGTCCTTGCATTCAATATATTATGAAAATAGTCCCTAATGATTGGAATTGAAAAGTTGAATATTAAAATATTGACATATCTTTTGCAATTAAGTAAATCAGGATATTTTCCTGTGGAGTTCAAATTTATTTTCCGTAGGAAATGAGCCAGTTAACTCAAATAGCTCATTGGGAAATAGAGCTAGAAGACACTATATGTAAGTTGTAAGTCAAAGTATATACATGTGTAAAACACGTGTTCAATCTCTAGACCTGCTGCATACTGCCCAAAATACTTGGCATCCCATCAGCATCCTCTAAACTTCACAGTGAGACATTGATCAGTGCTGTACGTCAAATAAAATCACCCCCTCCAGTATCTGACACACCATGGGTGGAGGAGATTGCTATCCTATGCAATACACAATACAAAGCAGTGCAGGCTAAGTGACACTAGGTGGGATAAGTAGTGAGAGCTTCAGGAAACCCAAAGGTCTTTTGCAGGCCACAGCAGAGCAGATGCTCCCCTGGTACATGTGCCTGAATCATTACTATACCAACAATAGTGTCTGGTCCATACAAATAAATACTTGTGAATGAATGAATTAATGTGGAATTAAGTTTCAAACTTTATGAGTAAAAGTTGTTCATGAAACCTTTCAAAAATGTTTTGAAAATCTTTGGATTAATCTAGTCTCCCTCTACCTGTCACCCCGTTGCCAATTAATTCATATGTATTTTAATGGGGACATTTTAAGGCCTTAACCTAAAGCAAGATTATTGTGAACTATGACAGTTGGATGAGTGACTTATAGAGAAAAGCTTTCAGAACCATTCACAGTTGGGCACAGGAGCAGCTGCTCACTCTAGTCTGAATAATGCACTTTAAAAGAGTCATCAGAAGTCTCCTGGGGGAAGCCTTCGAGTTTCACATTAGCACTTCTTCTCTGATCAGAGGCTAAGTCCGTAAGAAAATAATATAAAGAAGTTTGGAAACACATTTTTGTGTTTATTTTCAGTGTTTATTTGTGATTGTCTGCATTTTTGCTACTTTTACCTTTAAATGTATTTGTGCTCAACAAGCAAACACTTGCAAATTCTGAGACTATTTGCAAATGGGAATTTGAAGAAATCCTTCAAGATTATAACACATCTCAGGCAAAATTATCATAAGATCAAATGCAGTTCTTAAGCTATCAAAGTTTTTAAAATGAAATGCAAAATCAAGATTAATTGTATCATATTAAATAAACTAATGAATTAATTAAAACCCTCAAATATACAACAGTTTGAAGGAAAATTAGATTTTTGAAGCTATGTCTTGGGGGATCATTTCTTTTGGAGTAGGTCAAAAGATTTAATTAGTTTGAATTCACAAATGCTTTTAACAACATTTTGCAACAATAATGGAAACTAAGAATTAATAGCAACATTCACATTGTGCTTGATTTTGCTTTCATAACATGAGGCAATTCATTTGCTGTGTTTTATCTGTGGTACTCAGGTTTTCATTATCATGTTACAAGTGTTTTCTGATGGAGTCAGATCAGTGTATTTCCACAAGTGCCATTAGCTTTTGTTAAAAAAAAGTGTAAGAGATAATTTACTATCTAGATTCATCACATCAGGTTAATACATTATTTATAAAATTTCCAGCTAGTTTTTGAAAATAACTGTGAAAATGTCATCATTAATAGCACCCTGTCAAGCCCTTTCTATCTCTAAAGCCATGGTGCTTTGGAAAAGATGTCATTTAAATGTGTGGAGAATATTCCAAAGTAGTTTGGAATCTATAACGCAAATTTAAAAATTCTTGTAATTCAACTTTGATCAAGAATATCAAGTTAAATATTAACTATCTTATCTATGAAAAGTATAAGTGAAGAGAAAAGAAAAACTAAAACCTTGGGTTTTAATTTCTTGGGTGACAAAGACTATGCTTTTTACTTCCCATTTTCTGATATCACTTATCTTTGTAGTTTTATCTCATAATTATAATTTTCCATTTTCCTTCATAATATTCAATATACCCAATATGTTTAATGCGAAACATTGTGCTTATCACGACGCACTCACCTTATTATTAAGAGCCTTAATTGAGCTAACCAGGTTTCCTATTCATGCTCTTTTTCATCACTGATAGCAGGTAGAGACATTATTATTAACACAGGTATTATTGGGGTACTCTTATGTAATTATCCTACATTGAGTTTTTATTCAGTCATTACTACATCTTACAGTATAATGTAAAGTACATTATTTGCAATTACAGTTATTTAAAAACATAAATGTGGACGACTAATCCTTCTAAATCTTTAATTGTTCAATTTGGCATCATGAATTTATAGTGTATACATTTGGAGATGAGTCATGTTTCTATTGGGTTTACCATCTCCATGTCAAAGTGTATTTAAGAATGATCGCACCTCATATGTGGTTGGTAATCATGGTTTTGCTCAAGTGCAGCAAAGAAAAATGGCAACAAAGAAAGAAAAACAAAACCCAAAGTATGTTTATAGCAGAACTTGGCCATATTTCTAATTGCTCAATTGAGTCATTTACCTCCATTCACCTTCTTTTTCCTGTTGCTTCTAATGTCAATGTATCATAAACGTGGAGAGGTTGTATTTACCTGTTGATATATCTTTCTATCTTCAGGGGTTCTGTTGAACATGCTAACCAGCCAAGAAGAGTTGGAATTCGTATGACTCTTATCATGTGGCCAAAATACAATTAATATAACTATTTTTGTTTATTTAGATCATCGTGATTAATCATAAAAAATCATTTTAATCTCCAGATGATCATGTTAGAAATCTGAATACCTGGATTTATATTTTTGGTCATCTATTTCTGGTTGGTAGAGTTACATGGAGATCAGGGAGCCAGATTCTTCTTCTTAAGCTCTGCTCTTCCTCAGGGGCCACAGGCATAAATGTAATGAGAGGCAGGGAAGGTGTCCCATCCATTGTGATAACAGGTAAATAACTCAAACTCGCTGGACTGTTATTTCTTCTTGTGTGTGTGTGTGTTTGGGTGGCAGGGGCGAGGGGGAGAGAGAGAGAGAGGGAGAGAGAGAGAGAGAGAACAATTTGGCTTTTACATACTTCGATTCTTAAAATTCCTTTCTCTTTATGTCAGTTAAAGGGCTTGGGACAAAGTAGACGGCAGACTTCACTAACTGCATCAGAAATTAAGAATGTTTGCCTTGCAAATATGGAAGTCAATATTTAAAAATTCAGGGCAAAGACAATGATTGGCAACACTGATTTAAACAAGCAAGTGTCCCAAGGCACTGCACATTTTTCCTCATCACTGCTAAATCCCAGGACCATGTACTAAACCTCCTGGGTCATGTCATGCTCCTGAGACCTGTTCGTGAGAAAGGCATCTGTTGCTTTTCTAATTTTAGTCAAATTTCTCATATAATGTTCTAATCTCTCAGGCTATCACTCCTCTCCGGGGTTAGTGTGCTCTCCCTGTCCTCACAAGAGTGTATTAAAACAACTGACTTGTGCTGAGAAGAAATATATTTAGAAGGGAGAATAAAATTGTAAAGACGTTAATAAATGGTAAAGTGGAGGTAAAAAGAAATTGGGAGAAGTTATAAATCACGTTAAAGATTCTTAAACTAGGGCTAGGGAGAGAAAAAATCCTCAAAGCAAAATTTATATTTTGTGATTCGTGTGATGAGCCATTCACCAAATTCAAGCTGTTATGTTTTGTGGAAAACCTACAAATGAGGTCAAACAGTAGGAAGAAAAAAGAATAAACATTAATGATATCTTTCTAAAAGGATATTAAGAACAAAATAAATAATTAGCTCTCCGAGAAAGAGATAAATGCATTCTAAGGACATCAAAAGAAATATCAAAGAACTCGCTTGTCATTTGTATTCTAATGGATTTAAACAGATGTAAGAGATTATTTTCAGGAAATTAACAACTTAGCAGCATCTGTATTTATAGTGGTTAAAATGAAAATACCTTTATAATCCACTTATTTGATTATTTGAAGTACAGTTGGATTTTTAAAATATGATTATTTGTAAACAAGATGCAAGCACACATATAAAACCAAACCACTGTAATTTAGAATAAAGTAAAAAAATATATGTTTGTTCATCTATAATGAGTTGAATTGGGTTGTATTAATCCATTCTCACACCACTATAAAGAAATACCTGAAACTGGGTATTTTATAAAGAAAAGAGGTTTAATTGACTCATGATTATGCAGGTTGTACAGGAAGCATAGCAGCTTCTGCTTCTCGGGAAGCCTCAGGAAACTTAGGAAGGCAAAGGGGGATCAAGGAAGGCATCTCACATGGCCAGGAAAAAGAAAGTTGGAGGGTGGAGGTGCTACCCACTTTTAAACAACCAGATCTCATGAGAATTCTATCATAAGACAGTACACGGGGGGATGGTGCTAAACCATTAGAAACTGCCCCCATGAACTAATCACCTCCCACCAAGCAGCACCCCCAACACTGGTGAATACAATTTGACATGAGATTTGAGTGGGGACACAGATCTAAACCATATCATTGATAAAGTTCACATATCTGTCTATCTATCTATCTATCTATCTATCTATCTATCTATCTATCTATCTATCCATCTATCTTACTGTTAAAGAAAATCATTGAAATAGTCTAAAGTTACTAAACTAAAAAAAAAAAAAAAGAAAGGGAGATCAAAATCCAGGTCTGTAGAAAGCAAATCAATTGGAACATTTACAATGATTTGGCTCATTCAAGCATTTCTTCGGCAAACATTAAGTGACTAATCCACACCCTTGGTTAGGCAGTGAGAATTGTATAGTGAAAAGAAAGACAGTTTTGTGCTTGTACCTTATATTCCAGGTGGAGATACTGGCAAAAACCTACTAAACACTCATGAGCAAACTTTCATTGTGGTAAGTTATAAAGAAGCAAACATAGGGCTGGGACACAACATATTTGGGTGGTAGGACCTAACTACTGATATCATGCAGTGTCCAATCACTAAACTAAAAACATACCATATATATTTGTTTTATACATTCATAAGGAAGTTGATTAAAAATAATTCAATTGTCATAAAATTCAAAGTAACAGGTGGGCAAATATTGCTAATAAAAAATTAGTGACATCAAGGCAGAATACCATGGAAGTTAATTAATGTTATTGAAATCAAATGCCTCATCTCTGTCACAGTGACCTGGTAAAAAGAAAGAAGTTGCTTCATTCTAGAAACATGTTTCTTCATTGGCATTCACATTTTTAATGAGATGGTAACTATGCTATTACCCAAAATGTTGGATGACTAGGAAGCTTAATTATAGAGAAAAATAACACCTGAATTAACAACTTCCACTGACATACATAAACATCTTTAAAAAGTTTCAAAAGCATGCAAAGATGTCCTACCACCACTGGCAAAAAACCAAGAGTCCAAGAGTCCAAGAGTCAACCATGTTAGCTGAACTCAACCTTCAACCTGGAATCTTTGCTTTAAACTTTTAGATTAGATGGCTCTTTCCTTAAACCATCTATTGCTTATTTATATGTATGTGGCAGTTCATTTGAAATGGATTACACTAATAATGTTTTAGTAACTTTATTATAGTTTTGAGATTTGGAATTCTGAAGACAAGACTATGCCCATGGATTGGAAGTAGCAATAATTGCCCAAGTCAACTTGAAGACCTGATACTGATAGGAATGTCTCAGATTCAACATTACAGAGGATCTTTCTGTCACCCCCTTTCTGCTACACTTTGTAGTATGCAGACTGCCCTAATGACTACTAACATGATGTAGTGTCCAATAACAAAAATAAAAACCATACCATGTATATTTGTATTATACATTCATAAGGAAGTTGATTAAAAATAATTCAATTGTCATAAAATTCAAAGTAACAGGTAGACAAATATTGCTAGTAAAAAATTAGTGACATCAAAGCAGAATACCATAGAAGTTAATTAAGGTTATTGAAATCAAATGTCTTTTTGATTGAAATCAAGTGTCTTTTGTCTAAATTAAGCCTACACTCTTGTTTCTTGATCCCATTCTTTACTGTTTCTTAAATATGTAGAGTATTCGTGTTTTTCATCAAATTTGCAGTGTCTGCCACTATTTTGTAATGGTATTTTGTTCCTTTCTCTCTCTCTTCTTCTGGTATTCCTATTGTGCATATTTTTTTATTTTTATTTTTATTTTTATTTTTATTTTTATTTTTTGAGACGGAGTCTTGCTCTGTCGCCCAAGCTGGAGTGCAGTGGCCGGATCTCAGCTCACTGCAAGCTCCGCCTCCCGGGTTCACGCCATTCTCCTGCCTCAGCCTCCCGAGTAGCTGGGACTACAGGCGCCCGCCACCTCGCCCGGCTAGTTTTTTGTATTTTTTAGTAGAGACGGGGTTTCACTGTGTTAGCCAGGATGGTCTTGATCTCCTGACCTTGTGATCCGCCCGCCTCGGCCTCCCAAAGTGCTGGGATTACAGGCTTGAGCCACTGCGCCCGGCCTATTGTGCATATTTTAGACTGCTTAAGTTGTCCCACATTTATCTGTGGTTCTGTTAACTTTTTCTTCATTCTTATCTGTTTTTCTGATCATTAATTATCTTTTAATTTTATCAAGTTCATTTGTTCTTACTTCTATCAACTCAAATCTACTGATAAGCCCTTCAGTAATTTTTAAATTTTTATTATTGTACTTGTCAACGTTAAAATTCCCATTTGATTCTTCATTATCATTTCTATTTATGTGTTGATATTCTCTAGTAGATAAAAACTTGTCATTATACTTTAATTCTTTAGATACAGTTCCTGGTAGTCCTTTGAAAAAATTTATAATAGCTGTTTTTGAAGTTTTTGTTCACTAAATCTAAGATCTGAGCTCTCTTTAAGGCAGCTTCTGGCACCCCCCTTTCTTTTTTTTTTTTCTCTCTATAGCTTAACATTTTCAGGTGTTTTGATTACTATATTTTTCTTTTCAAGAGTGACACCGTTGTTCCATGAGTGGGCATAGGGGTGGAGAAGAGGGTTGATAGCCCCTGGTCTTCCCATCATTCTTTCCTAGTATGAACTTCTGTCATACCATTTAGCTGTGGCAGGAAAGATATGGGTCCTAGTTTTATTAGGCGAACATGTCTGGATAGAAGTTCTGCCCTATGCGTGTCAGCTGGGTGAAGGAAGGGAACCCTAATCCTCTTTCTGTGCCTTCTCAGATTAAGACTTCTACACAGAGAGCTGGGGTATGGGAGATAATAGTTACCAGTCCCATGTTCCTACTTGAGCGAAACACTATTCAGTGAGAAAAGGGAGCCTTCTTTCTTCGTTGTACTGTCAGGCTGGAGACTTCTTACGACATGCATGGGAAGTTAGTTGAAGCAGATTGTGTGGTTCAAATGCTACAGATTCTTGCTGTTCTCACAGAAAGTTAGCAGGTGTTTTTGAATAACTGTTTCTCCATTTGCTACATGCAATTAGATCAATTTTCAGAGACTTTAAGGTAAGTGGGTGTTTCTTTATGCTTCATTATGCTTGTCAGCTCGTTCCTGTGAGACACGTGGGATAGTCTGAAACATCATGACCATCATAAAGGTGGGAAGCTTGGGAAGGAGAGTGGAGAAATAGCACCAGCTTTGAATGCCCCCTTACTCTAAAAGCACCAAGACCTTCTATACCCTACCATTATAATTCTGCAAATCCTTTTTTGACCGAAATGATGTCACAGAGTTGTCCTTAACTACAAAACCATAATTATACATTGATGTTTTATTCATTTTTGATCCTTCCCAGTGGAAGTGACCATTGAGAAAAGAGCTGTAAATGTTTGTTTCATCAATAAATTATGTTTGAAACAAGCAATTTAGGTATATTAAACATTGCTTTTATACATGTAATTGCAACTTTGATGAAACTGGCACTCCAAAGAAAAATAGAAATGTTTATTGCCTCAGAGTAAAATAATGATTGCATAAAAAAAAAAAAACTGGATAATATATTAATGGATATGAGCACAAAACTTGGGGTTAATTTTGAAGTAAAATAAGTAAATATTTTCTGAATCAGACTCCTAATTTAGCAACAGGTTTTTCTTTTTCTTTTTTTTTTTTTTTTTTTTGAGACGGAGTCTCACTCTGTCGTCTAGGCTGGAGTGCCGTGGTGCCATCTCGGCTCACTGCAACCTCCGCTTCCCAGGTTCAAGTGATTCTCCTGCCTCAGCCTCCTGAATAGCTGGGATTACCAGCACGTGTCACCAGGCCCAGCTAATTTTTGTATTTTTAGCAGAGAAGAGGTTTCACCATATTTGTGAGGCTGGTCTTGAACTCCTGACCTCGTGATCCGCCTGCCTCAGCCTCCCAAAATGTTGGGATTACAGGTGTGAGCTGCTGTGCTGGGCTGCAACAGGTTTTTTTTAACTGCAAAGTTTTATTTTATTTTCTGTTATTTTATCTTAATCCAGAAGCTACATGTGCTTGTTTGTTACACAAGTAGATAGCATACTGGTGGGGATTAGGATTCTGATGTATCCAATATCCAAATAGTGAACCTGGTACTTGTTAGTTTTTCAACTTCCACCTGCTTTTGGAGTCCCCAGTACCTATTATTTTCTTATTTATGACCATATTTACCCATCGTTTAGATACAACTTGTAAGTGAGAACATGTAGTATTTGGTTTTCTGAGTTCCTTCACTTAGGATAATGGCGTCTAACTCCACCCCCATTGCTGCAGAGGACGTGATTTAGTTCATTTTTATATCTGCATACTATTCTGTGGTGGATATGTACCACACTTTCTTTATTCAGTCAACCATCGATGGACACTCAGGTTGGTCAACTTCACTATTTTGAATAGTGTCATGATGAGCATGCAAGTTCAGCTGCCCTTTTGATATAACAATTTATTTTCTGTTGGGTAAATGCTTAATAGTGAGATTGCTGTGTTGAATGGTTGTTTTGTCTTTAGTTCTTTGAGAAATCTCCATACTATTTTCCATGGAGGTTAAATTAATTTACATTCCCAGCAACAATATATGTTTCCTTTTCTCCATATCCATATCAATATCTGTTGTTTTGGTGTTTTACTAATAGCCATTATTGCTAGCATAAAATGATATATCATTGCAGATTTTTTTTTTTTGACAGAGTCTTGCTCTTTAGTGGTTATTTGACAACTTACAATGGCTTTCAAGAGCAGATTCTTGATATATTTTCTCTAATCCTGTATATCATTTTTATTTGGCATTATCTTGGTTAAAATTATATTTTTTTCACTTATAATTAATCATTTGGGGGTCTATACAGAATTCAACTAAATAAAATGTAAGTAACACTCTTGACCATTGCAAATCATAGTATTTATGTTATATATTTGCATAGCACATATAATATCTTAGCAGTTTTTAGTACCAAAGTGTCATAGATATAAGTTATAGTATAAGTTATCTGAGAGCATATAGAGAGATAGCTTGCAAGTAATAGATTTGTAGAAATGTAAGGAAGAGAAAATATCTAACCTTGTTTGTAAGAAAAGTGGGTGGATGTTTTCATCAACAACTTTCCAACTTGTGTCATTAGTAGGCTAGAATATAAATCCAACATAGTTGTACTCTGAGGATAAGGAGATAGTCTCAAAGATTCTATGCATCATTTATTTATGCTCGTATCTCTGTACATGGCTGATTTAAATTTATAAACTGCTTTAGCTCCTTGATCTGTACAAGTGTCTGTTTGTCAATCACTTACATCAAAGTAGTTAAGTCATAAATTTATGTACCTCTAGATCAGAAATCCCTGGGAGTGTGTCTCATGGGCAGTTGAAACCATAAATCATTCAGGATGGTCAGTAGTTAGCCAAGGGCCTGAGGCTAAATCTGCTAGGCAAGGTGCAGGGAGATAATAAAAAAGTACCTAAGTATGCCTGACTCTTTTCAGAATTAGGATTTATCATCATGTGTCACTTAATAATGGGGATATGATCTGACAAATACGTAATTAAATCACAGATGGTAGAGCCTACCACACTGCTAGTATTCATGGTCTAACCCATTGCGCCTAGGCTACAAAGCTATACAGTATGTTACTCTACTGAATACTGTAGGCAGTTGTGACACAATGATAAGCATTGGTGTTTCTAAACATAGAAAAAGGTAAGTAAAAATATAGTATAAAATATGAAAAATGGTACCCCGGTATAGGGAACTTATCATGAATGGAGCCTGTAGGACTGGAAGTTGCTCTGGGCCAATGAGTGAGTGGTGACTAAATGTGAAGCCCTAGGACATTATTGTGCATTACCATAGACTTTATAACACTGTACATTTAAGCTACACTACACTTAATTTTTGAAAAGTTTCTTTTCTTAATAATAATCATAGCTTAGCATAACTTTTTTTACCTTATAAACTTAACTTTTTTTACACTCCTTTACTCTTTTGTAATAGCACTTCTCTTAAAACCAATATGCTGGGTGTGGTGGCTCACACCTGTAACCCCAGCACTTTGGGAGGCTGAGGCAGGTGGATCACCTGAGGTCAGGAGTTTGAGACCAGCCTGGCCAACATGGTGAAACCCCGTCTCTACTAAAAATACAAAAATTAGCTGGGCATGGTGGTGGATGCCTGTAATCCTAGCTACTTGGGAGGCTGAGGCATGAGAATCGCTTGAACTCGGGAGGCGGAAGTTGCAGTGAGCTGTGATTGTGCCACTGCACTCCAGTCTAGGCGACAGAGTGAGACTTTGTCTCAAAAAAAAAAAAAAAAAGAAACCAAGACAAAACTGTACATTGTGCAACTGTACAAAAATATTTTCTTTCTTTCTATCATTTGTCTATATACATTTTTCTTTTTAAAAAATTTTTACTTTTTAAAATTTTAATTTCAAACTACGATACAGGCACACACCTTAGGCTAGGCCTACACTCAGAATCAGGATCATCAATATCACTGTCTTCCGACTCCACATCTTGTCCCACTAGAAGGTCTTTAGGGATGGTAACCGTTCCAGGCTGAAGTGCAGTGGCACTGGGCTCGCTACAGCCTCGATTTCCTGGGCTCAAACAATCCTCCCACCTTAGCTCCCACAGTAGCTGAGACTACAGTTGCACACCACCATGCGCAGTTAACTTTCATATTTTTTGTAAAATTGGGGTTTCCCCATGTTGCGCAGGCTAGTCTCAAACTCCTGAGCTCAAACAATCTGCCCATCTCAGCCTCTCAAAGTGCTGGGATTACAGGTGTGCACCACCAGGCACAGCCTCTTCATTATAATTTTATGAAATGAATGTGCAGTTCATCATTGATCAAAATAATGATCTTATATAAGGTCATAAAAGATTGCAAAAGTCTTATAAAATATTGTATAAGATTGTAATAAGTGATTGTATAAGATTGCAAACTCTCACAAACTATCCTAATAATTAATATAAACTTTGCAGAAAAGGTTGTTATTTATGTGATATCATCAGCTTTATCTGCAAAAAATATTTGGATATGTTTGTGGACCTATCCAGAAACAAACAAAGAGCTAATTTACATTTACAAATGTAAATTTGTCTCCAAATGCTATTATAATTAGACCTGTTCACCTCTCTTAGATATAAGAAAATTTTAAAAGTCACATGAAGGATTTTATTTTATACATAAAATTTAATAATTAAAAAATAAAAACTAAAAAATGTATTACATATGAAAAATATCCATTTTGGTCAAAAGATACGTAACTATAATTATATAGAAGGAATATATTTCAAGAAATCTTTTGTACAGAAGGTGACTATAATTAAGATACATTCTATTTTTGAAAAGAGTAAAGAATATGAAGTTGTGTGTTTTTATCAAATCAGAAAAAATGCATTTGTTTACTAGCTAGATTTAAGCATTCCACAATATACATATACTTCAAAACACCGTGTGTACATGATTGAAACATACAAAGCTCTCTTTCAATTAAAATAAAAAAATTGAAAGAATAAAGATGGATTTTTCTTTAATAGATAATTTAAAATTATTATTTATTCAAACTTCCCAATGTTCTGTCTTTTAAGATCTATTATAAAGTGACAGTAAATAAGGCAATGTGAAATTGAAACAAGATAGAATCCGGGAATAGGAGTGCTTCACCTGCTAATGAAAAAAACGTAATGCTGCATTGTAATGGTGGAAAAAAAAATGGTCTTGTAAATAAGTAACTCTTAATCTATTAGATTTAAAAAATCTCTTGTCTCTACTTCATGCCTTTTACAATAATCAATTCCACTTTAATTATAGATATAAATATATAGACTTATATTTATATAAATATAAATTATAGATATAAATATATGAAACCTTTAGAAATATACACAGAAGAATATTTGTATGACCTTAAAGGAGGTAACATTTCTTAAAGGAGGAAAAAATGCACTAACCACAAAGAAAATATTGCTGTATCACACTTACTTATAAATAAGAACTTCAGATCAAAAGATAACATTAATTGAAAAGATAGCCTACAGAGACATAGAAGATAATCATTTAGATATAGATCTATATCTATGTCACTATAGATATAGATTCCAAAACATGCATATTCAGAGAATATAAAGAACTCCAATATATTTATGATAAAGAAAAAGATAATTCTACATTAAGTGGGCAAAAGTTTTGAACAGACATTTCAAATAAGAGGATATTCAGATGTACAATAAACACATGAAGCACTGTATTCTCCATCTAAGAAATGCAAATTAAAACCATAGTGCAATGACACAATCACCAATGACGCTAAAAAGAAAACAGTAATCCAAGGGCTGTCAAGAGTGTGGAACAACTGAAACTCTCATACACTGCTAATGGGAATATAAATTAGTACAACCATATCAGAAAACTGTTTGGAAGTATCTGTCAAAGCTGAGTATATGTACACTTTGTGACTCAACAATTCCACTCTTACGTAGCTAGTGAACTAAAATAAGGACATATATTCACCAAAAGATAGATCAAGGATTATCGCTGCAGAGCTATTCATAAGTTTCAAGATTTAAAAAATATATAAAATGGTTTCAACATAAAGTTTATCTGTATATGTGGAAATAAAGTGTAATCTATCAATTTATATATTATAAAGCATATATAATAAGTGTACTCTCTCAATAGAAATGCAATACTGTACATTGATATGAATGAACAAAGTATAATTGCATTAAATAACTTGGATAAACAAATATAATGTTGAGAGGGCTTTGTTCTGCAGGTTGGCCTTAAGGGTTCCGGCAATGTTTGATATAGCAAAGTCTGAAGATCCCAGCTTGTTTCCATGGAAAATCATACATCATACCAAGAGACAGGAAGATCTCAACTTGAATGAGAAAAGATAATCCACAGATGACACTACCAAGAAGATACAGATGTTAGAATTATTGAAGACTTTCAAGCAGCCATTATTAAAATACTTTAAGGAGCAGTTATAAATATGCTTTATACAAATGTAAAAAAAAGAAAAGTCTCAGGAAAGAAACAAAAAAATAGAAGTTTTCAACTTTAAAATATAATAATTGAAACAAAACTTCCATATATGTGTGTAACAATAGAATGGAGGGGGCATAAAATGAAAAAGTGAACAGAAAGATAAAATAGTTGAAATTACTCAATCTGACTAACAGAAAAAATAGACTAAAAAGAAAGGAGTGGAGCCTCAGAAACAGAGAAGGTTGTAATAAAATTTCTAAGATTCATGTTATCAAACTTTTGCAAGGAGAGAAAAAAGAGAGGCTGACTGAGAAAGTACTTGAAAAAATAATGGCTAGAACCTTCCCAAATTTGGCAAAAGATATAAACCTGAGTGAACACCAAACAGGATAAACTCCAATACATTCACAGCAAGACACATTATCTTCAAACTTCTAAAACTAAAAACCAAGAAAAATATTTTCCAAGCAGAGAGAGAGAGATGGGCCTTATTTGTGGGTAAAAAAGCAATGAGAATTTCAGCAGAGGAACTTTTAAACATTTGAATGAAGTTCTATATATTATTATTTTTTCCTTCTGTGGATTATGCTTTTGGTGTTAGTTCTAAGAACTGACTAGGCTACTGCCTAGCCACAGATCTTGACCGTTAGAGAACTTCCTTCTGCCATTATTTTAGGGTCAACCTATTGGGGACAAGTTCTGTATGTTTTCACCATCTGAAAAGTCATGACTTCCCCTTTATGCCTGAAGAATATTTTTGCTGGAATCGGATTCTGGGTTAACAGTACTTTCCTTTAAGCACTTGAAAAATATTTTGCCTTTTTCTGCTGGCCTTGGAGATTTCTAAAACATCCCGGGGGATAAAGATGCAGAGGGTGAGAAATGAGAAGAGGTGAAGATAATTTAGGCATTTTATACCTCCCAACTTCTATAACATCCTTCCTTACAGGAAATCAGGAGTCAGTCTGATTTTCGTTAATATACTATTATGAATTGCGACTTTTCCTGATCTTTTCCCAGCAAGATGTAGTTATATTATGTTTCAGTGGCAAAATATCAACTCTAGTGTCACTGCAAATTTAAAAGATCAAAGTTCAAATCATCATAGCCTACATTCACCTAATATTGTTCTGGAGACTGGAGATAAAAATGTGTATTTTCCGAAAGAGGAAAAATTTGTTTCTGCCTGTAATTTTTTTTTTTTTTTTTTTTGAAACAGAGTCTCGTTCTTGTTGCCAGGCTGGAGTGCAGTGGCGCGATCTCGGCTCACTACAACCTCTGCCTTCTCAGGTTCAAGTGATTATCCTGCCTCAGCCTCCCGAGTACAGGCACCTGCTACCACGCCCCACTACTTTTTTTGGTATTTTTAGTAGAGAGGGGTTTCACCATGTTAGCCAGACTGGTCTCAAACTCCTGACCTCATGATCCGCCAGCCTTGGCCTACAAAGTGTCGGGATTACAAGCATGAGCTGCCGTGCCCAGACTGTCTGTGAATTTTATTAAATTGCCATAACCTTCTAAACCCTTGACAAGTGTGAGTAATTAATCAATAGGTGCTTATAATCTTCAGATCTGAGTGGTTCTTTTTGGGATAACAATCCATAAAATAATTTTGTCATATTATATATTATGACATATATATTAAAAATCATCTGGTAAAACTACACTTTAAGATGTTCAATGTGTCTGGATATTCACTAGATTTAGAAGTAAGTCATTTTCTCCTACTGGGACCTGGCAGGGTAGATTGTTACTGGAACTGAACACTCTTAGGGAAGTGCAGCAATTTATGTTACCTCAGCAGGACATGTACCCTCCAGTCACCAAAAAAATATAGTTTGATCTTAGCAGGAGGAATATATTAACATTTTGTTCTGTTCAAAAGAACAAACTTGTAACTTTAGTATTTAGTAGAGAAAATGATAAAGAAAAAATACAATTAGATTAAGAGAACCATGTAAGATCATTATAAACTATAACCCGCATTGCAATTTCACATATTGAGAATTGATTGATAATTATTTAGTATTGCCTAACTTTTAAAGAATAATACTTCAATAAATCACTTACAGTGGTCTATTGAAATATAACACTATTTTTCTTTTCCCACCATCAAGAAAATGCGTGGTTTGATTCTCAATGAAGATATATGTTTAAAACTATAGACTATTTCATCAATAAAATAACTGATTATCAAAACTGAGTATATTGACATTATAAGAACTACTGCATGATTCAGTATTGAGTTATATATCAAACTCTTTAGCTTTTATTAAACAGATCTACCTAAAAAGAGTTGATTTGGTAAAATGCAGTGAAGATATACAATTATAAATGTGGATTTCTATCAAAAATTCCTATTGGTGTAGGAGCTCCGCTAGCTTAGAAGCTGCACTCTCTCACCAAAAGCCTGTAAGAGCTCCATAACCATAGTTTTCAGTGCCCTGTAACCTGCCCATTCACAAGTTATCTCATTCAAAAAAGCCGAAAGATAGAAGGGCCACACAGTATATGGCAGTGCCCACTGCTTCACAGGGAATACATTCCAAGACCCCAAGTGGATGCCGGAAATCAGGGACAGTGCTGAATCCAATTGCCATAACTAGGAACATGTTTCTGATAATGTCTTCCACCCACAAATGTAATGCCTTTTCTATCTCGATTAAGCACCTTTCATGTACTGTGGTTGTAATTTTACAGTGTCGAGGTACAACAGTTAAACTAGCCTGAAGTTCTTTTTCCTTCTTCACAATTTCACAGGTAAATTTGTTCTTTCCGTAGATGCTAGCAATCACAGCATACCTTTGATTTTCTCTCCTTATAAAGTTGAGAACTTTAAACTTTTCACTTAAAGGAAGCACTTTACATCTTCTCTTTGGTATATCTGAATTGCCATTATTACTACTCTTGCGCTTTGGGGTCATGATTAAGTAAAATAATGGTGATTTGGACACAAGTACTGTGATATCACCACAATCCATCTGTTAACCGAGATGGCTACTAAATGATTGACAGGCAGACAGGAGATCCCCACAGAGTGGAGATACTGGAGAAAGGGAAGATTCACATCCTAGTCAGGATGAAGCAGAATTGGGCAAGATTTCATCACACTACTCAGAATGACATGTAATTTAAAACTTAGGAATTTTGGGGGGCATTTTCCACTTAGTATTTTTGGACCATGGTTGACTGGGGTGACTGAAGGTGTGGAAACAAAACTGGGGATAAGGGAAGAATACTGTATTTATAATTGCCACTACAGGAGCAATGTATCTATCCAGGGTCAGCTTTTCCATAAACAGCATTGTCTAGTAAAACATGCCATTAGTTTCTATGGAAACAAAACAGGGAATCAACCAAAGACCAAATTTTTATGAAGAAGGGGAAAGGATAGTTTTTGTTAAACCTTACACGTAGTCTTGTATTCTATTTATGATTTAAGTATTAAATTACATACATATATTTATTAATGTAAAAGCAAACGTAATTCTGATATAAATCCCACTCTGTAATAATGGATTATACTTCTTGTTTAATAATAGTGTTGATTTATACTACTTTTGTTTATTTTCTTTTAGTCAGTCTGTTACGAAGAATAATTGGTTTATAACATTGGTTTCTTATAATGTCATTGTAAAGCTATTTTTCTTCTATTTTCTAAAAATGTATTATTGATCTCTTTCATAAAATTTTGGCAGAATTCACCAGTGAAGCAATTAGAGCTTGGAAATTTTTTCTATAGAATGTTTTGAGTGCAAATGTAATTTCCTTAAGATTAATATGTAATGTTAATTTTATTCTTGCATTTATGTTAATGAATTAATTTTTTCAATGTATTTGTACAACTTGTCTAAGTCTTATAATTTACTGACAGAAGGGATTCAAAATATATAGGATCTGTACTGAAATTCAGTATATTACTTCTGGTATTAGTAATTTGTATTTTTTCTCTCTCTTTTCTCTTGCTCCAACATTTTAGAATTTTTAAAAATCTGCTAATCTTTTACAGAATCAACTTACTGTTTTGTTGATTTTCTCCTTTTTTTGTGTGTTCTATTTCATTGATCTCTGCTCTTATTTTTATTATTTTCTTCTCTAACAAAGATATACAAATGGCCAATAAGCACATGAAAAGACCCTCAACATCATTAATCGTTAACAAAATACATAGTAATACCACAATGAAATATCACTTTGTATCCACTAAGATGGTGACAATCAAAAAATAATAATAAACAAATATAACAAGTATTGGGAAAGATAAGAATAAATTAAAACCTTTGTACATTGTTAATGGGAATTCAGTATGTTGTAGCCATGATGGGAAACACTCTGGAGGTTCCTCACAATTTTAAACATAGAATTACCATATGACCCAGTGATTTCACTCCTAAGTATACACTCAAAAGAAATAAAAATAGGTATTCAAACAAATATTTCCACATAAATATTCACAGCAGCACTATTCCAATAGCCAAAAGGTGGAAACAACCCAAATGCTTATAAGGGACATTTGACATTTAACAAAAGGTGGTATATCCACACAATGGAATATTATTCAGCCTTAAAAAGGAATGAAATCTACTGTATACCACAGCATAGATGAACCTTGAAAACATTATACTAATATACATAAGCCAAGCGTGAAAAGCGACATAGTGTATGGTTCCATTTATATGAAGTAGCCTAATAAATACACACCCATTTAACAGAAAGGAGACCGGTGGTTTTTGAGGAGAAGGCAGTAGGGGATAACTGCTTAATGTGCCTGGAGTTTGTTTTGGATGATGAACACGTCTTGGAACTACATAAAGGTGATAGTTGTACAACATTGTGAATACACTAAATGACACTGAATTGTTCACTTCATAAAGATTAATCTCATGTTATTTAAGTCTTATCTCAACAAAAAATACCAAAAATCCCCCTAACAAAACACCAAAAATGATTTCTAATGTGTTAAGGGCTCTAATAAAAAAGTAAGAACATAAAAGACCAGATGCATAATAGAGATATGATATTTTTCATGAAAAATCAGAAGTGAATGTTAAGAATAAAAACATTACAACAAATTAAAAATGTCATTTGAAGTCATCAGTAGGATGGCAGGAAGCAAGACAGAGTTGAGTAAAGGATCAGTAAACATGAATATAAGTTAACAGAAACTTCCCAAAATGAAATTAAAAGGTGAATTTGAAGGGGATAAAAAATAGAACAGAATGTCTGTGTACTGTTGGACAATTAAAATGATGTAATATAGGTGTAATCAAGTATCATGAGAAGAAGAAAAAATGAATGGAGCAGAAAGTTGTGAAGTACGGATGCTGAGAACTGTTTAAAATTAATGACAATCACAGAATCAGGAAGGTTATAGAACACCCAGCAAAATAAATACAAAAACAAGAAAACCAAAAAGCTTTCACCTTAAACATACACTAAAACTCCAGGAAACAAGAGACAAAGATAAACTTCTAAATAGACGCAGAATGGAGTAAAATACTTTATCTATAGAGGAAGAATAGCAGAAACATCAGATTCTTATTGGAAACCACATAAACAAAAGAAAATCTAGTTGAAAACAGAGTTGTGTCTTTAAAATGTTGAAAGAACAAAAACTACCAACCTAAAATTCTATACCCTCTGAAATTACCTTTCAAAAGTAAAAAGAGATAAAATCTTTCTCACATAAAAACAAATAGAATTCATGGCCAACAGACCTGCTTTGTAAGGTTTATTATTATTTTTTATTCTGGAAGAAGGAACCATTTAGGTCAGAATATTGAATCAATGTAAAGAAATGGAGAACAACAGAGAAGTAATGACTTTTGGTAAATTAATATGCTTTATTATTTATAATTCTTAATGATGTAAAAGATAACAATTTATTACAAGTAATAATAGTAATAAAGTATCATGCATTTACAGCCTATGAATAAGTTAAATGAAAGCTTTGTCACAAGGGATGTGAGAGTCAAAATTTGGATCCTCCATTATAAGTTGCCTGAAGTAACATGAAAAACAGTATCATTTTAAGGTGGCCTTGAAGTAGCTAAAAGTTTATGTTGTAAACTGTAAGAAAAGCACTAAAAAAAATCAGAGGAAGTATAATTGAGGTCAAGCATCAGGACTCATTCCTGGTCCTGAATGGATTCTAAGGAAGGGGTGAGAGAAATAAATATAGATCAGTCCACTATCTCCACAGATGTCTGGAATCTTAGTATAGATGACCCCATGATCCCCATTATCATTTTAGTTGGCAGGAGAAACTGCCCAGAGATTTGGCAAAGACAGAGCTTGAATCTGCACAGAGCCCAGTTGGTTAGTGGGGGAAAGGATGCGGGGGAAGATGCCATAGGCACCCATCCCCCAACACTCTCCATATTCCTCCAGGTGGCTTTAACTTTGTTATCTGCTGCACTTGGAGAGAACATGGCTGCCTTTCTTCTGGCACAGGGGTGAGTTTCATCTGTGCACCCCCACTCCCTTTCTGATGGCCCCCTCCAGAGTCCCTGTCTGACAACACCAGCTCACAAACATCTTCAGCTGTCTCACTAAAGCACTTTTGCAGTCGCTGTGGCCATAGTGCTCTTGCAGGCAGCCCATGCCACCCCACCAAAGTCCTTTTGCTGACAGCCCCCCACCAGAGTGTGTCCCTCCAAGATGCCCCCACCAATCACTGCCCTACTGGAATGCATTTGGCCATGACTCTGCCACCACCCCACTGGAGCACCTTCACACACTACCCCCATGCTGCCTGCCAGTGCACTTTTGCACACAACCCCCACGGAGTGCTGTTGCCAGTGGTCTGGGAACATCTCAGCCCTGCAGTGCAGCCAGTACTGCCCCTCAAGGGCCAGAGGACAAAGTTAAGGGCCTGATTCCAGCCCCACAGGGTGGAACATGCTGTTCAGGATTGCTGAGCTGAAACTTGGCCCTCTGAAAGCATCTGGAAATGAAGCCATTCGACTATACACAACTTGTACCACAGTCAAACCCTCAGGGGCAATAAAGAACATAAAAACAAAAAGCCCCATTCAAGGGGCAACAACTTCAAAGAATAAAGGGACATCAGACCTCACAGATGCAAAAGAACCAGTGCAAGAACTCTGGCAACTCTTAAAGTTAAGAGTGTCCTCTTACTTACGAAGGATTACATTAGCTCCTTAGCAATGGTTCTTAACTAGATAGAAATGGCTGAAATGTCAGCAATGGAATTCAGAAACTAGAATTCTGGCAAGCAAGCTGAATGAGATACAAGAGAAGGTTAAAACCCAATCCAAGGAAAACAGTAAAACAATCCAAGAGAGTAAAAAGATGACATAGCTATTTTAAGAAAGAAGCAAACGGAATTATTAGAAATAAAAAATTAACTATAGGAATTTCATAAAACAAGGCATAAACAATAGAATAGATAAAGCTGAGGAAGCATCTCAGAGCTTGAAAATAGCTCCTTCAAAGCAATGCAGGTAGACAAAAATAAAGAAAAAAGAATATTGACAAATGAAGAAAAACTCTGAGAAATATGGGATTATGTAAAGAAATATGGGACTGTGTAAACATATAATTCATTGGCATTTCTAAATGAGAATGAGAGAGAGCAAACAAGTTGCAAAATATATTGGAGGAAATAATTCATGAAAATTTCTGTAATTTCAGCAGACAGGTTGACATGCAAATTCAAGAAATACAGAGAACCCCTGTGTGGTACTGGACAAGGTGGCCATCCCCAAGACATAAGAGTCATTAGATTCTTCAAGGCCAACGTGAAAAAAAATTCTTAAAGGTAGCTAGAGAGAAGAGGATGTTCACTTACAAAGGGAATCCCATCAGACTAACAGTAGAACTTTCAGCAGAAACCTTACGAGCTAGAAGAGATTGGGGGCCTATTTTCATCATCCTTAAAGAAAAGAAATTCCCACCCAGAATCTCATATTCCATCCAACTGAGCAAAGAAGAAATAAACTCATTTTCAGACAAGAAAATCCTAAGTGAATTTGTTATCATTAGACCTGCCTTACAAGAGATCCTAAAGGCAGTGCTAAGTATGAAAATGAAAAAAATATCTGCCATCACCAAAATCACTTAGGTATGCCTTAGGTATGCCTGCTGACACTATAAAGAAACTATACAATCAAGTCTGCATAACAATTAGCTAATGATAGGATGACAAGATCAAATAAATCCTCACATATCATTATTGATGATTAATGTAAACAGGCTAAATGCTCCACTTAAAAAGCATAGGGTGGAAAGTTGGATAAAGAAGCGAGACTGAGCTGTCTGCTATCTTCAAGAGACCCACATCACAAGTAACAACACACATAGGCTTAAAGTAAAGAAATGGACAAATATTTATCACACTAACAAAAATTCTAAAAAAAGGCAGGCATCACTATTATTATAACAGATAAAACAGACTTTAACCAACAATGATCATTCCAAAGGATAAAGAAAGACATCACATAATGACAAAGGGTTAAATTCAATGATATGACTTAACTATCCTTAATATATGCACATCCAACATTGGAGTACTCATATTCACAAAACAAGTTCTTAGAGATCTACAAAATGATTTAGATAACCATACAGGAATAGTGTGATACTTCGAATCACACTGATAGTATTGGACAGATCATTGCAGCAGAAGCCCAACAAGGATATTTTGGACTTAAATTCAATACTTGACCAATTTGTCCTAATAGATAGCTAAAGAACACTCCACCCAGCAATAGTAGAATATACATTCTTCTTATCTGTATACAGTATATACTCAAGATTGACAAAATGCTCCACCATAAAGCAAGTCTCAACAGATTAAAAAAAAAAAAAAAACTGAAATCATATCAACCACATTCTCTGACCACAGCATAATAAAAGTAGAAATAAATACCAAGATAATATCTCGAAACCACACGATTACATGGAAGCTAAACAACCTGCTCTTGAATGACTTGGTTAGGAATAAAATTAAGGCAGAAATAAAAATAACTATTTGAAACTAACACAAAGAGTGACACAACATACAAGAATCTTTGGGATATAGCTAAAGTAATGTTAAGAGGAAAATTTATAGCACTGGACACGTCAAGAAGTTAGAAAGAACTCAAATGAACAACTTAATGCTGCACCTAGAAAAACTACAAAAACAAGAGCAAACAAACCATAAAACTAGCAGTAGAATATAAATAATCAAAATCAGACCTGAATCGAGTATCTCAAAACCACATGATTACATGGAAGTAAACATCCTGCTCCTGAATGACTTGGTTAGGAATAAAATTAAGGCAAAAATAAAAATAACTATTTGAAACTAACACAAAGAGTGACATAACATGCAAGAATCTTTGGGATATAGCTAAAGTAATGTTAAGAGGAAAATTTATAGCACTAAACACTTACATCAAGAAGTTAGAAAGAACTCAAATTAATAACTTAGTGTCGTACCTAGTAAAACTACAAAAACAAGAGCAAGCAAACCCTAAAACTAGCAGTAGAAAATAAATAATTAAAATCAAACCAGAATTGAATGAATTTGAGATGCAAAAAAATCCATAGAAAAGATCAGAGAAACCCAAAGTTGCTTTTCAATAGAATAAACAAGATGAATAAACAATAAATAGCTAGATTAATAAAGAAAAACAAAAGATTCAAATATATACAATCCAAAATGACAAAGGTGACACTACAATCACCCCTATAGAAATACAACTCACCAGGGATGTAAACATCTCTACAATGAGAATTACCAAACACTGCTGAAAGAAATCAAAGAAGACATATTCAAATGGAAAAACATTCCATGAATAGCAAGTATCAGTGTTGTTAAAATGACAATACTGCACAGGGGAACAGACTCACTGCTATTACTATCAAAATACCTATGTCATTTTTCACAGAGTTAGAAAAAATCACTCTAAAATTCATATAGAACCAAGAAAGAGTCCAAATCACCAGCACAATACTAGGCAGAAATAATAAAGTTGGAGGCATCACACTATCTGACATAAAACAATACTCTAAGTCTATAGTAATCAAAATAGCATAGTGTTGGTATGAAAAGCAGCCACATAGACCAACGGAACAGACAAAAGGACCCAGAAATAAAGCAACACACCTACAATCACCTGATCTTTGACAAAGTTGACAATAAGAAGCAATGGGGAAAAGACTCCCTGTTCAATAAATGCTGTTAGGATAGCTGGCTAGCCTTATGCAGAGGATTGAACCTGCCTTTCACCATATACAAATATTAACTCAAGATGGATTAAAAATTTAAATGTGTGATCTAAAACTATAAGAATCTGAGAAGAAAACTTATGAAATACCATTCTGGAAATCAGTCTTGGGAAAAAATTAATGACTAAGACCTCAAAAGCAATTGCAACAAAACCAAAAATCGGCAAGTGCAACCTAATCAAACCAAAGAACTTCTGTACAGCAAAAGAAATTCTCAACAGAATAAACAGACAACCCACAGAATGGGAGAAAATATTCACAAATTATGCATCCAAAAAAAGTCTAATATCCACAATCTGTAGGGAACTTAATTCAACAAACAAAAAACAACCCCATTAAAAGTGTACAAAGGGGCCAGGCACGGAGACTCATGTCTGTAATCACAGCACTTTGGGAGGCCGAGGCGGGTGGATCACAAGGTCAGGAGATTGAGAACGTCTTAGCTGAGTTCACACCACTGCACTCCAGCCTGGTGACAGAGCAAGACTCCATCTCAATAAATAAATAAATAAATAGAAATAAAAAGGAAAGAAAAAAAGTGTACAAAGGACATGAACAGACATTTCTCCAAAGAAGACATGCATATGGCCAACAGATATATGAAAAAATACTCTTTGCTGATCATTACAGAAATGCATATCAAAACCACAATGAGACAGCATCTCACACCAGTGAGAATGGCTATTAAAAAATGTCAGAAGACAATGAGGTTGGTGAAGATGTGAGAAAGGGAACACTTAGAGACTGCTGGTGGGAATGTAAATCAGTTTAGCCACTGTGGAAAGCAGCGTGTAGATTTCTCAACAACTTTAAACAGAACTACCATTCAACCTAGCAATCCCACCAGTGGATGTATACCCAAAAGAAAAGAAATTGACTTTTTTTTTTTTTTTTTAACAAAAAGTCACATGCACTTGCATGTTCATTGCAGGACTATTCACAATAGCAAAGACTGAAATCAAAGTGGATGCCCATTAACTGTAAACTGGATAAAGAAAATGTGGTACATATACATCATGGAATACTGCAAAGCCATAAAATGTAAAGTAATGAAATCATGCCCTTTGCAGCCACTTGGATGAAGCTGGAGGCCATCATTTTTTTTTTTTTTTTTTTTTGAGACACAGTCTCACACTGCGCTGTCACTTGGCTGGAGTGCAATGGCGTGAACGTGGCTCGCTGCAACCTCCGCCTCCTGGGTTCTTGCGATTTCCCTACCTCAGCCTCCCAAGTAGCTGGGATTAACCGGGATTACAGGCACACACCACCACACCCAGTTATTTTTTTCTATTTTTAGTAGAGATGGGGTTTCACCATGTTGGCCAGACTGGTCTCGAACTCCTGACCTCATGATCCACCTGCCTTAGCTTCCCAAAGTGCTGGGATTACAGGCCATTATTCTAACTGAGGTAACACCAGAACAGAAAACCAAATACTGCACATTCTCACTTATAAGCAGGAGCTAAACATTGGATACACATAAACCAAAGCTGTAAGAACAGACACTGGGAACTGCTTGAGTGGGGAGGGTGAGAAAGGCGTTTGGGTAAAAAACTGCCTATTGGGTAACATTATTATCACCTGGGTGATGGGATAAATCATACACTAAACCTCAGTGACCTGAAATATACCCATGTTACAAACCTGCCCATTTACCCCTGAATCTAAAATAAAAGTTAAGAAATCAAGATAAAATAATAAAATAAATATTTAAAAAGGTATAATTGATATCCTGAAAGAGAAGATAAAATTGAGTCATATAAAAATACTCATATAAGTCCATAGTGGACAGAAAAAGAAGTCTCTGGCAATATATAGAAAGGAGTTACAAACATAGTTAATATTGATCCAAAGATAGGAATAATCGCCTTAAATTTGAACGGTCTAAATATGCCAGTGAAAATGCAGAGATTGCCAGTATGTATGATAAAACAAGACTCACTATCTATTATGTACAGTGAGTCTACTTTTAAAATAAAGACAGGTTAAAAGTAAAGAGATTGAGAAGAATGTGTCTTGCTAACAAAAATCAAACGAAAGCTCGATTGACTATATTAACTAAAGACAAGCCTTTAAAGCAAGGGAAATTATTAATGAAAAGGGGCGCATTATATAATCATAAAGGGACAAATTTTCCAAGAAAACATACAAATCCTAAATGCATAAACACCAAACAATACATCATCAAAATATGCGAGACAAATATTGATAGAACTGAAAGAAGAAGTAGATAAATCCACTATTAAGTTTGGAGATGTTGGCATACCTTATCAGTAATGTATAGCTCAAGCAGCCAGAAAAGCAGTAAAGATATATTTTATTTGAACAGCACTATCAATCAGTTTGATCTAGTTAACATTTACAGAATGCCACATCCAACAACTGAAGAATGCACATTCAACTCAGCCTTGCATGAAACATTTATCGAGATAGTCCACAATCTGCATCATAAACACACCTTAACATTTTTAAAAGAATTAAATTAACACCAATCTTCCTCAAATTTTTCTAAAAACTTGCAGAGGAGGAAATACAGTCAAACTCATTTTATAAGGTCAGCACTACCCTGATACAAAGCCAGACAAAGAAGTATAGGGAAAAACAAAACAAAAATGGAAACGAAAAAAAAAAAAAAAATGCAGACCCATGACACTGTTGAATATTGATGTAAAAATCTACAACAAAATACCAGCAGACAGGATACAGCAGCACTTTAAAAAGATTATGCACCATAAGCAAGTGAGGGTTACTCCTGGAATACAAGGATAGTTTAGCATATAAAAATCAATCAATGTACTACAGCACATTTACAAAATAAAGGAAAATACTTAAACTGAAAGCATACTGAATATGTCCACAGGAACAATTTAATTAAACTAGAAAAGAGTACCAAAAAGGCACCTAGAAAATCTGCAAATAATTGAAAATTAAACTATTCACATCTAAGTAATATATGGATCAAACAAGAATTTTTAAGAGAAATTTAAAAATGTTTTGCACTAAAGAAAATAAAACACACTATCAAAATGTGTGGAAAGCAGCAAAACAGTGCTTAGAGGAAGGTTTGTAGCATTCAAAGTATATTTAAGAGAGAAGAAAGATCTAGAATCCATAATCTGGCTCTCACCAAAAAAATAGAGACAAAAGAACCCTTTAGGCTAAAGAAAACATAAGAAAATGACAAAAATTAGAACAGAAATTAATAAAATTTAAAATAGGGAAAAAATCCACCTTTGAAAAGTTTAATAGGAGTAATACATTTCTAGGCAGGTGAAAGAAAGAAAGAGAATAAAGAAATTACCAATATCTGAAATGCAAAAGTGATCAACACTAATATCAGGCCCTTTAAGTGAATTAAAAAGAAAATATATATGAGCAATTCTCTGGCCACAAAATTGATAACTAGATGAAATAGACCAGTTCTTTGGAAGACACAAGCTACCATAACTCACACAAAGCAAAAAGGTAGCCTGAATTCCCAGTGCTTATATGCATTAAAGTAATTGAATCAATAACTCATAGCTCTCTAAAGAATAAATCAACAGTCAAAATAGTAATAGTTTCACTGGTGAATTGTACAAAACACAGGAAGAAATGATACCAATTATTCATAAACTTTTCCTGAAAATAGAAGCAGAGCAAAACTTTCTGATTTATTTTGTAAGTATGGAACTATCCTATTATCAAAACCAGATAAAAGATAAAAAGAAAGAAATAGAACATTATCTGTCATGAAATGAGATGCAAAAATACTAACAAAATATTAGTAAATTAATTCTAATAATGCAAAAAAGTACATCATGACAATGTGGGATTTACTACAGTTGTGCAAGTTTAGAAAATAAATGTATGTAATGTATCCAATCAACAGACAAAAGAATTAAAATAATACAAACATATCAGTTGGCTCAGAAAAATAATTTGACAAAATGCTATATCCATTCATTATAAAAACTATCAACAAACTATGAACGAAAGAGAATGGTCTGAATTTGATAAAGAGTAGCCACAGAAAACCTACAGTAAAAATCATACTTAACAAAGGAGGTCCTCTCACAACTCCTATTCAACGTAGTGCTAGAACTCCTACCTACTACAGTAAGACAAGACTAAGAAAATAAATGTATACAGATTGAAAAGAAAGAAACTCTTTCCATTTGTAGATTATATGATTTTATATAGAGAGAACCCCAAAGAATTGCATAAAAAACTTATGCAATTTATAATTAAGTTTAGTTTATGCGAAAATTCAGTTACTTTCCTATACTATAACTATGAATAATTTGAATTTGAGGTTAAAAATAGAATATTATTTAAATATCACATAAATAGTATATTTAAGCTAAAATTATAGAAAACCTATGTGTGAAGGTAATACAGAACATTGATAAAAAGCCAAAGAATATCTAAATAAATGGAATGATATTCCAGATTCCTGGTTTGGAAGGCCCAACATTGTTAAGATATCAGTTCTTCCCAAATTGATCTCTAGGGTCAACACAATGAAAATAAAAATCCCAGCAAGGTATTTTGTAGATATTGACTGTTATGGATAGAATTTTGCACCCCCCTCCAAATTCATATATTGAAGCATTAACACATAGTGTGATGGTATGTGGAGATGAGGCCTTTGAGAGCTAATTAGGTTAGATGAGGTCCTGAGAGTGGGGTCCTTGTGATGGGATTAGTGACCTCAATAAGAGGACAAAGAGGGTTATCTCTCTGCTCTATGGGAGGGCACAGGAAAAGGCAGACATTTGCAAACCAGGAAGATAGCTCTCTCCATAAACAGAATTAGCCAGCACTCTGATCTCAGACACCTTAGTCTCCAGAACTGTGAGAAATAAACGTCTTGTTGCTAAAGCTTCATTCTATGGCATTTTGTTACGGCAGCTGGAACAGATTGAGATACTGACAAACTGATTCTGAAGTTTGTATGGAAAGGTAAGACCTGGAAGAGCCAATACAGGACTGAAGAACAAAGTCGAAGTACGCAAATTACCTGATTGTAAAACTTACCACATAGCACAAGTAACAGTGACAGTCTACTATTGGCAAAAGAATAAACATATAGAAGGATGAACCAGAATAGAGATCCCACAAATAGATAGACAGAAATATAGTTTAGTAACCTTTGACAAAGGATTCAACTCAATGAAGAAAGGATAGTCTTTCAATCAAATGCTGAGGAAAAATTAAAATGTCTGTATGTAAAAAATTTTTAAAAATATTCAAAACCTAGACAAAGACCTTAGACTTCTTACAAAATTATTTCAAATTTGATTATAGACCTAACTGTAAAATGTAAAATATATACAACTTTTACATGAAATTGTAAGAGAAAAAATACTTACCAATGGTTTAATTATAATTTTATAGTGACAATACTAAAAGCATGACACAAGAAAGAGAAAATTGATAATTTGGACTTGATCAAACTTAAATTTTTTTTCTCTGCAAAAGACATTGTTAAGAGAATAAAAAGACAAGCCAGAGACTGGAAGAAAATATTTGCAAAATACAAATAACTAGGAACAAACAACCTAGTTAGAAGTAATCAAAATCTGGACAGACACTTCACCAGAGAAGTTATACAAAGAGGAAATAAACCCATGAAAATGTACTCAACATTATTTGTCATTAGGGGATTTCAAATGAAAATCACAGTAAAATTGATATATACCACTGAGAATGGTTAACATTCAAAACACTGAAAATACAAATGGCTACGGGGATGCAGAGCAGCAGAAACTCTTGGTGATTCACAGTGTGAAAGCAAATGGCACAGCCACTTTAGAAGGCTGTTTGGCAGCTTCTTACAAAGCTAAACATAGTCTTACCATACAATGCAATAATTACACTCCAGTAACTTATGTCCATATGGAATCCTACATGCTTGTATTTCTAGTAGATGTGTTTATAATTACTCAAAACTACATGCAATCCAGATGTCTTTCAAGAAGTGAATGGATAGACATTGGTAGACAAACTGTGGAATATCCATACAATGGAATATTATAGAGGGGTAAAAAATGGACTATATAACCACAAAAAACAGACTTAAATCTTCAAATCATATTGTTATGTGAAAGAAGCTAGCCTGACTGAAAGCTATATACTGTGTAATTCCAATTATATGTCATTTTGTAGAAGGAAAAGCTATAAAGACAATAAAAAACATCAATGATTGCCAGATGTTTGGGGTGAGAGAGGGTTGAATAGGTGAAACATAGGGCATTTTATAGGTCATTGGAACTATTACATATGATAATCTAATGGTGGAACCATGTGCTTATGCATTTGTCAAAACCCATAGAAAGTTACAGAACAAAGATTGTACCTTAACATATGCAAATGTAGAAAACTATTTAGGAGATTGGGTGACAACAGGATGAGGTATAGAATGTGACAAAATAATGTAATAGTATTAAAAATGTCAGAAACAATCTCACTGATGGAAGTGAGCAATTAATTGGTGACCTAAATATCTTTGAAAATCAGTGTGGAGTCTGTGCACAAGAAACTGGACAAAAGAAACGTGCATAAGAATTGCATTCTAGTTGATAAAGTTGTTTCCCATGGGGATATGGGTTAATAAGTCTGAAGCCACTATATATGTACACTGGAATTGAACAATTTAGTAAATAGATGGCAGAGGATGAGAACCCTGTTTTTAAGTGTTGGAGTAGGAGCTTAAAGACAAACCAGGGGAAAAGTTGCAACTGTTCCATGTAGAAATTATTACAGTTGGAGATATCAGTATGAACTCATGTTTACCTTAACATACATAAAATTATATATAGAAATATTTATACATATGTTTTTATACACAGATATATACACACCTAAATATCTTCTTGTCCTGTCAGTTGAAAAGCCCTAGATAAAAAGATATCCCAGATCTTAGATTTTCGTACCATTCATCGACAAAAGAAACCAGAACTCTTTAAAGAAATATCTGAGTCTGTGACTGGGACAGGAAATATACAAGATCAGCCTTGAGCATCTTGTAGGATCAGAAAATAAGAAAATGTTAAAACACAGCACACACACACACACGCACACACAGACACACACACAATCATGGGATATATCAAAAGGATAGAGGAGCCAAGTGAAAATTGTGCTATACGTAGTGAATTTCTTTTAAAGATTACTTTATAGAAGGGAGAAATAAAACAGTGACTTTATGGTGGAAATAATGGACGAAAACTTCCTTCACCAGATTATCAAGGTTAATATCAACAGTGACAAGTCATGCTGATAGTACATACCCTTGATGTAATGTGATGAGAATAGAACTTTGCCCTTGTGTTTTTACTCCCCAAACCCATAACCCCAGTCTAATCAGGAGAAAAACAACAGATAATTCTCAATTGATCGATATTCCATAAAATATCTGACACATAATTTCCTAAATTCTAATGACATTCATAAGCAAAGTCTGAGAACCTATCACAACCAAAAGCAACGTAAGGAGACATAACTACACAGTAAAAGGTAGTATCCTTGATGGGATCCTGGAACAGAAAAAAATAGAGAAAAACAGAAAATCTGAATAATGTATAGACTTTCATTAATAATAATGTAGCAATATTTTTTTATTAATTGTGAAAAATGTACCATACTGATATGAGGTGTTCATAAGGGAAACTAGGGATTAGTATGCATGGGACTCTCTGCTCTATCTTTGCAATAACTATAAATCTAAATCTCTTCTAAAATAAAAATCTTTTTAAAAGGAAAAATCAAAAGGCTTATTTCTCTGATAAAAATATAAATATGCTTTTTTCTGATATTCTGGAATATATTCAACTTTTGTATTCTTCCACAAATACATACATACAATTTTAAATTTAAATATAGAGGCAATAGCATGTACCTGTCATTGTAGGTGACCCTTTGTTGTTATTGTCATTGTTTAAAATACATGCGTAACCCTGAGAGGGGTTAGGGAGCCTTCCCTCAAGTGAGGAGGGGCAGCACCTCTCAATTCCCTCTTTTTCCTTGTTGCTGAGAAGTATCCCGATCTTCCTTCTTCATCTATAGTTTCCATTTTGTTATTTGTATTTATTTTTAAAAATGACCTCAAATGTATTTGACTGGAAAAGTATAAGAATAAATAAATATCCACATTGTTTATTCTAGTCATTGTACTCTTCTTTGAAATGTTTTATTTTTGAATTTTTTTTTTCTGAATGCACAGTTATTTTAGATTTTTGACATCTTGGAGCATTTGCCATAAAGTTATCCATAGGGAAAAAAAAGTATAAAGCAAAGCATCTTCATGGAGCTTGTCTTGAAAGTTATTTTTTGTTGTTGTTCAAAAGAATCAAACAAGAAAACATGTTTAAGTGTTTACGTAATTTTTAATTATTTATATAAACCTGAAGTCAAAAATAAAAATTATTTACTTTTTAAAATGAAGTACACTGAACCAAAGTTTCCATGTGTCTGAGGTTAAAGGTTTTCCTCACGTAGATTGAGAGCTTTCATGTGTAATTTTAAAAGTTTTAAATAACTACTGTCAATATAAGAGCTATCACAAGTCTCTTAAAATGAACCAAACACAAACCAAACAAAAAAATTCTTTCACTTTGTTTAAGGAACAGGTGGTCCTACAAATTTAGGATTTTCAGGCCCTTTAAACCCCCACCCAACAGCATTTTATTGTGCCCCTTTCTAAATATGTTCCATGTTTCCTCATCTTAGTGAGCAGAGTGACTACAGCGTGTTGTTCTGACCTGCAGTTAGCATGGGTGCCCTAGGTGTCACTGCAGTTGTCTGTGTAAACAGTTAGGTACCCAGAGCCTAATGGTGATCACTTTCAACACACTGAGGGAGCTAACAAACTTCAGAAATCTATACCAATTCCTTCACTTATTGCAATAACAACCATAGATCATCCTTATGTAATCTAGATAAAAAACTAGGGCTTAAGAATTTAAATAACATGATAGAGGTAAACCAGTAAGTGGGAGGAGATGGAATTTGTCTGACTCCAAAGCCCATGTTCTGTGCAACTGAGCTTGTTGCCTTTCAAAAACTCCCACTTTGCTCAGAAAAAGTATTTATTATTAGAAACATGCACACATACATGCGTGAACATACACACATACATATAATCATGGTGAAACATTTTAAAAAGTACAAGCACCTCTCTCTGACTCTTTCCACAACCAGTCACCAGTTCCGTGCTGTAAAGGGTCAGCACTGCTATTTACTCAAATCTCAAAGTCTTTCTATAGATATTTTCTTCAGTTTGCTTTAAAAAATGGTATTTAAAAATCTAATCATCTATATGTTATTTTTTTCAGTTGACCGATGATGTTCTTTGTAGCATAGTTTTCCCTCTGCACAGGATTTGACTGCAATTGGTTATTTATTTGGCTGCTGTGTTTCTTGTACCCCATGGCTCTTTCCAGCCCTTGGCGTCCTCAGGCTTACAGCAGTGCATGGGGGCTTGAATCTATCAGATTTGTTATTATTTTGTCACTATTTTACAGTATTTTATTGGTTTTCCATTTCTTATTGTATTTACTATATTCATTAATCATGATTTAAAAAATATTCCAGGGACTCAAAATTGCATCTGCTCTAACTATGATGTCCAAAATCCCTCATTTTCTGTGCTTGGCTTGACTGATATATTTGACCACTCTGTTTTTCAGAACCCTCTCACTTCCCCATGTACCTCAAAGTTACTTCGGGAGTCATTTGTTTCACACTGACCTGGGCTGAAAACTATACAACCTTCATCTATTGCAACACAGCTTCTTAATGTCAGTTAGCTACCATTTACTGTGTGCTGGGCCTTGTATCAAAAGCTTCACCTTCAGTATCTCGCTGAACCCTCACACATCTTAACAATGTAAATGTTAGTGCTGGAAGTTTGGAAATAAGAACCTTGGGGCACAGATTAGACCCAGCTATGATTCCAAAATGCAAGCTCTTAACCACTATTTATTAGTGTCTCTTACTTTTTAAGATGTTATTTTATGCTTCCAAATTTGTTTGGTGGCACTTTCTTGACCTAATTAATCATAATACAATTTTGCCAGAAAAAAAAAACAGAAGACTGAAATAAGAAGCCATACCCTTGACTAAGGATGATTCCAGACCTGCTCTAGAACATATTTGCTCAAAATCTTGAAATGGGATTGGTATTCATTTGTCCTTTCAGATTTCCCTGCTCCCATCTCCACCTTTCTCTGCCTTGGGAGGCTGAGCCAAATGTTCAGCCTCTGTAGATCATAGGGCCTATGGATTATTACTGGATTTGGGCAAAGGGAGCATGTCAGGAGGAAGCCATTGAGACAATCAGCATATAGAACATTAACCAACTGAGAGGACCTCCTCAGGTCACCTCTGAGTCACTTACCAATGCTATGCAGACCACCATCTTTACAGACCAGTTTTGCCTGGTTTTGCACTTTGAACAAATGAAATTACTCAGCATGAATGTTTTTTGTGATGTAAAATTGATTTATGTTCTTGTTTATGATAATAATTTTATTTTGTTGCTGTGTCAAATACACTTTTATAAACATGTCTTGCTATATTTATTCATTCTGGTATTTACAGACATGTGAATTGTTTTCATTTTTGGCAATTATGAATTATGCTAGTATGGGCATTCTTTTGCATATAATTTGTTGGGGATAAGCACTCATTGGCAGGAATGAAAGGGCTAAGTCATAGTGTGAATATATGATTTGCTCTAGTAGGTACTGCAAAATGATTTGCCAATGTGGACAGCCAGTTTACACTCCCACTTAGCAATGTATGAGAGTGTTTTTCTCTGTGTGTGTGTGTGTGTGTGTGTGCTTTGTAGCGATGAGAATCTTACTATGTTTTCCAGGCTGGTCTCGAACTTCTGGCCTCAAGCAATCTTCCCACCTTGGCCTCCCAAAGTTCTGAGATTACAGGCATGAACCACCACACCCAGCCTGTATGAGAGTTTTAATTGCTCCATGTCCATGTTACACTTGCTGTTGTCTCTCATTTTTGCTTTAGATAGTTGAGAATGATTGCAGTAATATTTCATTCTCATTTTAATGTTTAATTTTCTGATAATTAGTTTTCTCCATTTTTCTGGTTGATTTTATGAGTTCTTTATGTATTATGGAAGTAAAACCTCTCTTCAGTATGCATCGAAGCTATTTCCTCACAGTCTTCTTTATGTATTCACAAACTTAAGGATTGTTGTTAATTTGTTGAGTTCTTTATTTTAATAAGGTCAACCTTTTTATATTGTGCTTAATGCTTTCTGTGTCCTCTTTAAGAAGTCTTTGCCTATTGCAAGATAAATAAGGCATCCTTCTTCTGTTTATTCTAGAGACATGGTAGTTGTATCTTTTACATTAGGTGTATTATGTATTTCTATATTGCCATCAGTCCTTGGAAGGAGCTCCCACAGGCTTACGTTAATGTAGGAGAATTTGTCTTCCTACCACAATAAATTGGCATAGGATGAATTCTTTTGTCTCCGTATCCCTGAGGATATTATCCCTTACTATGCAGCTAGAAAGAGAGACTTCCTCTAAGTAAATAAAGAGAAATTGTATAATTTTACTAACTCAAATTCCCTTGTGTAGTAAGAAGTAGACAGGGAAAAGTCTATGATCAATGACTCTCATGCATCCATTAAGATGATTTCCTCCAATTGTGCTAGCCAACTAGGGATTAGGAAAGAATGTCACAAAATTTCTAATCACAGATAGGGTAGACTTTGATTGTCCCCTATAGTTTATTTTTACCTAGGTTTGTTATGAATTTTAGGATAGGAGAAAGACATTTTCAAATATATACATTTCATACTGATTATTAGATTATTTTTTCTTATCCTTATTTGCAATTTTGGATGCTAACAAAGATTGCAAAAGCAAGTTAGGAGATACTGTTAATTTTTCAAAGAATTGGCTACAATAAATACAACAATTAAACATTCTCCAAGGAATGTAGACAGGCAATTTCCAAAAAAACAGTGATGTGTTCAAAAAGCTTTTCAAACATTTCTGGTTAGATACTTAGTTTGGGAACCTTTTGAATGTGGAAAGCTAAAACTAAATTATAAAAGTAATAATGAGATTTTCATGTTCTTTTTATTCTTTTCAGGGTCCATGTTTATCAGTGTAAAACTACGCTCTTTTTTTTTTCAAATTTTGACTCATTAGAACGTCAGCAAAGTTAAATGAAGTTGAAAGGCTCGATAAAACAGAAGTAAGTAAATAAATGTTACACAGAGGAAGTCTGCACATTCGTAAAAATTGAACACTTAAATCACTAAATTTCTCTTCTTTCAGACTCATCAAAGAATTTAAGTTAAAGACACATCATGTAAAAGTATTTTTAAGAGACACATCACATCAGCGTTTTTTACCATAGCTCTTTTACTCACTGTTAAAGAGGCCCATGTGGTCTACCCTAGTTAATGCGTTAATTGCATGTGCCCATTGTGCTTCACAGATGAGAAACGTGTTTGGCAGAAACTGCTCTTATTTATAAGTAAGCAAAACAGGGACAAGCAGATTGTATAGAAAAAGTTGCAATTAAAAAGCCAGGTTGAATGATGGATGGTAATTAAGAACACTATATAACCTCTATGGTGAGCTCTAGGAAGGTTCTTGGAAGTTCCTGTTTCCTCACTATTGCTCATCATGGCAGGCATTTGATCTGAATGACTAAAAATAAAGAGGGGCTGAAAACTTTCAGTGCCACTTTGAAATAAGGCTGGATAACAAGGGGAGAAAGGCCTAATGAAACAAAGACTTTTTTTTTTTTTTCTTTTTCTGAGACAGGGTTCACTCTTGTTGCCCAAGCTGGAGTGCAATGGCATAATCTCAGCTCACTACAGCCTCCACCTTCTGGGTTCAAACGATTCTCCTGCCTCAGCCTCCCCAAGTAGCTGGGATTACAAGTGCGCACCACCACGCCCAACCAATTTTTGTATTTTTTTGGTAGAGATGCAGTTTTGACATGTTGGCCAGGCTGGTCTTAAACTCCTCAGATGATCCACCCACCTCGACTCCCCAAAGGGCTGGGATTACAGGCGTGAGCCACTGCGCCTGACTAGACTTTTCTAAAAAAAAAAAAAAAAAAAAAAAAAGAAAAAAAATTATAGTTAGTATTACTTTCCTACGTTTATTATCTGTTTAGCCTACTGAAAAGTCAGCCCTGTTGTATGAGAATAGGGCCATTGTCTGCTTCTGCACTGTTGAATTTTCAACACTTTGAAAGTCCCTTTCATACATTAATATGAAAGCTCATGAAAGGTCAAAGGATAAAGAACTAAGGATTCTAGTTACTACCTTAAGATGTTCTATAAGGTTGGAATTACTAATTATTGAATAGATAATTGAAATAAATGAGTATGCATGAAATTGAACTATTCCTGTCAAACCAATTTATTATCTTTAATTAAAAATGACATGAAGCTATACATTGTGAATACAATCATCAGGATAGATTGCCTTTGCTAAATTCATCCACCCTACAGTGCACTTTTAACTGCCAATGAGATTAAGAGTTTCTGCAAAACACTAGATGAAAGCTACCAATTGGAAATGATTAATTAACATATAAAATTTGTAGCTTAATGTCAGACATGTAGCAGGCATTCCCTAAATATTATTTCCTTTATTCTTACCCTTCTAAATTGTATTTTGTTTAAAGTAAATTGGAAGCAGAGTAGCTCATTTTTGAAGTTGAAGACTTATTTCAAAAGTAAAGAGGAATTGTGCCTGTATATGCAAATGTAAAATACACAACTTATGAAATCTATAATTATACAATGGGAAGCATGCAGATTTAGGAAACCTGTATTTGAATATGCATCACATATTTATTACTTGATTATCCTCAGATAGTTGCTTTTTGCTTAATCATTGTTTCTCCACATGCAAAATATTGGTAGTATTACCAACATTATAGTGAAGCCAGCTCTTTCTGAATTCCAATTTGACTCATTCTTGTTAGGTTATCCAGGGTATCAAGTGTTTTAACAGGAACCCACCGAAAAGTGACAGAAAATGAAGTAGACAAACTGTAAGTGAGTGTACAAAAGGAACACAAAAGGGACAGTCTAAAGACAACATTCAGGTAAGAACGTATAGCGTTAAGCCACAGAGTAATGACTGACTTGAAATAGAAATATTTCACGTTTCTAGAAAAGTGCGATGCCTCACATTCTATATTAGAATTATCCGATTTAAGTGATATATTTTGATCAACCAAAATAGCAGTCACCCCCTCTCTAGAAATGTGGCTTATTTGGCAAACATTTCCATGGCTGTTCCTGAAAGTGATGCAACCTTCGGGATAAAAAAGACATCATTCTTTAGGACTGTAATGTTCTGCGTGAAATGATGGATGACACACGTGCTCTGTGTAGAGTGGTCCTGGGTATTTTAGATGGTAACTCTGCCAAGGGCATCATCTTTCATAGGAAAGAGATGACATATGCACTGTGTTTTCACATCTAGAGGAAATGTGGCTGCAAAATCCTTCAAAACAAATGTACTCTTGAGATCTAGCAGTTCTACTAAAATGTGTGCAAGGGATTCTGGTAACATAAATTAATAAAACAAGATATATGGTATGATTTCAATTTTTAAATTGTTCTTTAAACCATAGTTTATGCTTCTATAAAACTTTCTCTACAAAAATAAATTTAAATATGACTAATACTGATATTCTAGCTTGCAGATTTGAATAACTGGTCTTTTTGACATTGTTCTTTACCAAACAAAGACAATGTATCATTGTATGTAATATTCTACCATTTAAGGTGGCACAAATGAATAGAAATGACTAATCGTGTCTACACCAAATATTGCCTTTACTTGGTGAACTACCCTGAGAAATTACAGCAATTGTTTTGTTTTTAAGCTATGTTGTGTTCATGACTAACATAAATACTAAACTGAATGCTAAATACCAAAAATAGACACATAAGGCCTGTTTCTACCTACTAAGGAGTTAATAACAACATTAGAATAACCAAATGCAGCATATCTAAGGGTTCAGTCAAAGCACTCCCTTATTCGATATATCTGTGGAATAATGTTATAATTCAGTGCTGAACAGGATCAGAGGAAGGAATAATTGTTTGGATTCAGTGATGGGGAAGGGAAGATCAGGTAAAAGAGATTGGATTCAGGTAGAGAAGTAGGAGTGCAAATAGGTTTGGAGAAGCTAAAGAAGACACAGAGGAAGAAATACACCTCAGGTATGAAAAGGACAGTATGTAGATTAATTGATAATCATGGTTTTGGTAGGAAAGTGAGGAGTACTGGGTTTGGAACAGATGATTGAGTGTTAAAATGTATAGAGAAAAATGTTAAAACTTGGTGTAGTAGTTTGTTTTTTTAGTCTCTAAAAAATAGCAAACAAGGGGATGGCACAGCAAATTAGTGTTTGCTTCCTCGAGAAATATATCCAGGGACGGTGGTGAATGAACTGAAGCAAGGAGTGACGAAAATAAGGCAACCCCCTGGAAGATTGTAGCACCCAGACATGCTGGACTCAGACCTGCTTCAGGGAAAACTGCTGCCCTGCTTTGAGGGGTGTCGTTGGTTGGCAGGAGCCAGATGCTACCTCTGCCCAGCACTCGCCTCAGCTCACCACCCAACAATTTCTGTCCAGGATGCATCCAGTAGCTAATGCCTGGAAGCTGGATGCCACATTCATTTCATTTGTTTTAATTACCCAAAACATATAATTCATCATTAAGTCTTATTAGTTTGATCTTCCACATATATCCTGAACCTTTCTGATTTTTCCATTTCCAAATCCTAGACCAAGTCACACTTTTGCTTAGACTAACACTATTTAGAATGAACCAAATTAAATTGCTAATGCTTGAATTTTTTTTCACCTACAGGAAAAGCAATATCAAATGGTTCACACTATTATACTCTATTAACTAGCCTTGACACTTCCAAATATTGCCTATGTCAGGTAAGATTAGGTTCAGATGTGCAATGCAGAAAACTCATGCCTTCAATATTAAAAGGCTCACTTTTCTCTTGCAAAATAAGCAGTTTTAAGGTAGGTTAGAAAAGGCAGGTGTGATGTTTCTGCAGTTATCAGGGACCCAGGCTCATGTGTCCTCTACTCAGCCATCTTCATTGTGAGACTGCCATCCTCAAGGTCACTTTAATCCAAGATGACTACAGAGCTTCTTCCATCATGTCACTATCTCAGGCTGCATAGAGAAGTGGTGGGTAAGACCTCGCCACCTAGCTGAAACAGTTGCCTCTCAGCAGACTTCTCAGAGGTTCCACACAATCTGGCTTACATCTGATTGGATGTAAATAAATAGAGCCGTGCTCCCACGAAGGAGTTTGGGAAACACAGGATCTTAGCTAAGTACACATAGGTAATTACAAAGAAGGGAGAAAGGGTGCTATGTAGGCAATTGCATGTCCCAAATCTCATTCTTTCTAGAGTAGCCAGAGTAATTTTTTGTTCATTTTTTAAGCTAAGCTCCATATTTTACTTGGATGTATTAGTTTTTCCTTATTTGTGTTTTACTCAGCTCCCGGAGCCCTTCCAGAAAACCGTATTTAGTCACTGTATCTCCTTAGACTGCTCTGGGTTGTGCCAGTTTCTCAAATGTTCTTTGATTTTGATGACCTCAATAGTTTTGAGGAGTATTGGTCAGAGAAATTCAGTAAAATGTCACTCAGCTTGTGTTTCTCTGATGTTTTTCTCAAAGTCAGACTGGGGTTTTGTGTTTTGGGGAGAAGACGACAGAGGTAAGTGCAATTCCAACATGTCATGCATGTCAAGGGCGGTGCTGTCATGTGACTCATCACTGATGATGCTTTCCTTGATCATTTGACTGAGGTAGTGTTCCTCAGGTGCCTCCATGTCAACTTATTTCCTCTCACTTCTTTACTATACTCTTTGTAAACAAGTCGCTAAGGGTTGTCCCTATAGTGGTCTAGTTTCTTGAAGAAGGAATATGTAGATAATTTGGTATTCTCCTTGGGAGATTTTTCTCTTCTCCTCCATTTACTTATTTATTTAGTCATTTAATTATATTGGTAGGAACTCATTAATATTTATTTTATACTTTGGGTGATTTGCCAATATGATTTTACTTATTTTCACTTCAATGTTTCCAGCTTGCCATCGAGAGCTCTTTCACTTGGCTCCTGTGTCTCTTTCAATCAACCCTATCATTTTATTTTTTAGTTCTTCCTTACTTTTTGGATCTGCAAGACGTTCTAGTCTCATCTTGTATAATCTCTTTCCCAGCCCTTGAATGAGCCATTTCTCCAAAGAGTTCTTGTTCCTATACTTGGAGAATGGTATCAGAAATCAAGATAATGGCGCTGGATGTGCTTCTGGGATGTTATTGTTTCTAGACATTTTTAGTGCATAGAGCTATGAAATATATGTATGAATGGATACTAATTGTATCTATTCTCACCTCTGTAACGTACACCAACACACACACACACACATATGTATGTATGTATGTATATCCATCAGTATTTATATTAAGCTAAATGGTTCATACTGATGTCACTGACTTTAATCCAGTAGCTGTGATTTATTCTAGCATTCCCCATCGCTTATCTCTACAAAATGATTTTCTAAATATGTAATTCAAAAAAGTCCTCCTTTCTACTTATAACCTACAAACCTTCCCACCTTAGGATAAAATACACACTTACAACTTTGAACAGCAAGGTCTTAAGATATACCAGATGAGGTAAATTCCTTATTTTCCTAGCAATTAGAGATAATCCATAGGACTAAAAAAAATTTGTAGCTACTTTTTTCCTCACAAATATGATAAGACAAGAATCATAAAGCAAACAACTTATTAATTTGAACTGTTAATTTCACAATCAAATAAACTTTGTTAATTAATATTTAATCAATTAATGACAACACATAATCAATTGTTATGTATGCCATATTGTATTAAAGTAAAAATAAAATTATAAATTATATTACATTTAGAATAATATTTCTCAGACTTTTGGCTACTGTGGATCACTTAATCATGTTTATACCACACATGCAAAAACAAATTTAAGAAAAACTGAAGTTGCAATAATATCCATTTTGTATACACGTGTATGTTTGCACACTCATATCAGAAAGTTATACTCTTTGCAATTCTTCACAAATGAATCTATGTAAAACTCAAAAAGAGAAAGCTTGAGCAATAAGCAAGGTTTAATATACCATTAGTTTTTCTAATGAATCTTTATTTAAGGCAGACATTTCTAATTCAAAATCATCCTCCTAGGAAAAAGAAAGGGGTGTTGGAAGCTTTGTAAAACAGTACTGGAAACAACTTGCCTTTGACAACTTCAGAAACTTTGAAGACATTTTTCATGGTACACGAGTAATAAATATACTGAAAGTCTAAATTTTTGGCTTTGAAGAAAGCAAGGAAATAATCTTCTATCATCTCTTTGGTTGCGTTCATGTCTGGAATAAATTTCATCATGCTTTGCTGTTGAATTTAGACATGGTTTTCAAAGACTTAACAGTTGGGTAAAATTCAATTATTCAATTGTCGAGTTTCTTTTTCCATAGTTTGCTTTCTTAAGAAATTGTAATAACTTTTTCTGAACATTAAAAAAAAAAAAAAAAAAAGAAAAACCTCATCAGTGAAGTGAGAGTGTCAGGAATTTCAGTGAACCAAATAAGCTAAGATATGCCTATCTGAAGAATTTTTAAAATCCTCTCATTTTCATAAATGTAGTGTGTGTCCGTCCCTTGGACAGAGAACAAATCTGTGTAAGTCTGGCTTTGTCCTGCTGCCCATTCACGACTGACAATCCAGCAGTCATGTCGAGAATTGACCGAAGCCATACTCACCCTGGGTCTTTTGATCCATCACCAAGGATTGTCTGTGGATATAATAGACAATTCTGCTGGCCGGCATTAAGGCACTTTCTTGCTGTATCTGGAAATGCAGTCTAATTCTGAAATATAATTTCAATCTCTGCCATGACTCAAAAAGAATGTTCAGTAAATATGAGAAACTTTCTCACTTAGTGAAAACCACCAAGAAAGCACTCTCCGTTAAATGACTACCACACGTGCGCTAAGAGATGCTTCATGTTCTTGCCAGGTGTGGTGGCTCATGCCTGTAATCCCAGAACTTTGGGAGGCCAAGGTGGGCGGATCATGAGGTCAGGAGATGCAGACCATCCTGGCTAACATGATGAAAGCCCATCTCTACTAAAAATACAAAAAAAAAAAAAAAATTATTATTATTTTTTTTTTTGTGGGGCATGGTGGCAGATGCCTGTAATCCCAGCTACTCAGGAGGCTGAGGCAGGGGATGCTTCGTGTTCTCTTATGACTTCACTTATGTAAGAATAATTATTCTTCCACTTTTGTGCAACTTCCACATCATTATAATGATAACTAATTCTGCTAACATCCGTTCTGTTTCTTCCTCAATCATAAGATTTTTAAAAATTAACTTTGGTACAAGTTGTTAATTTTCTCAGTAAGAGTTTTTGTTTCTTTCTTTTTTTGAGAGAAAGGGTCTCACTTGTCTCACCCTGTCACCCAGGCTGGAGTGCAGTGGCATGATCATAGCTCATGGTAACCTCAAATTCCTGGGGCTCAAGCAATCCTTCCTCCTCAGCCTCCTTGGCCTCCCAAGGTGCTGGGATTGCAGGTGTGGGTCACTGTGCCTGGCTAGTAATAAAGTAACTTGAATAAGTTTTTGCTATTACTAGTATTCCTTTAAATGATATTTCCTTAATTTAAGTTTTCTGTAAGCCTTCCGGGCAAAAATTAATGTATTACTTATTAGAAAACCTAAATTCAAATTTTAGATAACCAAAATTTTCAGAAAATGATAATGATACATTTATTAGATTTATGCCATTTTCTAATAAAATTTGTAAAAGATAATATACAGGGAACTAAGGATTTTCAGTATTAGAACAATAATTTTTAGATAATTATTTTTGTTCTTTCTAGTCAAAGTCTGCTTTTTCGGAACGGTTGTGCAATCAGAACATTTCAATATTTTCTTCTCACTCATATTTCAAATCATATTTCTTGATTTATGTTCACCATTTCCATTTATATTATTATCAGTTGTTTATTTTTATACTTTATATGTTAGTTTTATCTTTATTAGGAATTACTATTCTTTGCTTTAATTAATCCTTTTAAGTCTGTGATGCATGTTGATGAATTGCTGGCACAATGAATGATATTTTAATAAGAGAAATACAACAAAAGTAAGCAATAATGTATAAATGTGAAAATAGGTTGTCCAAGAGGAATGGTACATAACTAACTTAAGTGAGATATGAACCAATTCAGTTATTAGCCATGCTTGTTTTCCTATTAGGTACAAAATTAAGGATGCAACAAAAATGTCATTAATTCAAATAAATAGTGCCGAATGCAAAAATTCATGATAAAAGCATATCAACCTTTTACATTAGGATCGGCTTTACTGAAACTTCTTTTTTGCTTGAAATGACCTAAGGTACTGACACACATCAGAAAATCTCTAGGTGAAACTATCGATGGGAAATACATGCAAATTGAGGAATGTTTGTAGACCAAATTGCCTCTGCCATTTCTTCTGAAACTGCCAAAGGAGTTATGAACCATTTGATAGACAACTGGAAACTATAAAGAAAGTATATTCTAAGAAAATTTATTGAGAAAAGCTAACCCAATCTGTGTTTGTTTTCTGACTGGAAAGACATGAACTGTGTTGTATGTGTGTGTGTGTGTGTGTTTGTTATTACAGTCAACTATGTTTATAAAATTTCTTCAATAACTGAAAAGATGCATCTATATATAGTCAGCCATCTAGTCATTGGTTTCACATCAATAAATTTAACCAACCTTTAATCAAAAATATTTAAAAATTTTTTAAACCACAAATTAAAATACAGTATGATAACAATTGACATGACATTGATATATTAAGTATTATAAATAATCTAAACATGATTTAAAGTATAGGAAAGAATGTGTATAGATTATATGCAAATAGTGAGCCATTTTATATAAGGGACTTCAGCATCCATGGATTTTAGTATCGCTGGGTCTTGGATCCAATCCTCACTAGATGCCAAGGGGTGACTCCATTAGTTATTGCCATTATGTTTATTAAAGGATAGTCTGCACTCTATCTTTCATTCCTAAAGATTGAGTTGCTAAAATTATATTATTTAAACAACATTATGATTCAACAGACTATTTTATTTGCATTATTATACATAATTATATGAAATAGAGAATTAAACATCTTAGCTATATTTTAATTCTCTTTTACTTAGACTTCTATGTGAATCCATCCATATAGAGGCAAAACAGGAGTGATTTTAGTGGTGATAATGACCTAGTCCTTGTAACTTTCAAATAGCGTATCAGCGTTACATATTCTGGTTTGTGATATAGTTTTGGTTGAAATATATTTTAGAATGTTGAAAAATGTGCAGTAATGAATGATACATTTTAAATTTAAGCTCCAGGCATCCTACATCAAAGGCAAAATTTCTTTCAATAGCATATAAAATGTTTATGATCCCTGAGCAAATGAAATCAGTTAAGAGATTATGTATGCAAAATAGTTAGCATGCCAGGAAAAGATGAAAGAAAAATACAGCACAGCATAAAAATCCCACATTATAAAAAGCGTGATGCCTAGCCTCAATCATTCCTTCCATTATGCAAGGGCTTGAGAGTTTGCCTTTGTGTGACAAAAGCAAGTGGGCCACTGTCACGGTGACCAAACCACATTTCCCCACCTCTACTTTCAACTCACAGGAGTTCTGGGAGCCCTTTAAACATGGACTGTCTGCTTAGAGGCTTAGATTTTGAAACATAAAATGGATATGAGGACCCAATTGCTCCCTAAAGTGAGGCTTCTCAAAAGCAAAAATAGGAGTTGGTCTGAGACTGTTAGGTCAGAACATTTAAAGAGTTTACATAGAGAGCACTAAAAACAAGTTCCTTTTAAACTAATTTGTTGTGTTCAGCTTAATGTCTTGAAGACACCTCAATTCAAGAAGTAACTCAGAAAGCAACTAATATCGTTGGGCACCTTGGAAAGGATCTCAAGGCAAGAAACACATAATAACGTTAATTGTAAAAAACATAAAGGCACGGGCATATTTTGTATATTAACCTTTTGAAAGAGTACCCATTTCAGCTCTCATTATTAGCAAGCAGTCTCAATAATATTGAAATGGGAAAGGTTCCCTTGTCCTCCTCACAGAACGTGTGATGGGGGTGTGGCTTGCTTCTTCAGTGCCCCACTGCTCAAACTTCTAGGGGGTCATAAAGACAAACAGGCTGTGGGGCTTAATCTCCACGGCAGTGTCTAGGGGTGAATGCTTACAGTTGAAGCCTCAGTGGGTGTGTGTTACAGGGTGCTCTTTTAGTTTTGGTTTTTTAATTTTGCCATGCATAGTCAGCTTGTGTAGACCAACTCAATTAGACCCTCTACCTTGTCACAAGGACAGAGGGATTTCTGTATTTGGGGGTTCTTGCCTTGGGGTACTGGAAGAGTCAGATCACATGCGGGCTTGGGGAATGAGTGCAAATTTTTGTGGAGAAGAATTAGCTCTCAGCAGGTGGGAGAGCCAGAAGGGAGATGGTCTTAGCCTAGAACTGGGCTGCTCAGCGGCCCAGCTCTCCTCCAATTGCCCCGGCCAAACTCAGCCTTGTTCCGCTGATCAGTGGCCTGCGGGGGTGCCAGCATCTGTTGGTTTGCTCTTTCACAGGTGTGCTCCTCTCAATATCCTCTTGATGTCCAGTCACTTGTCTTCTTCTGCTGATGTGTTCCCTGTTGCTGTCCAGCAGCTCTGCCTGCCTGCTAGGGTCTCGGGTTTTTATAGGCCCAGGATGAAGGGTGTGGTGGGCCAGGGTGGTCATGGAAAATGCAACATTTGGGTGTGAAGGCAGAAGTGTCTGTATCCACCTAGGTCCCTGGGGTAGAGCCCTAACCAGGGACCATGTCCTGGTCTACCCAGCACTTCCCTTACCCACTTCCATATCATTTAAAGGGATCATACTCTTCCGTTCCCAGCACTCACGTCTCAATATTAATAAATTGAGCTAATTTAAAAGTAGTATTTGCCATTGCAAAAAAAGAAAATATATGAAGCATTGATTTCTTTGAAAAAAAAAAAATACCACTACCTTAGGTGTTTAAACATTCTCAGTAAATCAATAGGATGATTGAGTTGGAAGATTTTCTGACTTTTATTTTACTGATTTAATTTCAAAACTCTACTACTCCTGTGAATGACGACTGGAAAACGTTAATGTAGACTTATTTATGTCAGGTTTATAGAAAGTAATGGACTTAGAAAGTGTTCTCAGCAGTGCAAAAAGGTATCAATGACCTTGAAGGAGTCGTTTATAGATGAATACAAGTCTTAAAAGGAGGCTGTTTAGATGTCACATTTGAGAGATTGGGAAGGGAATGGCGAAGAAATGTGACCCTAATTAGTAAGACAATGTTATGACAGGAATGAATCACTTTAAAATGGATGGGAATATAAATTATGAATATGTCTCTTGGGGAAGATACAGTACTTGGTGCATCATAAGTGAGTTCTGTTTAAATAGCTACAAGGTGGCTATTCAGTGAAATAAAACTGAACTAAGGCCGAAGTAATTGATAATCAGTTCAGAATGAGTTTTAAGAAGATTCATGAACTTGTTCGAAGAAAACCAAACTTTGATCCATTATTTTGCAATAGCTTAGAGGGAAGATAAGGAGGAAGGGCTCAGGCTTCAGACTGCAAGTGACTAATAATAATGATGATAATTGTTAATATTATTATAAAAGTTTTAACTTTTTTAATGCCTAAAAGATGCATTTGGTCTAAGTGATTTATTTATATTATTTGCATAACTGTATGTTCATATGTAGTTGTGAGAAATAATAGAGCCCACATACTTTTTACCCAGTGTCATCCAGTGGTAACACTTTAGTTAGATAAAGTAAGATATTGCAGTAGGAGAATATTAATATAAACCATTGACTGTATTCCAATATTATTGGTTTTAAATGTAGTCGTGTGTGTGTGTGTGTGTGTGTGTGTGTGTGTGCAATTAGTTCTTGGTGATTTTATCATGTGTGAATTTGTAGAGTCACCACTACAGTCAAGCTGGAGGATAATTCCATCACAAACCTCCCTTGTGTGACCCTTTATAAGCTGCAACCTCCCTCTTCACCCATCACTACGTTGACCTAAAAGACAGGAGCTGATGCTAAATTAATACAGAGGGTTTTTTTAGGCCAAGGTTTGGGACTGCAGCCTGGGACTACAACCCAGGGCACAGTTCCAGGTTGCCATGGAGAGTGTTCCAGAGAACAAAGGAGAGGCTCAAGGTTTTAAAGAAAAAAAAAGATGAATCAGGAGAGGGGGCAATTATGTAAATGCTCATCAGGAATTGTCACTGGCTTGCAAAATAACATTGATTACTGATTGGCTATACATTGTTGAGATACTGAGTATATGGCATTTATGGCTACTTCGCATGAGTTAGTCTAGAGCATAGCAAGCGGCTTCAAGAGGTAATTATTTAGCTCAAGGGGGAGTGAGACCTGACTGCTGTGACACTTTAAATGCCTCTCTGAGCTTGATAATTTAAAGGGGCTCCCCATTCCTGAGATAAATTTTTTTTTTCCTTTCTCACCTAATCCCTAGAAAACACTAATGCCTTCTTCAGGACTATAATAATCTCATTTTAATAAAGTTAATTAGATGGAATCTTAAAGGATGTAATCACTTGGAACTGGCTTTTTTCACTCAACAAAATCCCCTGGAAAGGCATCAAGTTGTGTGTATCAATAGCTCCTTCCCTTTTATTGCAACATGGTATCTCATGGTATTGATGTACTGCAGTTTCTTTAATCATTCAACTGTTGAAGGACTTCTGTGTTGTTTTGTAGTTTGACTATTGCAAACAAAGCTTTTAGAAACATTCACATGCAAAACTTTGTGTGAACATACATTTTTATTTTTCTGGGATAAATGCCCAGGAGTGCAATTGCTGGGTTATATGCTAAGCGCATTGTGGGAAAGAGAGTGTCTGGGGTGCTAGTTGAGTTGGTCTCCCCTGTGTGAGACACCCATGGGAAGCCATGGGTGGCCCCTGAGGAGAAAAGTCTGCCTTCATGTCTTTATGCCCTGAGAGCATAACCGCTCAGCAGCATTCCACAGGTTGCTCAGGGAGATAACACTCCCTTGAAGCAGTGGAGTATAATCAAACACCTTGGCTCCTCCTGAAACACGCTCCCACCCTCCCACCCATTTAAATCCCAACAAGTTAAAGATCTTAAGTAGTTCAGACACACGCCTTTGCTCAAGGAAATTCACAGAAACTGCCACTACTATATTGAATGACTCATGAGTTCTCCTTCACTGATTAATCCTTTTCCTCATTCCTTCCTCCCCTTCCCATCTGCCCTAAGAACAAAGAGCTTGTAAACCAATAAATTGGGTGGAGCCCAAGAGCTCTGGGCTGTGAGCAAGCATCCGATGCTCCAGTCTCCTCGACCCGCCTTTTAAATGCTTATTCTATCTCTTTCTAAATCCTTTGTCTCTGCCAGACTCAGGGTGCCTTTGGGTGGTGTGGGGCTGCTTTCACCAACACACGTTTAGTTTGTAAGAAACTGACAAATGGGCAAGGCAGGGTGGCTCATGCCTGTAATCCAAGCACTTTGGGAGGCTGAAGCGGATGGATCACCTGAGGTCAGGAGTTTGAGACCAGCCTGACCAACATGGAGAAACTCCGTCTCAACTAAAAGTACAAAATTAGCCAGGTGTGGTGGCACATGCCTGTAATCCCAGCTACTCTGGAGGTTGAAGCAGGAGAATAATTTGAACCTGGTTCAAAATGGAGGTTGTGGTGAGCCAAGATCACACCATTGCACTCCAGCACGGACAACAAGAGCAAAACTCCTTCAAAAGAAGGAAGGAAGGAAGGAAGGAAGGAAGGAAGGAAGGAAGGAAGGAAGGAAGGAAGGAAGGAAGGAAGGAGAGAGAGAGAGAGAAAGAAAAAGAAAGAAAGAAAGAAAGAAGAAAGAAAGAAAAGAAAGAAAGAAAGAAAGAAAGAGAGAGAGAGAGAAGGAGAAAGAAAGAAAGAAAGAAAGAAAGAAAGAAAGAAAGAAAGAAAGAAAGAAAGAAAGAAAGAAAGAAAGAAAGAAAGAAAGAAAGAAAGAAAGAAAGAAAGAGGGAGAAGGGGGGAGGGAGGGAGGGAAGGAGGGAGGGAGGAAAGAATGAAGGAGAGGCAGGAAGGCAGGAAGAGAAATTGACAAACTGTTTTCAGAGAAGCTGTGCTATCTGACATTCCTGGCAACAGTATATGAGTAATCAGGTTTTCCAGATTCTAGTCAGCATTTGTTATTGTCATTAAAAAAAATTAGCTATTGTGATAGGCATGCAGGTATATTTCATTATGGCCTTAAATTTGCATTTTCCTAATAGCTAATAATACTGACATGTTTTAATACACTTAGATGCCAGAGAAATGTCTGCTCATGTCTTTTGTCTATTTTCTAATGGACTTTTTTTCCCTAGCAGTGAGTTTTGGAAGTTCTTTATGTATTTTAGACATGAGTCCTTTGTCAGAAATGTGGTTTAGAAATATTTTCTTCAAGTCTATAGCTTAATGGGTGCTTTTATAGAGTAAAAACAACTAATTTTGGTAAGATACAATTTAGATTTTTCTTTTATGGCTTGTACTTTTGATGTCAAGTCTAAGAACTCTTCACCAGTCTTTCAGGTTGAAGGGTCACTGCAGCAATGGTTGGAGAATATGGAACTAGCTGGAGGACACCCGAGTACTCTTAAAGCAATCCCCATAGTGTGTAAGAAGGGGAGCTCGGAAGTGTCAGGGTAACAATGGGACAAGTGTGGGGTCTGGTTCATTCCACCTTGGAACTTTTTCACACTGATGATGAGGAGGAAGGAGAGTATAACAAAGTAACAGAAGAGGTTACAGAGCAGGTTTATTTGCCAGCTAAAGGTCAGATTAATTTTCTCTTATTTTTTATTTTAAAATTTTATAGTTTTATGCCTTACACTTATGTTGGTGATTCATTTTTTTTTAAAAAATAGTTTTTTATTTTTGAGACAGAGTCTTGCTCTGTCACCCAGACTGGAGTGTGGTAGCACAATCTCGGGTCACTACAACCCCTGCCTCCTGGGTTCTAGCAATTGTCATGCCTCAGCTTCCCAAGTATCTAGGACTACAGGCGCACATCACATTGTGTTGGGAACAGGCCTCCCAAAATCTGGCCATAAACTGGCCCCAAAACTGGCCATAAACAAAATCTCTGCAGCACTGTGACATGTTAATGATGGCCATAATGCCCACGCTGGAAAGTTGTGGGTTTACCAGAATGAGGGCAAGGAACACTGGCCCACCTGGGAAGGAAAACTGCTTAAAGGCCTTATTAAACCACAAACAATAGCATGAGCGATCTGTGCCTTAAAGGCATGTTCCTACTGCAGATAACTAGCCAGACCCACCCCTTTATTTCGGCCCATCCCTTCATTTTCCATAACGGATACTTTTAGTTAATCAAATATCTATAGAAACAATGCTAATGACTGGCTTGCTGTTAATAAATATGTGGGTAAGTCTCTGTTTGCGGCTGTCAGCTCTGAAGGCTGTGAGACCCCTGATTTCCCACTTCACACCTCTATGTTTCTGTGTGTGTGTCTTTAATTCCTCTAGCACCACTGGGTTAGGATCTCCCCAGCTGAGCTGGTCTCGGCAAGTGGTGTCCATCGTGAGGGCTCGAATTCAGGATGAAGGGTCACCGGAGCAATGGTTGGAGAATATGGAACTAGCTGGAGGATACCCGAGTACTCGTAAAGCAATCCCTGTAGTGTGTAAGAAGGGAAGCTCAGAAGTGTCAGGGTAACAATGGGACAAGTGTGGGATCTGGTTCATTCCACCTTGGAACTTTTTCACACTGATGATGAGGAGGAAGGAGAGTATAACAAAGTAACAGAAGAGGTTACAGAGCAGGTTTATTTGCCAGCTAAAGCTAAAGTGGCAAAGGAGGGAGAGGTTCATCCGTACCCTTCTGCACCCTTTCATTATTATTTTGAAGAAAATGGCGCTCCAGATCTTTGTTTTCCAGAGGACACTAGGTGAAAAGTAGTTGCCCCAGTGACTGTTCAAGCAGGGCCTTGAGCGACCGCTCTTAGTCCTATTCAGGCAGGAATACAGGAAGCTAGATGAGATGGTGTTTTAGAGGCTTAGCAGTTCCCTGTTAGAATACACCCCCCCAGATCAACAGGGAAATATTATAGCTACATTTGAGCCTTTTCCTTTTAAATTACTCAAAGAATTTAAACAAGCTATAAATCAGCATGGACCAGGTTCTCCTTTTGTAATGGGACTGTTAAAGAATGTTTGCTGTTTCCAGTCAGATGATTCCTACTGACTGGGACTCTCTTACTTGAGCTTGTCTAACTCCTGCTCAGTTCTTACAATTTAAAAGTTGGTGGGCAGATGAAGCTTCCATTCAGGTTGCTTGCAATGGCCAGCCCCAACCTCAAATTAATATAACTGCAGACCAACTATTGAAGGTTGGTGGCTGGGTTGGTTTAGATGCACAAGTGGTCATGCAGGATGATGGCATAGAACAGCTTAGAGGAGTGTGCATAAGAGCTTGGGTAAAAAAATTACTTCATGTGAAAAATAATACCCTTCCTTTAGTGCTCTAAAACAGGGACCAAAAGAACCATACATGGATTTTATAGCTCAGTTACAGGAGTCTCTTAAAAAGGTGATTGCAGATTCGGTTGCTAGGATATAGTGCTGCAGTTACTAGCTTTCGACAATGCTAATCCCAATTGCCAGGCTGCTCTGTGACCTATCAGAGGGAAAACACATTTACTTGATTATATCAAGGCCTGTGATGGTATCAGAGGTAATCTGCATAAAGCTACTTTGTTGGCACAGGCAATGGCACGACGGAGAGTGGATAAATGAAATACTCCATTTCCTAGAGCTTGTTTTAACTGTAGAAAGCATGGTCATACTAAAAAGAATGTAGAAAACATCAGCGAGTTAGGCCACGAGATAGGGGAAAAAAGAAAACTGCTGAGCCCGAAATATGTCCAAAATGTAAAAAAGGAAAATATTGGGCTAATTAGTGTCACTCTAAGTTTGATAAAGATGGGAACCCAATTTTGGGAAATACCACAGATGGTAGTGCTGGAGTAGATTTATGCTGCACAAAAGCTGTGAGTCTTCTGCCTGGGGAACCCCCACAAAAGATCCCAACAGGAGTCTGTGGACCCTTGCCAGTGTGGACAAAGGATTACTTTTAGGAAGGTCTAGTTTAAATTTAAAAGGGATACAAATACATACAGGAGTCATTGATTCAGATTACAATGTAGAAATTCAAATTGTTATATCTACTTCTGTTCCCTGGAAAGCAGGGCCAGGAGAGTGCATAGCACAGCTCCTGATTGTGCCGTATGTGGGAATGGGAAAAAGTGAAATTAAACAAACAGGAGGATTTGGAAGCACAAGTAAACAAGGCAAAGCAGCTTATTGGGTAAATCAAATTACTGATAAACGTTCTACCTGTGAAATAACTATTCAGGGAAAGAAATTTAAAGGTTTGGTAGATACAGGAATGGACATTTCAGTCATTTATATACAGCACTGGCCATCCATGTGGCCAATTCAACCCACTCAATTTAATATAGTTGGAGCTCAGTAAAGCCCCTGAAGTATATCAAAGTCGTTATATTTTGCATTGTGAAGTGCCTGATGGACAACCTGGGACTATTCAACCAATTATAACTTCTGCACCTATAAGCTTATGGGGGAGAGATTTATTACAACAATGGGGAGCACAAGTTCTAATTCCAGAACAATTATATAGCCCTCAGAATCAACGTATGATGCATGAAAAGAGGTATGTCCCTGGTATGGGATTAGAAAAAAATGTGCAGCGTTTGAAAGAACCACTTCAAGTGGAAAGACAAAGTTCCTGCCAAGGTTTGGGATATCAATTTTGATAGCGGCCATTGTTAAGCCTCCAGAATCTATACCTTTATAACGGTTAACAGATAAGCCAATTTGGATAGAACAATGGCCTCTGAGTACAGGGAAACCGGAGGCTTTAGATAACTTAAAATTGGCCTTTAATAGTCGTAGATATAAAAGACTTTCTTTACTATCCCCTTAGCTGAGCAAGACTGTGAATGGTTTGCATTTACAATTCCTGTGGTAAACAACCTGCATCCTGCTAAGCATTTTCATTGTTTTACAGATGGGTCTAGTAATGGTAAAGTTTCTTATTCTGGATCAAAAGGTAAAATTTTCCAGATGCCCTACACTTCAGCTCAGAAAGTGGAGCTTGTAGCTGTAATTGAGGTATTGACTGCTTTTGATATGCCTATTAATGTGATTTGCAATTCTTCATATGTGGTTCATTCCACACAGCTAATTGAAAATGCTCAGTTACAAATTCATACAGATGAATAACTGATGACAAAAACAAAAAAAGGGGAATAAATAGGGATTATCGTACAGCCCATACACAGTAGAATCTAGCATTATTAACTTTAAAATTTTTGAGCCTGCCCAAAGGCCAGATGTTATCAGCAGCTGAACAGCATCTACAGAAACCAGCTACAGAGACAGAAGCAGAACATCTGGTTTGGTGGAGAGATCCAATAGCATAAAGTTGGGAAATAGGTAAAATAATAACTTGGAGTAGAGGTTATGCTTGTGTTTCTCCAAGCCAAAATCAACAGCTGATTTGGATACCATCAAGACACCTGAAACCTTATCATGAGCCAGATGCCAAGGAAGAGATTCCGGGAGGATCCCGAGGATCCTCTGGTTGCAGCCATGTTGAGGCTGACGCAGAGGAGGACCCCAACTGTAACGAGCAACACCCATTGAACACATCCACCCACCTGGGGACAGATTAAGAAACTGTCACAGATGGTGGAAGAAAACCTGAGGAAAGCAGTACAACCAGTCACAATGAGTAATTTAATGGTAGCTATGATAGTGATGACCACCATTGCTGTGAGTATTCCTTCAACAAGGGCTGACACAGAGAACAATTATACTTATTGGGCATATTTATCAATCTTGGCTGGTAATAATGCTTGGATGTAATCACTCTATGACACAGTTACACATGTTTTCTGATCTCAGTATTTACCATAATAAATCTGCTCCTGTAATTGAGGCACACTGCCCTCAAAAACCTATTTGTAAACAAAATTGAACCTGGTCAGAAAAAATGAACATTCTTCTTTAGGAAGATTGCATTGCAGAACAGGCAGAGGTGCTGCACAATGATTCCTATGGAGCAATTCTTAATTGGTCCCCTAAGGTGTTTAGCTTAAATTGCACCTCTCAGTCTGCATGCCATGGCCACACTATGTTCAGCAGATCTGAACAAAACAGTCAGTTTTGTGGCCAGTTTATGGCCAGATTTTTTTTTGGGGAGGGGGGGCCTGTTCCCAACATGTCCCCCTTCTTTGATTTGCAAAGTGATAAAAGCAAAGGCAGCTTTGTCACAGTGAGCTACTTCTTGCAGGAGGCAGCATCCACATCTGCAGACTATACAAACAACACAGATTAAAAAGCACAATCATCAGTTGAAATCACAGCGCTTCCAAGTGTTTTTATCCTTTATTTTTAGTAGAGATGGAGTTTCACCATGTTGTCCAGGCTTGGCTTGAACACCTGGCCTCACATGATCCACCCACCTTGGCCTCCCAAAGTGTTGGGATTACAGGCATGAGCCACTGCTCCCCACCGTGATTCATTTTGGGTTAATTAAAAAAAAATAAGTTATGAGATACTCTGTTTTTGTTTTGTTTTGTTTGTATAACTTTAAGGGACACAATGACAGTTTTGCTACACGAATACATTGCATAGAAGTCTGGCATTTAGTGTAACAGTCACCCAAACAATGTACATTTTACCCATTAAGTAATTTCTCATCCCTCACCTTCTTCCCAACCTTACTCCCTTCTGAGTCTCCAAGGCCTATCATGTCACTTTCTATGTCTGTGTGTACAAAGCATTCAGCTCCTACTTATAAATGAGAGTAAGTATTGGCAATTATTACTGATAGTGGCAGGAGATAGACACATCCCTAGGCAGACAGGGGTGGGTCCCTGGTGAAACCCGACCTTCAAACCAAAGATAATTTAAAGCCTGAACTGAGTTTCCAGTTCTGAGTAGAGGCCACAAATGGAGTGAGAAGTTCCTCAATGCCTTTTATCCAATCCAATGGTGCTTTTTCTAGGCCCACCCATGGACCAGTCAGCATTCACTCCCTCATTCTGAGCCCATAAAAGTCCCAGTCTCAGCCATACATTGGGCTACTGACCTTTGGGACCCTCTCACACAGAGGGCTACCCACTCTTGGGTCACCTCTCTGCTGATAACTTTCCTTCTGTTGCTCAACAAATCTCTTCTCCATCTTGCTCACTCTCTGGTGTCAGTGCACCTCATTCCTCTTGGACATGGGACAATAACACAGAACCTGCCAAATAGATGGTGTGAAAGCAGCTGTAGCATCATAAACCTTCCCTCCAGTTTGCCAAGCTACTGGGCACCACAAGCCCCTATTTGCCATGCTACAAGTGGTAAAAATGAACTGTAACATGAATAAACTGTAACATGCCCCCATCCCCCCATACACCATGCTGTGGGGCCTGAGAACAAACAAAAGCCATAACACAAATGAACTGCAACAAGCCCCCCACCACCCTTGTTTGCCAAGCTGAGTCCTTGGGGACTCAGACCTTGGGACTCCCTGGGAAAGAGGCACAGCACCATTTGGGACTCCACAGTTGCTTGCATTTCCAAATTTTCGGGCGTACTGAGTTCCCCTCATCCAGATGCAGGTGCCCAAGTGGAAGCAGGTCATGGCATGCCAGCCTCAGCCCTGGGTTTAGTGCAGAGCCCATGGTGGTTGCAAAATCCAGGCATGAGCCAAGCACAGCCTGTCGGGCTGAGTGGGCAGAATGAGCCCAGTGGTGTGCCCAGTGGTGAGCCCAGAGCCAAGTGACGCCAAGTCAGAGGCACTTCTGACCATGGAGATGTCTGCCTAGCAAAATGGCACCAAAAGAATCCTGTGTCATTTCCTCAACTGGGTGGTCAAAGTCAACTTCAATGGTGATGCCATGTTGATAGTATATACCCCTAATATATTGGAAGAAAATGAACTGTATATCTTTGGTTTTTCTCCTTAAATCCCCAAAGTCCCAGTCTAAATTAGAAAAACATAAGGCAAATTCAAGTTGAGGGACATTCTACAAAATAATTAAACAGTAGTCATCAAAATTATTAGAGTCAGAAAAAAAAAAAAAAAAGGAAAATCTAAGAACCTGCCACTACCAGAAATGTGGTATCCTGAATTGAATCCTGGAACAGAAAAACTAATATTAGGCAAAACATTAAGAAGGTTTGAATAGAGTTTATATTTCAGTTAATAAAAAGGTTAACTTACTTTATGGTAAATACCTTCTGTACACCAGATGAAAAATTACTGATTGACTTACAAAGGAAATTTGACATTAGCATGCAAGATTACAGCATGGTTCTCTAAGAATTTGATCAGTTAAATAAACATAAACAAGAATATAGCCATTCTTAATGTCATAAATGACATGTAATCTTGTGGACATTTTGCAAACTCAGCATGCAAATGTAGAAACCAGGTTTAGGAAGACAAATACTGCATAATCTCATTTATATGTGGAATATAAGAAAGTTGAACTCTCAGAAGTACAGAATAGAGTAATGGTTGCCAGTGCCTACAGGGTGGAGGAAATAGGGAGGTGTTGATCAAAGAGCACACAGCTGAAGTTGTGCAAGATGAATAAATTCTGCAGATCTAGTATACAGCATGGTGATTGGGGTTAATAAGAATATATCATATTATTGAAATTTGCTAATGGGATAGATCTTAAATACCGTCAGCCCACATGCATGCACACAAAGGTAACTATGTGAGGTGATTGCTATGCAAATTCATTTGACTGTAGTAGTCATTTAACAGTGTATACATATATCAAAACATAAAGTTGTACACTTTAAGTATTTTTGAATTTTGTTTGTCAATTACGTTACCAAGCAATGGGCTCACTGTGTGATGGGCATAGAAACCAACACTGTGACGCTATCTTTTGAGAAAGGAAAAGCTTTACTGCAAGTCAGCTGGCAAGGGGACAGGAGACAACGTTCGAATCTGTCTCTCTGAGCTGGGGGTGAGTCAAGCTTTTGCAGCGGTCCCAGCTAGTCCCTGGTGATGCCAACAGTCTCTGCTGTTCTGCCAGGCTGGTGGTGTTCAGAGTTATGAGGTTAAAGCCCTTTCTGTTGACCATGGCTGGGCAATTTTGGCTCTGTACCACCTGAAACAATTTAAGCAATCATTAGTCAGCTAGAGCTGGTTCCATGGTTACAATTATACCTCAAAAATGCTGGAAAATAAAAAATAAAATTTAGATATGTGGAATATTTTTAAGCACACAAGACACATTTTGAATATTGGTTATTTTCTAAGCCCTACATCCAACTCTTACAGATGTCCAAAAAATTAATACACATATGACATTCTCTGACAACAAAAATACTGGATTATAAATTTACAATAAAATAAAGTAAACTACAAATTATATATCTAAATAAAACTTAAAATCCCACCTGTAAATATCTCATTGATAAAAGAAAATGTACAAAAATACCTTAAAATTTTGTACTTGTGAAAATATTTTTTGATAGGAATTCATGAGATGTAGCTAAGGCATATTTCAAAAGAATTTCAGACCCTTAAATTCTTATGTTCACTTAAAAGGATGAAAATTAGTAAAATCAATTTCCAACTTAATAATTTAGCAAAAATCTGTATCTGTATAAACCCACAATAGAAAAAGATGATACAATACAGGTAAAATCAAATACCAATATAATAAAAATGCATTCAATAGAGTATCAAAAATTTGATTGTTTAAAAATAATAAACGAAAAAGTATCTGGTAGGATTTATCAACAAAAACAGAAAACCAGTTTGCATAAATGCATGTAGTGACAAAGTTATGTATTTAAAGTGCCTAACATATTACTAGGAAAATCTCATGCCAATCAACTTTAAATTTATATAAAATAATTGGAAAATTTCCCCAAAGTAATCACTTATGACCATTGAAACAGAAGGACATAGGTATTAAAAAAATACTTAACAAAACAAAACGGTTGAATCAGTAGTTTAAATTTTGCCTCCTCAAAGCAACAACACAAATAATGTTAGAAGTAATTTCTAAAAAATAAAGGCTACAGTAAGCAAATTAGGATTAAACCGCAAATAAAGTGAACATTTTCTAATTTATTTATTTGAAGTCAATAGGTGTTAAAGAAAAAATAAAAGCAAATAATGCAAAATCCGGAAAAAATACTGACCAAACTCACTTATAGCTCTAGATAACACCACTCTAAAAAGAAATTATTAGCAAAATAAATTCTGCACTTTTATATGAAAATAGAAATCATGAGCAATTAAAATCTCATCAGGATAATTTAACTTTTAAACATTTATGGCGGGGCGCGGCGGCTCATGCCTGTAATCCCAGCACTTTGGGAAGCCGAGACGGGCGGATCACGAGGTCAGGAGATCAAGACCATCCTGGCTAACACGGTGAAACCCCGTCTCTACTAAAAAATACAAAAATCTAGCCGGACGAGGTGGCGGGCGCCTGTAGTCCCAGCTACTCGGGAGGCTGAGGCAGGAGAATAGCGTAAACCCGGGAGGCGGAGCTTGCAGTGAGCTGAGATCGGGCCACTGCACTCCAGCCTGGGTGACAGAGCAAGACTATGTCTCAAAAAAAAAAAAAAAAAAAAAATTATGAAAAATTCTATGCAAAACTTATTTTACAGGGAAAACTAGATTGATCATAATGAATCCAACAATAAAATTCCTCATTTGAGAAAGATCATAGGAAATTTTGCTTACTTAAGAATTATCCCCTTACATTTTCTTTAAAATCATATAAGAATATGTCTATGAACATTTTTCATCAATATTGTATGGGCAGCCCTTTTCAGCAAGGAAAATTTTTAAAAAAGATATAATGATTTGTCATGGCAAAACCAAAGAGTCATGGTTAACAGATGATTGGAAGGATACATGGAAAATCCTATAGGGTCTATGGAGAAATTTTTTTGTAAGTAAGATAATTTACCAAGGTGACTAAATGTAAGTTTAGAAAAATCATTTGTATTTCTGAATACTATCACAGAAATGTTCTCACAAAGAGTGAGAATATGTAAGTATTAAAATAGTTAACTTTTTTTTAACTTTAGAACTAATAGAAATAAGTCTAGGAAAATATTTGTAGTTGCTTTATATAGAATAATTTGTTGTTCTTTATGTATTTGTTGGAATATATATGAGAAGACTTTGAGAGGTGTAACACATTCTTAAATACAGTCAATAAAAGCAGATTGATTCTTTAAAAAAAAGTATCTATAAGCAGTGATTCTTTAAAAATAAGGTTAGCATGTGTTTTCAAATAAAATTTAACAAGCAACGTATACATTTATTTTAGAAAAGTCAGTGGCCTAAAATATACCCAAATACACTGAAGAAATAGATTGAAGACAAATATTGCTTTACCAGAGAGAAACACTGGAAAGTTGTGATAATATCAAAATACATCCAAGTTATACAATTGTTTTATATGTCATATAATTGCTGTTATATGATTTGGGTACACACAGAAGAGTGGGGGAAGAATCAACCAATTATACTCTAACCACTGGTTATTCATTTGGATAAATAAAACATTGAAACACTACTCTTTATTAAAGTAAAGTTGAATTAGAGATATAAATATAAAAGTAAATAATTATGAACTTTAGAAGAAAATACCTGGCGTAATCTTTAATGGCCCAAAGTATGAATATCTATTAAGATAAAGAAACAAAAACTCTAATGGATATGACTAACAAATTATACAACAGTAAGACTAAATTTTAATAGTTCTTAAATGATGATACTAAAATGAAAAAAGCAATCCACAATCACCTTTAGAACTGATAAAACATTTTACATTTATAATTTAGACATTATTACTATTAGGATTATATAAATAATTTCTACAACAAATAAAGACAGGCAATAACAAAACAGGCAAACAGTAAGACAGGGCAGTGCACAGGAGGGGAGGTCTAAATTTCAGAAAAGTGTAACACATTTCTTAGCAAAAAGAAATAAAAATTTACAGTCAGTGTAGAAAAATAAATCTAATACACAAAATGTGTGTGTGTGTATTGTTAGGAAAATAGAAACTCATACACAGATGATGAGATAGTGCATAGATTTGATATAAAAGGTTCTTATTGTGTGATTATTAGACTTTCTGAAATACCTTCAGTCTGAAGACTGGCAAAAGCCAGAGCCAGAGCCAGAGCCAGAAAAAACAGTTTTATCTTATTCTCCAGAGCCAGAAAAAAAAAAAAAAAAAAAAAAAAAAAACAGTTTCAGTTCAAAGACAGTGAGAAAGGCAAAATTCTCTTTTGCTTGGAAGGAGAATCAGCTTTTTGTTCTAGTCAGGTCTTCAACTGATTGGACGAGACCCACTATAATTAGGGAGGCCACTCTGCTTTACTCTGCTTTCTGATTTGAATGTTAATCTCATTTAAAAATGTCTTCAGGAGATAGAGACACAAAAAATCCTCCAAAAAATCAATGAATCCAGGAGTTGGTTTTTTGAAAAGATCAACAAAACTGATAGACCGATAGCAAGACTAATAAAGAAGAAAAAAAGAGAAGAATCAAAAATGCAGTAAAAAATGATAAAGGGGATATCACCACTGACCCCACAGAAATACAAGCTACCATCAGAGAATACTATAAACACCTCTATGCAAATAAACTAGAAACCCTAGAAGAAATGGATAATTTCCTGGACACTTACACTCTCCCAAGACTAAACCAGGAAGAAGTTGAATCCCTGAATAGACCAATAACAGGCTCTGAAATTGAGGCAATAATTAATAGCCTACCAACCAAAAAAAGCCCAGGACCAGAAGGATTCACAGCCTAATTCTACCAGAGGTACAAGGAGGAGCTGGTACCATTCCTTCTGAAACTATTCCAATCAATAGAAAAAGAGGGAATCCTCCCTAATTCATTTTACGAGGCCAAAATCATCCTGATACCAAAGCCTGGCAGAGATACAACAAAAAAAGAGAATTTTAGACCAATATCACTGATAAACATCGATACAAAAATCCTCAAAAAAATACTGACAAACCGAATCCAGCAGCACATCAAAAAGCTTATCCACCATGATCAAGTGGGCTTCATCCCTGGGATGCAAGGCTGGTTCAACATTCGCAAATCAATAAACGTAATCCAGCATGTAAACAGAACCAAAGACAAGAACCACATGATTATCTCAATAGATGCAGAAAAGGCTTTTGACAAAATTCAACAGCCCTTCATGCTAAAAACGCTCAATAAATTCGGTATTGATGGAACGTATCTCAAAATAATAAGAGCTATTTATGACAAACCCACAGCCAATATCATACTGAATGGGCAAAAACTGGAAGCATTCCCTTTGAAAACTGGCACAAGACAGGGATGCTCTCTCTCACCACTCCTATTCAACATAGTTTTGGAAGTTCTGGCTAGGGCAATCAGGCAAGAGAAAGAAATAAAGGGTATTCAGTTAGGAAAAGAAGTCAAACTGTCCCTGTTTGCAGATGACATGATTGTATATTTAGAAAACCCCATCATCTCAGCCCAAAATCTCCTTAAGCTGATAAGCAACTTCAGCAAAGGCTCAGGATACAAAATCAATGTGCAAAATTCACAAACATTCTTACACACCAGTAACAGACAAACAGCCAAATCATGAATGAACTCCCATTCACAATAGCTTCAAAGAGAATAAAATACCTAGGAATCCAACTTACAAGAAATGTAAAGGACCTCTTTAAGGAGAACTACAAACCACTGCTCAGTGAAATAAAAGAGGACACAAACAAATGGAAGAACATATCATGCTCATGGATAGGAAGAATCAATATTGTGAAAATGGCTTACTGCCCAAAGTAATTTATAGATTCAATTCTATCCCTATTAAGCTACCAATGACTTTCTTCACAGAATTGGAAAAAAAACTGCTTTAAAGTTCATATGGAACCAAACAAGACCCCACATTGCCAAGACAATCCTAAGTCAAAAGAACAAAGCTGGAGGCATCACGCTACCTGACTTCAAGCTATACTACAAGGCTATAGTAAACAAAACAGCATGGTACTGGTACCAAAACAGAGATATAGACCAATGGAACAGAACAGAGCCTCAGAAATAATACCACACATCTACAACCATCTGATCTTTGACAAACCTGAGAAAAACAAGAAATGGGGAAAGGATTCCCTATTTAATAAATTGTGCTGGGAAAACTGGCTAGCTATATGTAGAAAGCTGAAACTAGATATCTTCCTTACTCTTTATATGAAAATTAATTCAAGATGGATTAGAGACTTAAATGTTAGACCTAAAACCATAAAAACCCAAGAAGAAAACCTAGGTAATACCATTCAGGACATACGCGTGGGCAAGGACTTCATGTCTAAAACACCAAAAGCAACGGCAACAAAAGCCAAAATTGACAAATGGGATCTAATTAAACTAAAGAGCTTTTGCACAGCAAAAGAAACCACCATCAGAGTGAACAGGCAACCTACAGAATGGGAGAAAATTTTTGCAATCTACTCATCTGACAAAGGGCTAATATCCAGAACCTATAAAGAACTCAAACAAATTTGCAAGAAAAAAAAAACAAACAAATCCATCAAAAAGTGGGCAAAGGATATGAGCAGACACTTCTCCAAAGAAGACATTCATACAGCCAAAAGACACATGAAAAAATGCTCATCATCACTCGCCATCAAAGAAATGCAAATCAAAACCACAATGAGATACCATCTCACACCAGTTAGAATGGCAATCATTAAAATATCAGGAAAGAACAGGTGCCGGAGAGGATGTGGAGAAATAGGAACACTTTTACACTGTTGGTGGGACTGTAAACTAGTTCAACCATTGTGGAAAACAGTGTGGCGATTCCTCAAGGATCTAGAACTAGAGATACCATTTGACCCAGACATGCCATTACTGGGTGTATACCCTAAGGATTATAAGTCATGCTGCTATAAAGACACACGCACATGTATGTTTATTGCAGCACTATTCACCATAGCAAAGACTTGGAATCAACCCAAATGACCATCAGTGACAGACTGGATTAAGAAAATGTGGCACATATACACCATGGAATAGTATGCAGCCATAAAAAAGGATGAGTTCCTATCCTTTGTAGGGCATGGATGCAGCTGGAAACCATCATTCTCAGCAAACTCTCGCAAGGACAGAAAACCAAATACTGCATGTTCTCACTCATAGGTGGGAATTGAACAATGAGATCACTTGGGCACAATAAGGGGAACATCACACACCGGGTCCTATTGTGGGGAGGGGGTGGGGGGAGGAATAGCATTAGGAGATATACCTAATGTAAATGACGAGTTAGTGGGTGCAGCACACGAACATGGCACATGTATACATATGTAACAAACCTGCACATTGTGCACATGTACCCTAGAACTTAAAGTATAATAAAAAAACGAATAATAATCACAATAAAGATAGTAAAAATTAAAAAAATAAACATAAATAAATAAAAAAGCCTTCAGAGTCACACTCGCAATAATGTTTGACTAAATATCTGAATATCCCCTAACTTGGTCAAGCTGACACATAAAATTAACCATCACAGTTAGTAAAAGTAATGTGGAAATTTACTTCCTTTTTCATAATCTGCAATGATTTTATTGACATAATAAATTTATGTTTCTTATAGATTTGAATGAATTTCACTTGGCGCTGAACAGATGTAATATAAGGAGTGATGTAGAAGTTGGAAAACTAGAGAACATATGTAAGCCTAAAAGCTTTTAGTATATATGCTTATACTTGTTTTATCTTACATATTATGTGTTTTTTAAAACAAATCTGAGAAGTATTTTTTTCTAATGTTAGATTTAGCAGTATTAAAAGTAATAAATGTTAACCCTAATTATGTTATCTTTCTTTATATTAAAATTGTGTTTTAATAATAAGTATTGATTGTGCCTTCCTCTTGGATTTGCAAATTTATTTTTGTCTTCAGTTCCTCTGATGATTAATAACTCTAGAAGATATAGCAAAATTGTACTTTAGACTGGCAATTTAACTGTTTCTTTTAAATATAAGAAAGCTTGCAGTTGACTTCTTATTTATATGTGTGTTATACATAAAGAAAACCATACAAACATAAATTTATACATTGATGAATTATCACAAAGTGAATGTAAGCTTATAAATAACCCCCAGATCTTTATCCTTACTCTATCCAAATGCAAGTGTTATCCTGACTTCTAAAGATCATATTTGTTAGTTGCTAAAGTTAGCATAAGTGGAATTATAGAACATTCACTCTTGCATATGGCTTCTTTCATTCAACACAATGCTTGTGAGATTTATCCATGTTATTGCTTATAACAGTAGATGATTTATTTTGATTGCTGTAGCATACTTCACTTTGTAAATGTATTCTCTAAATTGTAGCTACTGAAAAACAGAATTTGTTAACTTTAATTTTAATGTGGCATTTTATTAACCTTTTATTTATGGTTAAAGCCTCTTCTCTTTTGAGACAAGGTCTTGCTCTGCAGCCCAGATTGGAATGCAGTGGTGCCAACATGGCTCACTGCAGCCTTGACCTCCTGGGCTCATGCAATCCTCCCATGTCAGCCTCCCCAGTAGCAGGGACTATAGATGTGTACAACCACTCTTATTTAAAATTTTTTAAAAAGTAGAAACAGGGTCTCCCCATGTTACCCAGGCTGGTGTCAAACTCCTGGGTTAAATCCTTTTTAATTTCTGTCAAGAGCTAGTTCTCCAAACCACATGTATATTCACAACACCCATGACAGTTAATTTTATATGTCAAGTTGACTGAGTCACGGTGTATTGAGATATTTGGTCAAATATTATCCTGGATGTTTCTATGTTTTTTTTTTTTTGGTAATATTAATATTTAAATCAGTAGAACGAATAAAGCAGATTGTCCTCTCTAATGTAGATGGGACTCAGTCAATCAGACAAAGACCTGAATACAACAAAAACCTAATTTCCCCAAAGGCCTTAAAATTGGGACATCACCTTTTCCTATTTCTACAGCAACTTCTGCCTTCGGACTCAAGCTGGGACATTGACTTTACAGATTTTGGACTTTTTAACCTCCATAATTACATAGACTATTTCCTTACCATCAATCTTTCTATGTCTCCAATTAGTTCTCATTATCTGAAGAACTTTGACTAATACATTATACATGTTTGAGATGAGAAGTTTTATCATCATGTCTTACATGTAGATCTATAATGTACATGTAGTTGGCTTTTTGTCTCACGTGGAGCAATAAATTACAGGAAGTGATTTTGGCACTGTTACATGAATTTATGTAAGTTGGTAAATTTATGTAAATTAATATCGTATTCTCATCATAAAAAATTTCTAGAGGGAAGCACTAGGAATTATTAAAAGTGATTATTTCAATGGAGAAAGACATATCATCAGATGTAGGGGACATGAGTTTTTACTTTATATGGATCAGGCAGAATATACCATCCTATTTAAATGTGCTTAAAATCTGTCTCTTGCCAAACAGATCTCTAAAGTCATTGTTTTGTAGGGTACCAGAAAAGATTGAGATAAAAAAAACACAACAGAAGGTGTCTCTCAGGAAGCAAACACTGTCTTTGCTCTTTTTAATTTTTGTGCCAAAGATCAAAATTATAAAACATTTATTCTTGCTGAGAATCATTACATCTCCTCTAAAATGCTACTTGGATGGCATGGAAAAACAGTGTGATCTTTAGTAGTTACCCTGGGCTTTTTTTAATAAGGTGATACAGAAAATACATGCTGTGAATATACCAAGTAATAAAGCCTGGAGGAATTAAGAGGTTTCTATAAGCCTCCTGTGATTTCCAATAGACAAAACTAATTAAAGCATGTCCAGCCCTGGTTCTATTTGCTTATTTTACTGCATGACCTGGTATTGAGGATGTCTTTGGAACTAACCTATAAACACTTACTGTGCCTGATGGACTTTCAAAGCCAATATCTTAATGGTTCAAAGCATAACAGAAAAGATTTTTGCAATTCGATCCGAGAATAGAAAGGCACTTTAGTGCAATACAAGTTAACACTTCTGTTCCTTGTTCTGTCTTGTAGGAAAAAAATGGAATCGTGCTGTAGCTTAAAAACAATGACTGTATCCTTGAGTCCAGATTAATAAAAATCTAAGTTTTCTAAAGAAAAGTTTACTACCAATGGAAAAATACAATAAATAAATAAATGATTTTCACCCTGTCAATACACAGATATTCTGTTATGTTGTTAAAATAATGTAACTGGTCATTGGGTATTGATCTAAAGATGAGTTGTGTCAAGACACAGATAAAGGCATTGTCTGTATAGGGGAAGATGGTGGTGGTGGTGGAATTTTGAGAACAAAAGATGGATTTCCTGGAGCTCCTGAGGAGTAGGCACTGAGGCACTTGCTAGTGGCTTCAAGACCCTTGACAATGGGCAATATGGAGAGATCTGAAATGGGAAAGGAGAAATAGTTGATGGCACTTTGAAGTTCACAGACATATTGGAGAGTACACATGAAGCACCCCATACAACATATGTGAATTCCAAGAAATAATCAGTTGCAAGTTGATGCAGAGATTTGGAACTCTGTATGGGCACATGAACTGAGAGCCAGTGAACTTTGTGTAATGGTTGGGAACATGTCCATGTTTGCATCTTCAGGCTGCCAGACTTGACAAAAGTGGGCTTTTTGTGTTCATATGTTATTCTAATGCCAACACAGTCTAAAACTATTTGAAATAAGCTTTAAACATTTTTGATTAATTATTAGCATAGACATTTTAACTTATAAAATGTTCTTTCTAGAAAAAATACTTCACGTAAACTATAGCCTAAAATTCTTCCTTTGTTAATGAAATTTGCACCTAGTCTAGCACAGAAGAGCATTTACTTCATCCAGAATTTATAATTCTTGTAACCCATTGCTTTATGTGTAAATCTTGACGGCAGCATTTCAAATATCCCATTATGCCTTATTTGGGAAGTCAGCTATCTGTGTTATAAAATATATGGGGATATACCTCTAGAGAATGGAAAGAGTTTTGAAAGAATTTTTCCATGAAAAACTGCTTTGTGAATCGAAGAATGACATAAGTTGGATGATAAAGATTAAGAATTCTGCTAAGTATCATATCTATGTCATTGAAAACTAGGTGGCTATTGTTTGTTTTATAATCATATCACTTTCCTTGAAAATTGTAAGCTAGTACTAAAGCCAAAACAAATTATCTTTATATCTGCTTTGCCTTACAGTATGCAAGACTTAGTCAAAAAACTTTCAAAGATTATTTACCTGCTCTACCACTGATGAAAGAAAAAGATACTCTACCAAAGGTAGATTTATTAAAGATAGCTTTATATCTTAAAATTTAAAAAGATAGCTTTATGTCTCAAAGCATAAATTACCAATTTGTACAATATGAATCAATGTTACAATAGAAAAAACTAAAAGTATGTTAAAATATTTTACTTCTAGAAATTAATAACTTCAACATTTTAGAGTTACAGTCTGCTTTCCCTTTACGTGACTTTTTTCTTACACAAGACATAATTTTATCAGTTTTGTTAATTTAATATTAGACAAAAACAATGCTTACTTGCAACCATATGCTAATGCCACTTTTCTGGGAACTACTTATTCACTCAATCTTAAGTAGTTGTGTGTGTGTGTGTGTGTGCGCACGCGCGTGCACGCTTAGGTACATAGATCAAAAGAGAGAGACAGAGACAGAGAGACTCTTACAGAATAATAACTTGACTTGAAGTTGAGAGGTGTGTGTTCCATTCCTGGCCATGTTAGTCCACACTTTTAATTTAGATATGTTTCATAAATCTTTCACATGATGACAACAATGTTGTAGCTGACAAGAAATAAGAGGGTTGTTCTCTAGGGCATCCATCTAGCCCACTAAGCCTAGTTTCTCCAGGAGGCATCATGCTGGTGAGGCTGTATGGTCTAGGGACTGGTCCTCAGATTTAGACTCACAGAAACTGGAAATGGTCAATTCCTCCAAGTGGGTTGGTATCCAGCGTTATTTCTTGATGACAAAATTCTCGAGGAGATAGGGTATGAACCAAATTGCAATTTAAAAATATATGATTCAGACAGAAGAAGACAGAAGAAGATTTTGGTGATGTACACCAAAATTCCTTGGAAGTAAATATACTTGCAAAGACAAACATATTCAGAAGATGTTTGGTGAGCATGGAGTCAGGGGATGATGAAAGTCTGATGACTTTCCATAAATTAAACCTACCATTTTTCATTTGTTATGTTCTAACATGAATTTCTCAACTTAAAAAACAGATTTATTAATTTGATTATACTAGAACAACTGATAGATTAAAATTGGATTTTTCCTTAGAACCATTTTAAATAAACTGGTAAATCTGTGACAATTTTATAATTTTAAATATTCCCATGTATTTGTTACAAAATGACTATGTCAGTAGTGTTTATACTTTGGTTTTGACCAGAGTAAGAACTGTTCTAGTTTTAATTTTGTATTCGGAGGATAAAAATGAACACAAAACTTCCTATAGTCTTCTTACATCAAGTTATCACTCAGAATCTAGCAAATTATCAGGTGGCCTCCAGCAAGGTCATAGATTCTTTTCTAAAGCCAAGTATTTACTGGCTAAATGATTTTGAGCAAGTTGCTTAAACATTGTGTGTCAGAATACTCTTGCATGAAATCTGGAGATAGTCGGAATACTTAAGTAGTTCATATGTTGTTTGGGGCATACATATATCATAATAACAGAACAGTGCATTGAAAATGGTAGCTATAATATTACTATCTTTCTTTTTTTCTTTTTTAAATTTAACTTTTAATATCTGAAGTCTAACGCATGTTAAACTTTCTGAGCAGTTTGTACTGAGAATCTTTCTTTATGAATTGCTTTAGCCAACATTTTTACAGAGGAGTTTCTAATAATAATAACAATTCCACTAGATTTGTTTTGTTCTATCTCTGCATATTTTAAAAATATATTTTAAGTTGTACGTTTATCTTAAAATGCCTTATGCAACATGTAGTGGGTTTTTTTTTTCTTCTTCTTCTTCTTTTTTTTTTTTTTTATTATACTTTAAGTTCTAGGGTACATGTGCATAACGTGCAGGTTTGTTACATATGTATATTTGTGCCATGTTGGTGTGCTGCACCCATCAACTCGTCAGCACCCATCAATTCATCATTTATATCATGTATAACTCCACACTGCAATCCCTCCCTGCTCCCCGCCCCCCATGATAGGCCCCAGTGTGTGATGTTCCCCTTCCCGAGTCCAAGTGATCTCATTGTTGAGTTCCCACCTATGAGTGAGAACATGCGGTGTTTGGTTTTCTCTTCTTGTGATAGTTTGCTAAGAATGATGGTTTCCAGCTGCATCCATGTCCCTACAAAGGACGCAAGCTCATCCTATTTTATGGCTGCATAGTATTCCATGGTGTATATGTGCCACTTATTATCTTTCAAAAGGGACATAAAGATCTTTTAAAATAAATGACAACTTCCAGTTCCAACCAAGAGAGACTCACCCTTCCCTTCTAAAGCCACCTTTTCCAACTACAAACCTGGGGAGCTGCTCAGTGACCTTGCAACTTGAGGAAGGACACTTTTGAGTCCCTGGATTTTCTTATGGTCTCCCTTATACTCTGAACAGAGCACCGTAGAACCTCTAACTCAGAGCCACCAACAGGTGTCTATATCTGTATATTATTTCTATACAGAAAGTCAAATAATATTTTTTTAACTAAGTTATTTTACTTAGTGTACATATATATTTATACTTAGTGTATATATATTTGATATATATATCAAACTATATAGTATACTATATAGTATACTATATGTGTATATATATACTATCTATCTATCTATCTATCTATCTAACTATCTATCAATCAATCAACTTAGTATATATATAGATTTGAGACTGAGTGTTGCTCTGTCACCCAGGCTGTAGGGCAGTGGTGCTGTCTTGGCTCACTGCAACCTCTGCCTGCCAGGTTCAAGCAATTCTCTGTTTCAGCCTCCCGAATTACACCACATGCCTGGGTAATTTTAGTATTTTAGTATTAGTATTTTAGTATTTTTAGTAGAGATGGGGTTTCACCATCTTGGCCAGGCTGGTCTTGAACTCCTAACCTCATGATCCACCTACCTCGGCCTCCCAAAGTGCTAGGAATACAGGTGTGAGCCACTGCCTGTGGCCTAGTATAATATTTTCAAGCTCAACCACACATATTATTACTGTGTTCCTTTTTATAGGCAAATAGTATTCTATTGTAGAGATAGACCATATTTTGTTTTTGTGCAAATACACACATTGTCAGTTCTTTTGAATATAGCTAGAGTATCCCTAGGAATAGAGTTGCTGGGTCATAGGATAACTATAAGCTTAGCATTTTGAGGAAATGCCCACAGGCTCCCCTTTTTTGTAAGGTCCTTTATCAGGTTAAAAACATTTCCTTCTATTAATTGTCTGCAGATATTTGTATCATGAACTGGTAGTTGATACTTTTTCACGCTTTTGCTATATCTATTAAAATAATCAATGATATTTTTTCTTTTTAATTATTCTGGCCCAAATGAGAATTACCTTTCCTTACTTCTCCAAGTTAGCACCATCAATGCCCATTTTCACTTACTAAGTTTTTTTTTTTCTTATATTAATTAACACAAAAATACAGTTAGTTTGATGTATACACCTTTTCTTTTTTTTTATTTTTTATTTTTTTTTTATTACACTTTAAGTTCTAGGGTACATGTGCATAACGTGCAGGTTTGTTACACATGTATACTTATGCCATGTTGGTGTGCTGCACCCATCAACTCGTCAGCACCCATCAATTCATCATTTATATCATGTATAACTCCCCAATGCAATCCCTCCCTCCTCCCCCCTCCCCATGATAGGCCCCAGTGTGTGATGTTCCCCTTCCCGAGTCCAAGTGATTTCATTGTTCAGTTCCCACCTATGAGTGAGAACATGCGGTGTTTGGTTTTCTGTTCTTGTGATAGTTTGCTAAGAATGATGGTTTCCAGCTGCATCCATGTCCCTACAAAGGATGCAAACTCATCCTTTTTTATGGCTGCATAGTATTCCATGGTGTATATGTGCCACATTTTCTTAATCCAGTCTGTCACAGATGGACATTTGGGTTGATTCCAAGTCTTTGCTATTGTGAATAGTGCCGCAATAAACATACGTGTGCATGTGTCTTTGTAGTAGAATAATTTATAATCCTTTGGGTATATACTCAGTAGTGGGATGGCTGGGTCATATGGTACATCTAGTTCTAGGTCCTTGAGGAATTGCCATACTGTTTTCCATAATGGTTGAACTAGTTTACAATCCCACCAACAGTGTAAAAGTGTTCCTGTTTCTCCACATCCTCTCCAACACCTGTTGTTTCCTGACTTCTTAATGATTGCCATTCTAACTGGTGTGAGATGGTATCTCATTGTGGTTTTGATTTGCATTTCTCTGATGACAAGTGATGATGAGCATTTTTCATGTGTCTGTTGGCTGTATGAATGTCTTCTTTTGAGAAATGTCTGTTCATATCCTTTCCCCACTTTTTGATGGGGTTGTTTGTTTTTTTCTTGTATATTTGTTTGAGCTCTTTGTAGATTCTGGATATTAGCCCTTTGTCAGATGAGTAGGTTGCAAAAATTTTCTCCCATTCTGTAGGTTGCCTGTTCACTCTGATGGTAGTTTATTTTGCTGTGCAGAAGCTCTTTAGTCTAATTAGATCCCATTTGTCAATTTTGGCTTTTGCTGCCTTTGCTTTTGGTGTTTTAGACATGAAGTCCTTGCCCATGCCTATGTCCTGAATGGTACTACCTAGATTTTCTTCTAGGGTTTTATGGTATTAGGTCTAACATTTAAGTCTCTAATCCATCTTGAATTAATCTTTGTATAAGGGGTAAGGAAAGGATCCAGTTTCAGCATTCTACTTATGGCTAGCCAATTTTCCCAGCACCATTTATTAAATAGGGAATCCTTTCCCCATTTCTTGTTTCTCTCAGGTTTGTCAAAGATCAGATGGCTGTAGATGTGTGGCATTATTTCTGAGGACTCTGTTCTGTTCCATTGGTCTATATCTCTGTTTTGGTACCAGTACCATGCTGTTTCGGTTACTGTAGCCTTGTAGTATAGTTTGAAGTCAGGGTAGCGTGACGCCTCCAGCTTTGTCCTTTTGACTTAGGATTGTCTTGGCAATGCGGGCTCTTTTTTGTTTCCATATGAACTTTAAAGCAGTTTTTTCCAATTCTGTGAAGAAACTCATTGGTAGCTTGATGGGGATGGCATTAATTGGAAGTAAAGCACTCCTCAGCAAATGTACAAGAACAGAAATTATAACAAACTGTCTCTCAGACCACAGTGCAATCAAACTAGAACTCAGGACTAAGAAACTCAATCAAAACCGCTCAACTACATGGAAACTGAACAACCTGATCCTGAATGACTACTGGGTACATAACGAAATGAAAGCAGAAATAAAGATGTTCTTTGAAACCAATGAGAACAAAGATACAACATACCAGAATCTCTGGGACACTTTGAAAGCAGTGTGTAGAGGGAAATTTATAGCACTAAATGCCCACAAGAGAAAGCAGGAAAGATCTAAAATTGACACTCTAACATCACAATTAAAAGAACTAGAGAGGCAAGAGCAAACACATGCAAAAGCTAGCAGAAGGCAAGAAATAACTAAGATCAGAGCCGAACTGAAGGAGATAGAGACACAAAAAAACCCTCCAAAAAATCAATGAATCCAGGAGTTGGTTTTTTGAAAAGATCAACAAAATTGACAGACCGCTAGCAAGACTCATAAAGAAGAAAAGAGAGAGGAATCAAATAGATGCAATAAAAAATGATAAAGGGGATATCACCACTGACCCCACAGAAATACAAACTACCATCAGAGAATGCTGTAAACGCCTTTACGCAAATCAACTAGAAAATCTAGAAGAAATGGATAATTTCCTGGACACTTACAATCTCCCAAGACTAAACCAGGAAGAAGTTGA